>NC_090447.1:46051716-46359624 GCF_031143425.1 Pleurodeles waltl | reverse complement strand
GACCTAAAACCGGTCAGAGGTCGCTCACTCGCGACGCGCAGCGCCAGCCATTAAGAAGGGAGGGGGGAGGGAGGAGCAGCTGGGAGGCGGGAGGCGGGAGGGAGTGGCGAATGGGGGCGCGAGGGGGGCGGGGCCGCAGGGAGGCAGCGGCAGGGAGCGGAGAGCAAGGGGGAGCGCCCAAGGGGCGAAAAACAACTTAAACAAGGCACAAGAAAGTCGGGCACAAAATCGGAAAAACAGTCACAAAATACAGTATTGGCACAAACTACAATCGGGGCACAGCAATCAGAGGGGCACAACGGGGGCAGACGCGCAAGAGGCGAGGCGCAGAAGAAAACAGAAACCACTTACAGGACGGCGGAATAGACGGCACAGCGGCTCAAGAGAGCCTCGAACACGCTAGCAGCAGCGTGGGCGGGGGTCAGAGGCAGGAGACAGCAGGTTGGTGCTGCAGACGCGGGGGGCGAGCTCTAGACCTAAAACAGGTCAGAGGTCGCTCACTCGCGACGCGCAGCGCCAGCCATTAAGAAGGGAGGGGGGAGGGAGGAGCAGGCAGGAGGGAGCGGCGAATGGGGGCGCGAGGGGGGCGGGGCCGCAGGGAGGCAGCGGCAGGGAGCGGAGAGCAAGGTGGAGCGCCCAAGGGGCGAAAAACAACTTAAACAAGGCACAAGAAAGTCGGGCACAAAATCGGAAAAAACAGTCACAAAATACAGTATTGGCACAAACTACAATCGGGGCACAGCAATCAGAGGGGCACAACGGGGGCAGACGCGCAAGAGCCGAGGCGCAGAAGAAAACAGAAACCACTTACAGGACGGCGGAATACACGGCACAACGGCTCAAGAGAGCCTTGAACACGCTAGCAACAGCGTGGGCGGGGGTCAGAGGCAGGAGACAGCAGGTTGGTGCTGCGGACGCGGGGGGCGAGCTCTAGACCTAAAACAGGTCAGAGGTCGCTCACTCGCGACGCGCAGCGCCAGCCATTAAGAAGGGAGAGGGGAGGGAGGAGCAGCTGGGAGGCGGGAGGGAGCGGCGAATGGGGGTGCGAGGGGGGCGGGGCCGCAGGGAGGCAGCGGCAGGGAGCGGAGAGCAAGGGGGAGCGCCCAAGGGGCGAAAAACAACTTAAACAAGGCACAAGAAAGTCGGGCACAAAATCGGAAAAAACAGTCACAAAATACAGTATTGGCACAAACTACAATCGGGGCACAGCAATCAGAGGGGCACAACGGGGGCAGACGCGCAAGAGGCGAGGCTCAGAAGAAAACAGAAACCACTTACAGGACGGCGGAATACACGGCACAACGGCTCAAGAGAGCCTCGAACACGCTAGCAGCAGCGTGGGCGGGGGTCAGAGGCAGGAGACAGCAGGTTGGTGCTGCGGACGCGGGGGGCGAGCTCTAGACCTAAAACAGGTCAGAGGTCGCTCAATCGCGACGCGCAGCGCCAGCCATTAAGAAGGGAGGGGGGAGGGGGGAGGGAGGAGCAGGCGGGAGGCGGGAGGGAGCGGCGCAAGGGGGGCGGGGCCGCAGGGAGGCAGCGGCAGGGAGCGGAGAGCAAGGTGGAGCGCCCAAGGGGCGAAAAACAACTTAAACAAGGCACAAGAAAGTCGGGCACAAAATCGGAAAAACAGTCACAAAATACAGTATTGGCACAAACTACAATCGGGGCACAGCAATCAGAGGGGCACAACGGGGGCAGACGCGCAAGAGCCGAGGCGCAGAAGCAAACAGAAACCACTTACAGGACGGCGGAATACACGGCACAACGGCTCAAGAGAGCCTCGAACACGCTAGCAGCAGCGTGGGCGGGGGTCAGAGGCAGGAGACAGCAGGTGGGTGCTGCGGACGCGGGGGGCGAGCTCTAGACCTAAAACAGGTCAGAGGTCGCTCACTCGCGACGCGCAGCGCCAGCCATTAAGAAGGGAGGGGGGAGGGAGGAGCAGCTGGGAGGCGGGAGGCGGGAGGGAGCGGCGAATGGGGGCGGGGCCGCAGGGAGGCAGCGGCAGGGAGCGGAGAGCAAGGGGGAGCGCCCAAGGGGCGAAAAACAACTTAAACAAGGCAAAAAACAGTCACAAAATACAGTATTGGCACAAACTACAATTGGGGCACAGCAATCAGAGGGGCACAACGGGGGGCAGACGCGCAAGAGGCGAGGCGCAGAAGAAAACAGAAACCACTTAAAGGAATGCGGAATACACGGCACAACGGCTCAAGAGAGCCTCGAACACGCTAGCAGCAGCGTGGGCGGGGGTCAGAGGCAGGAGACAGCAGGTTGGTGCTGCGGACACGGGGGGCGAGCTCTAGACCTAAAACCGGTCAGAGGTCGCTCACTCGCGACGCGCAGCGCCAGCCATTAAGAAGGGAGGTGGGAGGGAGGAGCAGCTGGGAGGCGGGAGGCGGGAGGGAGCGGCGAATGGGGGGCGCAAGGGGGGCGGGGCCGCAGGGAGGCAGCGGCAGGGAGCGGAGAGCAAGGGGGAGCGCCCAAGGGGCGAAAAACAACTTAAACAAGGCACAAGAAAGTCGGGCACAAAATCGGAAAAAACAGTCACAAAATACAGAATTGGCACAAACTACAATCGGGGCACAACAATCAGAGGGGCACAACGGGGGCAGACGCGCAAGAGGCGAGGCGCAGAAGAAAACAGAAACCACTTACAGGACGGCGGAATAGACGGCACAGCGGCTCAAGAGAGCCTCGAACACGCTAGCAGCAGCGTGGGCAGGGGTCAGAGGCAGGAGACAGCAGGTTGGTGCTGCGGATGCGGGGGGCGAGCTCTAGACCTAAAACAGGTCAGAGGTCGCTCACTCGCGACGCGCAGCGCCAGCCATTAAGAAGGGAGGGGGGAGGGAGGAGCAGGGCGGGAGGGAGCGGCGAATGGGGGCACGAGGGGGGCGGGGGCCGCAGGGAGGCAGCGGCAGGGAGCGGAGAGCAAGGTGGAGCGCCCAAGGGGCGAAAAACAACTTAAACAAGGCACAAGAAAGTCGGGCACAAAATCGGAAAAACAGTCACAAAATACAGTATTGGCACAAACTACAATCGGGGCACAGCAATCAGAGGGGCACAACGGGGGCAGACGCGCAAGAGCCGAGGCGCAGAAGAAAACAGAAACCACTTACAGGACGGCGGAATACACGGCACAACGGCTCAAGAGAGCCTCGAACACGCTAGCAGCAGCGGTGGGCGGGGGTCAGAGGCAGGAGACAGCAGGTTGGTGCTGCGGACGCGGGGGGCGAGCTCTAGACCTAAAACAGGTCAGAGGTCGCTCACTCGCGACGCGCAGCGCCAGCCATTAAGAAGGGAGAGGGGAGGGAGGAGCAGCTGGGAGGCGGGAGGGAGCGGCGAATGGGGGCGCGAGGGGGGGCGGGGCCGCAGGGAGGCAGCGGCAGGGAGCGGAGAGCAAGGGGGAGCGCCCAAGGGGCGAAAAAACAACTTAAACAAGGCACAAGAAAGTCGGGCACAATATCGGAAAACAGTCACAAAATACAGTATTGGCACAAACTACAATCGGGGGCACAGCAATCAGAGGGGCACAACGGGGGCAGACGCGCAAGAGGCGAGGCTCAGAAGAAAACAGAAACCACTTACAGGACGGCGGAATACACGGCACAACGGCTCAAGAGAGCCTCGAACACGCTAGCAGCAGCGTGGGTCAGAGGCAGGAGACAGCAGGTTGGTGCTGCGGACGCGGGGGGCGAGCTCTAGACCTAAAACAGGTCAGAGGTCGCTCACTCGCGACGCGCAGCGCCAGCCATTAAGAAGGGAGGGGGGTGGGGGGGAGGGAGGAGCAGGCGGGAGGCGGGAGGGAGTGGCGCAAGGGGGGGCGGGGCCGCAGGGAGGCAGCGGCAGGGAGCGGAGAGCAAGGTGGAGCGCCCAAGGGGCGAAAAACAACTTAAACAAGGCACAAGAAAGTCGGGCACAAAATCGGAAAAACAGTCACAAAATACAGTATTGGCACAAACTACAATCGGGGCACAGCAATCAGAGGGGCACAACGGGGGCAGACGCGCAAGAGCCGAGGCGCAGAAGCAAACAGAAACCACTTACAGGACGGCGGAATACACGGCACAACGGCTCAAGAGAGCCTCGAACACGCTAGCAGCAGAGTGGGGCGGGGGTCAGAGGCAGGAGACAGCAGGGTGGGTGCTGCGGACGCGGGGGGGCGAGCTCTAGACCTAAAACAGGTCAGAGGTCGCTCACTCGCGACGCGCAGCGCCAGCCATTAAGAAGGGAGGGGGGAGGGGAGGAGCAGCTGGGAGGCGGGAGGCGGGAGGCGGGAGGGAGCGGCGAATGGGGGGGCGCGAGGGGGGCGGGGCCGCAGGGAGGCAGCGGCAGGGGAGCGGAGAGCAAGGGGGGAGCGCCCAAGGTGTGAAAAACAACTTAAACAAGGCACAAGAAAGTCGGGGCACAAAATCGGAAAAAACAGTCACAAAATACAGTATTGGCACAAACTACAATCGGGGCACAGCAATCAGAGGGGCACAACGGGGGCAGACGCGCAAGAGGCGAGGCGCAGAAGAAAACAGAAACCACTTACAGGACGGCGGAATACACGGCACAACGGCTCAAGAGAGCCTCGAACACGCTAGCAGCAGCGGTGGGCGGGGGTCAGAGGCAGGAGACAGCAGGTTGGGGCTGCGGACGCGGGGGGGCGAGCTCTAGACCTAAAACAGGTCAGAGGTCGCTCACTCGCGACGCGCAGCGCCAGCCATTAAGAAGGGAGGGGGGAGGGAGGAGCAGCTGGGAGGCGGGAGGCGGGAGGTGGGAGGGAGCGGCGAATGGGGGCGCGAGGGTGGCGGGGGCCGCAGGGAGGCAGCGGCAGGGAGCGGAGAGCAAGGGGGAGCACTCAAGGGGCGAAAAACAACTTAAACAAGGCACAAGAAAGTCGGGCACAAAATCGGAAAAACAGTCACAAAATACAGTATTGGCACAAACTACAATCGGGGCACAGCAATCAGAGGGGCACAACGGGGGCAGACGCGCAAGAGGCGAGGCGCAGAAGAAAACAGAAACCACTTACAGGACGGCGGAATACACGGCACAACGGCTCAAGAGAACCTCGACGCGGGGGGCGAGCTCTAGACCTAAAACAGGTCAGAGGGTCGCTCCACAGCACTCATCGCCCGTCGCGCTGTGGCGGCACAAGTGGAGGCTGCACATACCAGCAGGGACGTTGTCCAGGGACTTGTGCACATCACTAATGTGATTGAACATGTCATGGGACAGAGATCTGCCTTTCCCAGTGAGGTAGCCTTGGGGGACACTGAGGACAGTTCTAGCCTCAGTAGTGTGGCCGTACCAGCAGCAGACACCAGACGGCGCAGTGCCAGGCGCAGCACTGCCACTGAAGGTGACAATCAAGGTGCCAGTGAGTTAACTGGGCACCCGAGTGGTGTGCGTGGGAGGAGGAAAGTGACTCTTGCCGCAATTACACTGGTGTTGCCACTATGACGTAATAGTGCGTGACTCAGTTCTTTTGTTAATTTTAGTTTTTTACATCACTTTATTTATCACTCATTCATTACCTGACGTAAGGTAATAAATTTCTATCACTACAGGAACAATTGTCAGTGGATTTTTTGTCTTTCATACTCACGTCTGAAATGGTTGTGTGTGATGTCGGCACGCCTTTGCCTTCCCTCTGCTGCACTGGTCCTGTCTGCTGGCTGTAGAGGTGGTATGGGATCTTCATCCTCATCTGATTCAGTGTCACTGATTTCTATAGGTATGCCCCTGGTTGTAGCTATATTGTGCAAGATTGCACAAGTAGCCACTATTCTACATGTGGTTTCTGGACTGTACTGTAGTGCCCCTCCACTTTTGTGGAGGCATCGGAAGCGACTCTTCAGCAGGCCAAATGTGCGCTCCACAACGTTGCGGGTTGCTCTGTGTGCTGCATTGTATCTCCGTTCTGCTGGTGTTGTGGGATTGAGGTAGGGCGTCATCATGTAGGTGCGCACTGCGTAGGCACTGTCTCCTGGAAGGGACAGAAGGTGTGATGAGTAACTGAGCCATCTGACATGGGTTCGCCATCAATGCGCCAGTGTACAGAGTGACATTACCTAGTAGATATCCTTCTCAAAACTCCCCAGCTAGCAGTGTTGTGTGAATGCCGCTGTGGCGAAAGATGTACGAATCATGTGTGCTCCCTGGGTACCTGGCCACGAGATCAGTTATGATATAGGAAGCATTGCATATCACCTGAATATTCATGGAATGTTGGTATTTACGGTTGCGGTACACATACTCTGTGACTGCTGGTGGACATATTGCCACATGTGTGCAATCTACGTCACCTAGGACGTGCGGGAACTGTGCTATCTGGATGAAATACATTTTTGGCTTCTGTATTTCCTGTGGGGTGTGGGGGAATCTGATGTACTGGTGTAGTTTGCTCAGCATGGCGTTGATGAATGAATTGAAAAATCTGGAGAGGGTACTCTGTAAAACCCCTCCAGCTGCTGCTATGACCCCTTGATAGGTCTCTGAGGCGAGTAGGTGTAGGGAGCATAAGACCTGCACATGGGTGGGTATGCTGTGAGTCCTTAGTGTTCTGCGCTGCAGTATGGGTTGTAGCTCAGCTGTCAGGTCAAGTATCATGGCTGAGTTCAACCTATACCTCTCAAATATTTCCTCCTCTGTCAGGTCAAATAGTGTAATGCGCACTCTGAAAATGCGCTCCTGTCTCCTCCTCCCTCTCCTCAAACCTGCCAAGATCCTCATTCTCCTCCCCATGACGTAGAGTGCAGCCATTGTGGAAAAGAGTCTGAGGCATTCTGGGCCTCTTTATATAGGTTGCACCTGGTTACCACCTGGTTTCACTTAGTGGTATTTTGCATGTGCAAAATGCCATTCTGCAAAAAATCGCTAATTGCGATTTTTTGATGCATCTATTTGCGATTTGGATTTTGCGAATCGCATTTTGTGCCTCGCAATTTCCTACTGGAAATACCGAATCGCAAAATGCGACTCGCAAAACCAGGTCGCACCGCAAAAAAATCGCAAATTTTGCGATTTCTTAATTTTGGTCTGCGAATGCCTGTCATGCATCGCAGACCACGTTTTTGCACTCGCAAACGGCCGATTTTTGCAATTCGCAACGTTTGCGAGTGCAAAAACTTTTCATACATCTGGCCCTAGATGTCTGTAGTTCACTGAGGTAATATGGGTAATCATGTTGCATCACAGTTTTTAAACTTCTTAAAGCAAAACTGAGTGAAAATCATAAGTTGTTAGGATCAGAAGTAGAGTTTAGCTCACCAAATGAAACTGCCTCCTGGACCGCGCACTATACTCTAAAAACACTGATGCTCGGGGTTTAGCAATCATTCCCGCCGTAATTAGGTAGTATCCTAGCGCTGTTGTATTACCTCACGTCATGAAACATGTCAATGTCTGCCTTCCTGAATGAGCACAGGAAGTGGAAGGAGGGTCTCGAGGACAGGTTGAAAAGAAAAAGCCGGAAGTCCGTCAGTTGTTTTCTGAGAACACGCTAGTTTATGGATGCTTTTAACTTCCTGGCATATAATTTTGGAGATTTTGATGTTTTGGGGCTGAAAAGCTTCCAAGAACGTCTTCCATCTGGCACTGTATTAACGCAGACTGTTCCTTCTGCAGAGTTGTGCCTGAACAGTGCCGTTTACTCTCATTATAGCGCCTGTCTCCTTTCATCACCCACCGACTGCAGGCGCTCGCGCCCCGCGCAGAATGTCAGCAAATATTTCACTTTACCGACCCCTAGCATTGTTCGGAGCGATTACCTGGAAAGAGTATTTGCATTTAAATAGCACAAAATCTATTCCTTCAGAGTGAACCGATCTGGAGCCCTGCCAGCTATATTTTTCACGAGCAGAGATGATTTTAATACTTTACTGAAACTTTTCATACCTCTGGGAATCAGTCCCCTTTTCAATTGCTTCGTTCCACAATGCTGTATATGCTTGTCTGAGCTTTGTTTGTTCAACGCATGTAGGCAGGGCAGAATAACTAAAACGTTCGTTATATTTTTGGCAAAACAAAAATTAAATGCAATCCTCGACTGTTTTTAAATTGCTGATATTCTATCATTTAATTTATGTGGCATGAACGCATTAATAAAGCCATCGATCATAGAAATAGAGTGTAAAAACGTATAAACTCATAATGTACACCACAGAAATAAAGTTCCACCTAAAATATAGATGTGGTTAAGGATTTTTAATCAGTTGAAATGTTGGATGCTGAAGGTTTTTAGATAATTCGCATTTTTGCAATCCACTTTTAGTTTATCGTTTTGCGTGGAGTTTCTATTAACCCTCCATGCTCTTAAGTACGTTCAGGACGATGGACAGATTATTGCTAGGGGAAAAAATATCCAATAAATCCAAATCTGTAGGACAGATTTTTCATTGGAAATCACATATTTTATAACAGAGATTTCACAACAGCAAAATTTAGAATTTCCCTACAGATTTTCTGTTTGTGCTTATAGAATTTCTTTCTGTCTACACTTATTGATAGGAATGTCACAGAGAAGGGGCCAGATATACGAACCATTTTACCGATCGCAAACGGGCCATCGGGCCATTTGGCACCAGTAAAATGCATTTTGCCATGTGCAGAAGGCAAAACGCGATTCGGTAACTTGTTACTGAATCATATTTTGCGATTGTCTGTTAGGAAGGGGCGTGTTTAGGGCACCCCTTCTTTAAACTGAATAGCACTGGCGTGTATCAATGTTTTGCGTCCGTGAATGTGGTTGCCAAACATTCACAGTTACAAACAACCCACTTCAAGTAGGTGGTAACCCATTCGCAAACAGGAAGAGGTCCCGGGGACCTCTTCCCCTTTGTGAATGGAAGCAAACACGTTTTTTAAGGGCATGCAGTGATCCTACGGAGCATTGCCTGCTCTGAAAAAATGAAAAGAAAACTTTTCATTTTTCTTTTTTAATCGCATCCTGTTTTCCTTTAAGGAAAACGGGCTGCATTTATAAAAAAAAAAAAGATTGTTTTATTTAAAAGCGACCAGAGACATGGTGGTCTGCTGCCCCCAGCAGGCCACCATCCCTGTCATTGTGGCAATTCACAACTGGTTCTCAAACTGCGACCTGCCTCATGAATATTAATTAGGCTGGTCTCTTGTGACCCATTTGGGAATCGCAAACAGTGTCAAACACACTGTCCCACATCCCCGTTTGTGATTCCCTAATAGTGAATCACAAGGATTCGCTTTTAGGAAATTGCAAACCACTTTTTTGATAAATCTGTCCCACTTGTTCCTTGTTTTGGGGGGCCACTCACCCTCTAAGCCGTGCCATTGCATGTCGTGCAGAATGCGTGCCATGGCATCGAATAAGAAATACACGCTTGGCAAAACCACTCGGCTTTCCCAAACAGGCCCTTGCAACATTGTGGAATGGCCAACCTTTCAGTGGAGCCTCACTGAGAACAAGAGCAGTGAATATCTGTGCAGTCGGGAGTCGACGGGGTCCCTCATCACATTCTGCGGGGGGGAGGGTCATCATTTAGTCACTCAGCCACTGGCACAGAGCCATGACAAAAGATGGAGGGATGGGTGGAGCTGGGGAGCCTGGCACGCCCTCTAGTGGCAGGCAAGCAGTACTGAGGCGCTGATTGGTTGGGTTACTTCATGGTAGGAGATGCTCATCAGAGTATCTGGCTGAGATGAGCGCTGGGCACCTCCCCCGGGAGTCTTGGCAGGGAAGGCACCTAGCTTCAGTAACTCACTTCTCCAGTTGAAACTCATTACTATCTCTTCTTAGCAGGACACATAGGTACAGAGGCCTTGATTACCAGCTCTAGTTTAAATTCCCGTCCCTGTGCATGAGTTTGCAGAGGGATCAGCCGAATTCCAGACCATGTGATAACTATTAAAGAATAGCCCGTCTCCTGATTTTGGCAGCTAAATCTGGCCGAAGACCTGTAAAACAGACAAGCAAGCAGGAGTTGGTTCTTGAAATACCTGTTCTGCACGTTATGCCTCATTTCTAAGTGAAAACTTGAAATAAGAGGTAGTTACTGCAATTGGTAAAAATTGTACCCTGGGGCAATGCTGCCCATTTGCCATTGTGGCCAGGATGGGCTGAGACAAGGTGCTATTGATAATAGGCTCTGGATGCAACACACACAAGGAGGAGTTGATGGGTGCGAGGAAGGCAGACAGACAGAGAGACCTGTGTGTCCTCATTTCCAGAGTGTCTGAACTAGTGGGCCATTTCCTGTGCATCCCTAATCACTGTGTGTCTGAGATGTTCTGCTGTGCGGCGCCCTGTGTGTCCCTGTGCATCTGGAATGCTGAGACAGAATGATAATGGAATGGAATGTTGGAGTGTGAGTGTGTGTCTGTCTGAATGAAAGTGAGTAAATTAGAGTGAGTTACAGGGAAGTGAGAATAAGAAAAAAGTGAGTCAGAGTGAATGAGAATAAGTGAGTGCAAGAGTGAATGCAACTGAGTGAGAGTGAGTGTGTAAGAATGAATGAGTGTTAGGACTGTGAGAGAATATGACAGAATGAATGAGCGTGAGTGAGAAACCATGTAAGTGAATGAGTGAATAAATGTAACTGAGAATGAGTGAAATTCTGTCTTTCAGTGAATTAGAATGAGTGATAGGGGCGGGGTAAGAATGGGTGTCAACCAGTGAAACTGTGAGTGAGAATGAGTGTGAGAGAGACTATGAAACTGAGGCTAAGAGTGAGCGCAAGTGAGTGTGAGTGAAAAACTGTGTGAAGGAGTGAGAGTAGTGAATATGAGGGAGTGCAAGAGAGTGTCAGAGACTAAATAAATGTAAGAGAGAATGTGTGTGAATGATCGAATGCTAGAAAGCAAAACAGAGTGTGTGAGTGTAAGCGTGTGAGGCAAAGTGAGGCAAAGTGAGCAAGAGTGAACAATAGAAAACTGAATGAGAATAATTATGAGTGAATGACCCTGGGAGTGAGAATGAGACAGTCACAGTGAGTAAGTATATGAGTGAGAGTGAGACTATGAAAAGGAGAGTAGGCTGGAGCAAGAGTGAGAGACATTGAATGAGAGTGGCAGTGAGTGAGTGAGTTAGAGTGAATGTGAGGATGAAAGAGTGAGTGAATGTAATTAAGCATGAATGAGAGCGTGTGTGTGTTATGCTTTCAACTCTGTCACCGGCCCTGGCATGATGGGGG
Organism: Pleurodeles waltl; assembly: GCF_031143425.1. Taxonomy (NCBI): domain Eukaryota; kingdom Metazoa; phylum Chordata; class Amphibia; order Caudata; family Salamandridae; genus Pleurodeles; species Pleurodeles waltl. The sequence goes on along the minus strand of NC_090447.1, from coordinate 46,348,471 downwards.
TCTTGGCATATGAGGTACCAACGACAAAATGTGTGAGCTGACATATTGGATATAATTTGGGGCAAATGGAATATTCATTGTGAAATGATGGGACTTGCATATTGGAGACAGTTCTTGCTGTAAAGCGAGCCCATAGCAAACCGCTGGCGCTGGCGTATTCAAGGTGTTCCTTCCTGCACAGAAACAATCCTGCCTGCGATGCAAGCATCCTTGCTTCGGCGCAAGGCTGCCCATTGTGCAGCTGCACGGGGGAGAGGACAGAAATGCGCCGTATCTTGTAGATGTGGCACATTTCGTCCATTTCCCTGTGGCGTAGGGTGACGCAGCAAAATCACTTGCTGTTCTGCCCTGTGTCATGGGCTTGGGGCTTGAAAATAAACCCTTTAAATTATTACTATGTTTTAGAATTGAGCATATTTTTACACTATTGCACTGTTCATAAAATGTTCTCTCACAGAATATGTTGTAGAATAATAAAGAAAATTGTGTTTGCAGTCTGTTGTATTCTTTTCTGTCTCATTAAACCAAACATCATTACTTTAGATTTTTTTTCATTCATTGTTTATTTGCATCTGTCATTTTCAATTGTCCAAGCATGAGCTATTGTGTTGTCTTAGGTATGATTTACCCCAGGTTCCTAGGGTTTGCTTTTATGTGTGGTACATGCATGACAAAACGCTGGCGCTGGCACAGTAGAGGTGATTGTTGACATCTGGGGGGCACTGACTGAACATTTTGAAAAAACACATGGGGGGTCATTCTGACCCTGGCGGCCGGTGGCCGCCAGGGCCACCGACCACGGGAGCACCGCCAACAGGCTGGCGGTGCTCCCGAGGGCATTCTGACCGCGGCGGTTCAGCCGCGGTCAGAAAGGGTAAACCGGCGGTCTCCCGCCGGTTTACCACTGCCCTTCAGAATCCTCCATGGCTGCGGAGCGCGCTCCGCAGCCATGGGGATTCTGACACCCCCTACCGCCATCCTGTTCCTGGCGGGTCTCCCGCCAGGAACAGGATGGCGGTAGGGGGTGCCGCGGGGCCCCTGGGGGCCCCTGCAGTGCCCATGCCCATGGCATGGGCACTGCAGGGGCCCCCGTAAGAGGGCCCCGCAAAGTATTTCAGTGTCTGCTAAGCAGACACTGAAATACGCGACGGGTGCAACTGCACCCGTCGCACCCCTGCAACTACGCCGGCTCAATTCTGAGCCGGCGTCCTCGTTGCAGGGGCATTTCCTCTGGGCCGGCGGGCGCTCTTTTGGAGAGCGCCCGCCGGCCCAGAGGAAATGTCTAAATGGCCGCCGCGGTCTTTTGACCGCGGTGCGGTCATTCAGCGGCGGTACCTTGGCGGACGGCCTCCGCCGTCCGCCAAGGTCAAAATGACCCCCATGGTGTTAATTCCAGGGAGCGTCACGCTTCAGTGGCATGCCGCACAATAAAAATATTTAATTATTGCCGTTTCAGGGCCTTTGACTTTGAAGCAAATTTATGTGAAAATTGTGATTTAGAAATGCAGTATTTATTTATTTTTTTCAAAATTTTCTCAGCGAGAAAACCTCCCCTCTTGCCCTCCTTGAAGAAATGGGTCTCACTCGTTTCAGTCTCTGAAATTCAGTGGAAGTATTAGCCTTACTCCTGTCAAAGGATACCAGCCACTACTTAGACTGGGATTGCCACCTTTTACCAATATCTTGTTCCTATCTACATCGTTGTTTATCCAAATGATCCTGTCACTCAATGAATACACATTGCTTAAGGAGGACAGAATTTTCGGCAAAAAAAAATGTGGTTACAAGATGGAGCAGAATTAATGAATGAGAACAAGCTGACACTTTTTGAGATTATGAATGTAAATGGGGCAGCAAAGTTAATACAGTCTCCTTCCTCGAAAGAAACTGTTCTGAAGTTTCTCTGTAAAGCCGAAGTGGGGCACATTTGCATTAAAGTGACAGCTTAGCTGGAAATTAGTCGTTCTGCTCAGTGACCTGCTAAAATGTCAAATGTAGAAAATAAAGTCAGGTGCGGGGAAAAAGCTTAAAGCGCAGATCCACGGGTAGAAAATATATCAAATAGGAGAATTAAATGTTGTATGGGAACTGCAAAAGTTAAATAAGCATTGGTAAACTCAATAGACCTTGGAGTGAAAAGTATGGGTATGCATAAATCACTAAGTATGCCTTCCCATCATTCCACGAAATTTTAGGAAAATTACATGAAATTGTGGGTAAATATGTGAAATGCAAATATATTGCATTTATCACTATTTCTTGCAGAAATGTGGAAACCAATTTTGAGCTAAAAATTACACACAAGTACCACAAATGACAGTCGCTTGCATATCAGTCATCAATGCTGTTCCTGTACTCCCGCTGTTTAATTTTGCCACAAATGCAAATTTCCTAAAATTATGCTTTTTATCTTTTGTAATTAGAATTTCATCAGGTCTAGTCAAAAGTCAAGCTATTGGCTTGGTCAGTGCTTTTTTGTATTTGCTTTACCTAATGCCAAAAAGCTTGAGTTGGCTGTAACTGCAGCAGAAGTTGAGGGTGTAGCACATGTCACGGGGCCCCTTGAGAGCCTGTAACCCTTATAATGGTGAATGTCACTTGACAGCCATAAGCTTGTCCCTGAATACCCGCACATCTTTCATGGACAGGGGCATAGCTTCTATTGATGCAGCAGGTGCAGTGGCAGTGGGGCCCAGAGGAATGGGGGAACCAGGGAACCCTGTTACTGCTGTGTTTCACAGTTCAGACAGCATCCAAGGGGCACATTTCCTTCCTTGCACTAGGGCCCATTAGACAGTGGCCACTCCATCGACTGTGAAAAGACTTGGGCCAGTTTCATGATCAGTGCCATCCACCTTTTTCATCTAAAGGTTACCATATACTGCCCTTGTTTGTGACTAGTGTGTATGCACACATGGTCGATTCATGAATGAATGTTATATTGTGAATGTCATATTGTGAATTCCATATTGTGGTGCATTTTTGAGATGTCTCACCCTTCAGACAACATAGATCACAAAAACCAGCATGATTAGTGGGGCTTTAGGCTTATCTTAGAGGCAATATATTAAGTATTTATACGGCAATTCACACATTAATAAAGTGAAACACAACACAAGAAAAAATTCCACACCAATTTAGAAACATAGAGTAAAATGTAATAAATAATCTAAGAGCACAACAACAAAAATTCAATCAGTAGAACCGGAGATATGCAATTTAAATGAAAATAGTGCACCCACGGGCTGGAATGGCAGGCCTGAAACATTTCTGAAAGGCTACTTAAGTAGGTGGCCCCATTAGTGTGGCAGTCCCACTAGTAGCTATTAATATACAGGTCCTGGGTACATGTAGTACCACTTTACCAGGGTCTTACAAGTAAATTAAATGTGCCAGTTGGGTGTAAGTTTTACCATGTTTAAAGGAGAGAGCACAAGCACGTAAGTCCTAAAAGCAAACAAAATTAGTTCAGAGAACAGACGGGTGAAGGCAAAAAGTATTGGGAATAAGACTGCAGAAAGGACCAAGTCTAACAATATGTCATGTGTATTAATCAAGTGCACTGTTACATGTGATTGTACCCTGGTACTGAGCAGGTGTGTGCGCCAAGCCCTGCCTTTGGTATGTTGGTTAATTGAAAAGTCAGGTCTTCAGCTTCTTCTGGAATTCAAGAGGAGAGGCGTATACTCTGATGGGGAGTGGGAGGCCATCCCACGCTTTAGGTGCGATGTATGAAAACGCCTTTCAGCCTGATCTGGTTCTGCTTATGCATGGGATGTGTGCAAGTGGGAGTCCTGAGAAGCGGAGGTGTCTGGGTGGTTGGTGGCAGGAGATGCATCCTGATAACTTCACTCCCATTTTGGGTGCTGGAAGACCACTGACCATTTTAACGTATATTTGAAAGGGATCAGAAAAAAACCCACATACTGAACCGTTAGTTCAGTCACGAAACATCAATAATGTGTGCTTTACGTTAGCACTTACAACCTCGGTCATTTAAAAACTGGGATGCCACTTCTACCATTGGATATCTTAGTGTACTTATTCTAGTGACTCCATAGGAACAGATTTTTAAATTTGTGACCTATCCTGATATCTAAAGAGGGAGCAAAAGTGCAATTAGCTATTTCATTAGCTGGGAAGTAGGGAGTTAGAGAGAATAAGTTGTGTATAAGAGGCTTCAATGCTACACCTACTCAGTTTGCACAGTGCTTCACCCCATTCATTCGGCTGCACTATAGTCAACCCATATGAATTCATGAAGAATGACTATATTTTACCTTCGATCAGTAAAGGCATAAACAATCAAGGCACCCTAAATAACATCTACATGGCTTCCAATGTAGGTGGGAAAGCACCATGCATCATGTGGAGCATCTACGAGACCCCCAATTCAAACACATGAGTAGGGAGGAAAGTCATTCAACCAGGAACAGCAATATTATATGCACACTAGAGCTAACCAGTCATGAGGAAGGGGCTGACTCAAAGCACACTCACTACATATGGAAAACAAAAGGTCTAGCGAACATACAGCTGATCTGGTTTGTAGCTGAGGCCTAATATGTGTTAATTAAAATGCATTATTTATTTAAGAACGTGTATAACAGAGGCTCTTACAAAGTGGGATCTTTGAAGTGTGTGCATCAAGCATATTGACTCCAGCAGTCTGTGGAAGTGGTACACTGGAAGTAGCGAGCAGTTATTAGGGGTGTAAAAAATGGCAACACCAAGCATTTTTCGAATTCACAATTTTTAGAACTTTGCTATTTAATGTAGAACTGGTGCATTTTGAAAAAAACAAACAAAAATTGAATAAAAGGCCCCCTGTACAGAGGCAGGAAACCATGACAACTGCTACCTAGTGTAAGGGCTACAACAACATGATTGATCTTTTTTTGGTGTAAAGAAGGCACTAGGACCCTGAAGAAGTATTGGCGACTGGAGCTCAGTCACTCTTATCGGAGAGTGGCCACTTCCTTGAAAAGGAGAAGACAGGATGTTGCCATGCAATGGGGAAGACTTGGGGTTCCACTGATCATTGGGACAACAATGGGTCTGCAAGGTGGAGGTTAGATCCTGGGGCAGCTCCACCTTTCCAGATATATCTATGTCACAATCGTCGTATGGACCTTTGGGGTGGATTTTTTAGTTAAAACAGCAGCAATATAAACTTTGTTAATGACATATATTACAAAGTGAGACCAAAATGAGAGTTAAGGACATTTTTCAAAGATGAATTCAAAATAAAAGATCACAAGTTTTATTAATCACAGAAGTTACAGTACAGTGCATAAAGCGTGTCCTTAATCTTTCCCTACTCTCTACAACTAAGTCTACTGTGACAAGATCTCTGTGTATCATAAAAATACTGTAACACTTCAGTCTAATCAGAAGAGGTTAAGAAAAATACAGTTAAATATTTTGAGAAAGAAACTCTCCCTTCTATCTCTACACAACCCCCGCAGCTACCAACTTAGTAAGTAGAAGTCTATCAAGCCCTCGCTCCCTCACAATAGCAATGGAAAAGAAAGAAGAATGTGCTAGAACAGGGGTCTCCAATGAGCAGCTTGGGAGCTACTGGTAGCACACCAGAACCCTTTAAGTAGCTCTCAGAGCTGAAATAGAGCTTAGTACCATTTGCTGAGGGTCTTTTCATATTAAAGTAGGTCGCACTGCTCACCTCAAGAAACTTAGAGTAGTAGGCTAGCAAACCAATGACCAGGCACCATAATAAGACTCAAACATGTACTGTGGTGACCTGTGGGATCTGCCTCATGGCCATCTGTCCTCACTCACAGTTAGAAAACACATTTAAAGTTGGTAACTGAGGCCTGATGTAGCAAAGGTTTTTACCCATTCTGTGTCTATGGGAAAAAGTGTTTGTACATATGGCCCATAGTGTGGTGGTCCTTTTTGCTAGGGGACACCTCATGCTTTGGCTGACATTTCATTAGTTAGGTGGAGGCACTTAATACTGATGGGCTTTTTCCTGGTGTTTCTGCTGGTTACCACGCCTGAAATTCTGGTGTGGTCGCTACTGATAATCCTGGTTATGGTGTCCACAGTATAATTTTAATATATCTGATTACTATTTTACAGTGCTAAAAGTTTCTTGTAGCTCGCAAGGACTTTACTTGAGCAAAAGTAGCTCTTACTATAAAAAAGGTTGGAGACCCCTGGGCTAGAATGTGCCCAAGCAGCTCTTGTGTCTCTCTTGTGTGTCGTGTCGTGTCTTGTCTTTTTTTTTTTTTCTCTCTCTCTCTCTCTCTCTCTCTCTCTCTCTCTCTCTCTTCCTCATGGGAACCGTACTGCTCTTTCCCCCAACACTTTCTAAAAGAAAATGCAATCGTAACAATGTGTGTATTTTAATCAGAAAATGTAGTTCATTCTTCTTATGTTGCAAACTTCTCAATTGGGTTTAACTTGAACTCAGAACATATCAGCAACACTTCTGTGTATTCCCATGCATCCTTGCCTCTAGAAGAATAAAAGTCATACATGATTGTCCATCAATACTTCCTTTCTCACAACTTCCACAACACAGCTTCATTCATGAAATATGCAATTTAGTATATAGTGTGTTCATTTCAGCACATTCCAAAGCTAGTTAGCAAGAAAAAGAATAAACATAATACTGCTTCTATTGTTTAAGCCGAAAGAAGTCTGTAACATGCATGGGCCATGCAAAGGTTAGAAACGAAACATTTAGTTTGCAATGAATGTGTTAACGTTAATAGTTCTCAGCAAGTCAACCAGCATAATGTCCATGTCAATGGAAGCAACTGCAGTTAGGCCTAGCTTCATTCTCTCATTTAGTAACTTCATATTAATTTGTATTTTCATTGAAAGCTTTAGCAATCCATAATCTTAAAAGATCAAGTTCAAGATGGGGATTTCTAGGGAAAAGGATTCTTAACAATTCTAATGAAGAAGTAGTACAATATGCATAATCAACCTCTAGGGTTGTATCCAAAACCACTGGAGGTGGCACATGCCGAGCACACAACACATCTGCAGAAGAAAGGTGATTTTCAAACCCGCATGAATTGACCTGAGGTGTCTAGAAGTGTAGACCACATCGCTGCTGATTCTCTATGAAAGCCATCTGTCCTGCCGCCGACCAAAGACAGCAGTGCAAGAACGCTGCTAGTCTCACATATGTGATTTTTCCCATATTGCTGCACCAGAACTACAAAGATCATACTTGAAGCCTCCTTTCCATTGCTGATTCCCTACTCTGTGTGGTGTAGGGTGCAGAGTGCTGATGATAGCGATAGAGGGCAGAATGAGTTTGCGTGTCTCTGCAGAGGCCAATCATTCTACCTAGAACACTGCAGCCACCCAATAGAATGTCCTATATGGCAGCAGGGGTGCTGCACAAACAACCAACTGAGAGGCGCCCTTTTTTGTAGCTCAAATGGGAAAGCAGAGGCCATTTTCAGATAGAAACACACACATACACCACAGGGAACTCCCAAACTTCGTGAGTGGTGCACCCATGTGGCAGCAGCCATATTAGAAAGGTAAAAAACAATGTTTTTAAGCAAAACAACAAATTACAAGCCTGCCAGAGGATCAACACAGGGATCACACGTTTGTTGGCCATTTTAGCAAGGGAAACCAACCTTTCAAAGTGAATCAGTCACCTACAAACCTGCAGGCACCCCAGCCAGTGTGTCAAACAACCTACACATAACTCAAAATCACCAATATCAAGACAGGGAAAAGACAGAAAGGTGCACGGAGGGCATGTTAAAAAGTACAGACTGGGGAGGGGTCAGTTTGGTGTGTCTATTATTGCATTTATGCAGCGTCCAGTTGCCAAAAAGAGCTGAAAAAGTGGCAAAGGTGACACAGACATCTGTTGCGAATAATAAACAGTTGAAGATATCACAGGGACCACAAGACAAGCCAAAAAGAACCAGCGCCACAGAATGTTCTGAGAAAGAAGGTTGCACTGTGTTCTTGTGGCAATTCACAAACTGTCTCTGCAATCTGACACCACAGAGAAGCAACACTAGGGAAACAGAAGGAAGTGAACATTTTGATGACCTCATTGATGGCCTAGATGATACAGAAGATAAAAAAAATAATAAACTACATAAGCAGTTTATGTAGGATGAGTATCACAAGTTATTACATTTTCCGAGATAAAACATGGAAACCTACATTAAAACACTGAAGAGAAATGTGGCCCCATCTTGAATGTTGACTATGAGAGGCACTTGTTAATTCATGCCTTCAGGGTAAAAGGAGAAACCATGGATACATATGACACTTGCTTAGAGAAACTGCTCAAGGCCTTAACCCTGAGTTTAATGAGGAAGGAACTATGCAGCATTGCATCAGTAATGGCTGTCAGTCTGCATCATTCAAATGAAGAATGCTCCACGAAATATGCATGCTAGATAATATGCAATCAGTGTTCAGAAGTTAAGGAAGAGTGGAAAAACAAGCAGCTGTGATGGAGGCGACCTGGTCACATGACCATGAGAAATCGGACAAACGACACCCTGTTGTCACAAAAGAAACAAGCATTTGCAATGCAATGGGTCTCGTATTTGCTTGAGTTAGAGATATTGCCATTGTAAATTCATAACTGGACTTTTCTTGACACATATATTGTTCAACCCTGCCTCATAATTTGGTATTTTTTTCCTGCCACATAATTTCAGTGGGCCTGCATATAACTAAAGAACTTCCATTTAACTTCTTCCTGTACCTGCAGCCAAAATGAAAATGTTGCCATTTAGCATCCTCATTTAAATCTGCCATGCTAATTCCAATAAAATACCACTTTCACCACACCTCCATCAGACCTGCTGGCTGGCTAACCTAATTCCCAAAAAAAGACAAACAACAGCCACGGAGAAGTAACTGCTGAAATGAACTGGAGGGGTCACCCAAACATATCAAGTAACAAAAGGATCTCTGTGTTAAAAGCAGTAAACCATTTACCTATCTACATAAAATAAAAATATGTCATCTGCATGTTACATGATGTGCTTTGCAGGAGATACATTAATCCTGAAGGCTTCTTTGATTCAAAACTTGGACTACCCAAATCACATATCTCTCCAGCAAATGCTTTAATATCCAGATAATTTTTTAGCATTATTATTCCCTGGGATTAACTGGGCACACAGAGATCTCTGCAGCAGGCGCCTCAACCCTACAAGATATTATAAAATGCAGATTTTGCAAACAATTAAGCAGAACAGATCTACTGTGAGGTTTCTCTTTCCTGCCAATGTATAAATTGCAGAGATTTGAAAAAAAAAGATGCATAAATTGAGGCCTAGATTTTGCCAGATTTTGTGTTGAGTTTCCATAGCTTTTTTAGCACAACCCTGATCCAAAATCTCATTTGTTAAATCTTGTAATGTGTTCAATGTACTCACAAAAGACCTGCCAACATTTGTGTACGTTGTTAAGATTTGTTGGCACTTTTTGAAATGTCAGTTCCTGTGAGATCATGGGTTGTGATGCCACATCCTGTGATGTCACATGCTATGACGTCACTTAGTTAGTCCCTCACTTCTTTTTCAGGACTTGTGCCCTGTGCTCATGTAAAGCACTTTAATACCTTTGGGTCGAGTTTGTGAGAAATAAAATGGAAAAAAAGAGGCCAGACACTTCAAGCCCAATGATTTGACCCCTGCATCACACAATGGCATAAGACACTGTGCCAGGGGGGTGATGAAATGTCCAGTTACATTGAGGGGACCAAGCTACACAGATCCATAATGGTTCTTGACTGGTCCAAACCAAAGACCAGCAGTACCTCTGTACTACGGACAGTCCTGAACCTCGCTTGAAGCTGGTAGTTGCATTTGATAATGGGCGGCTGTGAGCTTACTTTCCTTCTGCTAGTTTTACCGAGAAAGTGAGAAGTGAGATGAGTTGAAAGTTAATGAGAACTTTACAATCGGCTTTAAAAGAAGGACATCTAGAGCTTCTTTCCTTGTTAGGGGAATTCGGGTGAACTCAAATGACTGATTACAGTGTTTGTATTAACCAGTACTAAAGAAATTGCAGTTTAGCACCTGATATTAGGATGCCAAGTTCGGAAGATAAAGTATCCTTAAAAACATAAAAGCACTTCTCCGTGACGTAATGTCAAAAGGTAGAATCCTACTAAGAGACAATCTCTAACTTCCATTCCACTAAAGTCGTTAATTTGAGCACCATTCATTTTGTAATACCTAATCAAGTTATTTTAAAATATTAGTATTCCTATGCTGCAGCGAGGGGCATTAACCAGCCAATACAAGAATGCATATGCCAGCTGCACTGAAATAATTTTGGATGCAGTCACATAATGCCTTGAAGCAGTAATGTTAGCACAGGAAAACGGAAACGATCATTAAAAAAACATTTAACAGCAGTAAAAGGAATCAGGTTACGACACTGCTACACTTTAATTAGTTTGGATGCAATGGCCTTGTGCAAATTTAAAACTTACTTAGTAATATGCATCCCGACAGATGGGCACCATGTGACCAGAGGACAGCTCGAAAGGCGTGGCAATGGGGCACCTTCATATTTTTTTAACATGAACATGTTGCTTACATTTTGCTAAGTCCCTCGATTGTGCCAGCTTCCAGTGAAGGGATGCAAACTTGATTATACAGGCAGGCACATACCGCTAGAGCAGAGCAGCGCCCAAGTCTTGTCCTGTTCTAACTTCCATGTTTGCTCAAATTAAACATATTTTTCTAATCCTTTTAGCAGATGACCCTAACAGAAGCCACCAGGGATGCACCGGCCTCACCGTGGCCCCCTTAGCACTACTCCCTAAGCGCAAGTACAGTTAATAAATTGATTTAATAGACTTGTTTCTGTGAAAGGTAACATTTATGGATTTGGTGTCAGAGAAATGTGGGATAAGTATTTCACAATGTATGTTAGGAGCCCAGCCTTCCCATCTAGAACATATCATGGGTCTAATAAAGGTTTCATGCTTTTCACAGTGAAAACAAATAACAAGTGGGCCTTTGCCCTCCTCCCCATCACCGGGACCCCATGCAGGCTCAGTCAGCGCAGAGAGATGATGAAGCGATAACAGCCTGATTTACAAGAATGCTCTCCAGTTAGAGCTCATAGCGTTGTAAATTACTGACTGGACTTTTATTGCCACACAGACTGAAAATAACAAAAGAAAGAGAGCAAGGGTAGCTGGCCCTGGAAAAGCCTCCCTCTGCTGTTGGTTTATGTTTACAAAGGGAGCTGGTGGGGAGGAGTAACTGAACAAGCACCCACACTGTTGAAGTGAAACAGGCAAATGCCAAAAAAAAGTCCCTTACAGAAGAGATAAATAGGACATAGCGTAATTACACAGTACTTTGTGCTGCTCCCAAAGTGAAAAAGGCAGGACAAAGAGGCAGAACTGACCACTAGAAAGCAAGGATTTTTGAAGGACACTGCAACTAACAAATGAGAACGCTGGAACTCACTCTGTAGTATACGTAAAAGTATACAGCAGGCCGAACGCTAATGCTCGACATAAAAAGCATAGACAATGTTATCTCAGGTAAATGCACAGTGAAACACAGAGCAGCTGCTTCAAAGTTGATCCGTATTTCACTTGTATTCTGCCCCAGCGCAGTGCTAGTTTGCAGCTGCCCTGGGAGCAGCACATTCATTGCAATATGGAGCACTACATTGCAAGGTGGAGCACTCTCCTTCTTTGCACACAGCACACCTTTTGAAAGGTGCACCCTGGTTCAAACAAGGAAAGTGCACCATATTTGTAATACGGCCCCTGGTGGCTGAATTTCAAAATCTGAAACCATTTACCCTGCAATCAATACGCCCCTACTTATGCAAATCGTGTGATTACAAGTACATATTTTATTTCACAGGCCCTCATTACAACCCTGGCGGTCGGTGATAAATCAGCGGTAAAACCGCCAACAGGTCGGCGGTAAAAAAAATGGAATCACGACAATGGTGGAAATCGCCAACATAGACAGCCACTTTAACACTGACCGCCACGGCGGTACAAACAAAAACCGCAGCGGTAACCGCCAACAGACAGGCGGAACACAATGTATCGCCCACAGTATTACAACAGGCCAATCCGCCACCTTTTCTGGGGCGAATTCACCGAGAACAAAAACACGGGAGAAACAGGACTTGGAAGGGAAAACGCTCACCTCTACACACCCCACGAGGAACCAGGACGCCATGGAGCCAGAACTCCATATTCTACCTGCCTTTGTCTTCCTGCTCCTCTACCAGGAGCACGAACGCTGGTGGCGAAGACCACGGTGAGTACTACACCTACGACACAGGGGAGAGGGGAGGGAAAAGAGAGTGACACTCACACGCAACACGCAACACCCCCACCCCCACTCTCACTCACTACAACACACACACTAATACATGTTGATACATTACAGTTACACCCCCAACCCACCTGGAAGAATGCAAAGACAAAAGGAAATGATTGTAACGATTGTAATCAATTAAAATCCAGTACTCAAATATATATATACACGTTTAACAAATATATACACCAAGAATACAAATCCAGGTACTGCACCATTTATAGTCCGTGGACCACTGGGCCCAAAATGCATGGCCGAAGCCCACACAAGATAACCGATCAAAACAGAGAGAACACTGCAGGGACATCAGATAGAAATACAACAGGCACCTCAGTGGGAAGGGAAGAGGAGGCACCTCAGCTGGATCAGTGCACGACACCAGATCCACGAGGGGGCTCCATGCCCACTGCTGTATCCTGGGGAGTGCAAAGCCACAGTCTCTCATGTCTCTCCAGTGGGGGGTTTGCCCACTGCTGCATCCTGGGGAGTGCAAAGCCACAGTCTCTCAAGTCTCTCCAGTGGGTGGTTTGCCCACTGCTGCATCCTGGGGAGTGCAAAGCCACAGTCTCTCATGTCTCTCCAGTGGGTGGTTTGCCCACTGCTTTATCCTGGGGAGTGCAAAGCCACAGTCTCACAAGTGGATAACAGTCTCCACTGGTTCTGGAGAGGGCTTTGTGCCCAGCGTGCTTCATCCTGCCAAGGACAGAGGAAGTGGATGCCTTTCTCCACTGGTTCTGGAGGGGGCTTTGTGCCCAGAGTGCTTCATCCTGCCAAGGACTGAGGTAGTAGATGCCTTTCTCCACTGGTTCTGTATGGGTCTTTATGCCCAGAGTGCTTCATCCTGCCAAGGACTAAGGTAGTGGATGCCTTTCTCCACTGGTTCTGGAGGGAGCTTTGTGCCCAGAGTGCTTCATCGTGCTCATGGCGGCCTCAGTAGCGGCGGTGCTTGCGGCGCTCATTGGCCTGCGGTGCTGGTGGGTGGCTCAGTGAGCGTGCTGCTGTCGGCGGTGTCCTTGGCAGGGGTGCTGCTGGCGGCGGTGTCCTTGGCAGCAGTGCTGGTGGTGGCGGTGTCCTTGGCAGCGCTGCTGGTGGTGGCAGTGTCCTGGACAGCGGTGCTGGTGGCGGCGGTGTCCTGGGCAGAGGTGCTACTGGCGGCGGTGCCCTTGGCAGCGGTGCTGGTGGCGGTCTTGTCCGCCGTGCAGGTTGGCGGCGACTTCCCTTTCTTTCTGTGCCCCTTCCCCACCTTGGATGGTGGCGCAGCTGTCTTCCCACTCCCAAATGTAGTCCTGGGAGAGCCCTTGGTGGCAGGTGTTTTGCCCTTCTCCCTCCGGGCAGTGGCCAACTTCTTATGCTTCTGAGGTGGGGGACTGTCCGTGGTCTGGCTCCTTGGCACACTGGCTGCCCTGCTGCTTGTCGCACTCCAGAAACCGGTGACTGCTTGCACCACTGTTCCCACTGATGTGGTGGCTGAGGTGCTGGGTTGGGACCTGGAAAGGCGGGCCCTAGGGGACTGAAGGGGTGGGGGAGGTGAGGGGATGAGGTCAAGGTTGGACAGGAAAAGTTTTTTAGACACACTAGGACGGGTAGATGGAGGGGGTTTGGGAGTGGAGGAAGAGGTAGTGGTTGTGGGAGGTGTACGTTTGCTGAATTTGGGTGAAGGTGCATGGGCTGGAGGCTGTCGTGAGGTGGATGGCTGTTGGGTGGGTGTGTGACTGCGTTTGTGTACCTTGGGAGGTGGGCTCACAGACACACTGGGAGAGGACACAGGGGATGTGTGAATGGTAGTTTGGCACGTGAGCAGTGTGAGGTGATAGGTGTGATGGTGATGGACGTAGTGGATGAAGATGTAGTGCATGCAGGTGTGAGTGGAGACGTGACAGGGAGGGAGGAGGGAGACGAGGAGGAGGGGGACACAGTGGAGGCAGTGGCTGTTGGTATGTCTGCATGGGTATGATGCTTGTGTGAGTGCCTGTGGGATGTGTGGTGCTTATGTTTGCCTGAGCTTCCCTTGGGTGTTGAGGTGTGTGCATGCTGGTCTGATGGTGTGCTTGGGATAGGCTGAGGTACAGGGGTTTGGGTCTCGGTGGAGGAAGTTGGAGGGGGGGAGGCTGGACACAGGGACAATGGCTGCCATCTGTGCCAGAGTCTGAAAAGCTCGCTGTTGGGCTGCCTGACCAGAAAGGATGCCCTCCAGGTATGCATTGTTCTGTTGCAACTGCCTCTCTACACCCTGGATGGCATTCAGAATGGTAGACTTCCCAACAGTGAGGGATCTGAGGAGGTCAATGGCCACTTCACTGAGGGCAGCAGGGCTGACAGGGGCAGGGGCTGAGGTGCCTGGGGCGAAGGAGATGCCCACCCTCCTGGGTGAGCGGCCATGGGGCACCCGCTGAGGGGCTTCTGGGAGGGCAGTGCTGGTAGGGGGGCGTGGCGGCTGTACCTGTAGATGCAGGGGGCACAGTGGGGCCCACCACCGCAAGGGAGCTCCCATCAGAGGAGGAGTCCGTGTCACTGGTCTCAGCTCCTGTCCCTGCCGTAGAGCTCCCATCAGAGGAGGAGTCCATGTCGCTGGTCTCAGCTCCTGTCCCCGCCGTGGAGCTCCCCTCGCCCTCCGTCCCACTGGTGCCTTCAGACTCTGTTGTCTCGCCCTCCAGGGCCATGTGGGCTGCAGCTCCCTCCTGCTCCAGTGCCGCTGCTTCTCCGCCTGATGATGCTATTGCACACAAGAACAGGGAGACAAAAAAAAGGGGGGGGGAAGACAGAAGAAAGAAATGTTGAGTGCATGCAATACCGCTACCGTTGGCGGACACTACAGACACAGAAGACCTCTGCAACACGCTGTGCACTTCGAGTTCCCTAATTAATCACAGGGACATGGGGTACTAGGCCTATGCCCGATTGCTGCACACATGGAAGTCACACAAGCCTGACTAGGTGTAGTTGGCTCTGAACACTGGTGGGGTGGGGTGCCACATGGCCTGCCTTACAAAGGGACCTTGCCTACTAAACTCGCCCTGACCTAGGGGAACCCACAGCCCACCTCCCCCACCCAGACACCTAGTAATGTGCGCTGATTCAGCTGAATGAGAGTGTACTCACTCCCTTGTGTATGCTGTGAGGCTCTCAAGCGCCCATCCAACTCCTTATACGCCACTTCCAGCATCTGGACATCAGGGGGGTCATGGTGCGACGGGCACCCCTCCCACATTGGAAGGCTACCCCTAGCTCGGCCTCCGCCATCTTCTTGCTCCAGCGGCGAATGTCCTCCCATCTTTTCCGGCAGTGGGTGCTCCGTCTGTGGTGGACCCCCAGGGTCCGGACTTCCTTGGCGATAGCACACCAAATATCCTTCTTCTGGTGGGCGCTGACCTACAGGAATAGTACAGGGGAAAAGGAGAAGATATAACCATCGTCCGGACCATCACAGTCATTGGCCCGCGTTCCTATCCTTGCCATGACGCACATGCACTCACCGTCGTTTCATGCACACCTCATTCTCCCCCCCATCTTCCATCCACACCACTCCACACAGGCATTGCCCATACAGCATGCTCACAGTGTACTTACCTGTTTGTCTGGAGGATCGTAGAGCAGCGTGTACTGGAGAAGGACCCCATCCACTAGTTTCTCCAACTCCTCCGTGGTGAAGGCAGGGGCCCTTTCCCCAGACACATGAGCTATTGTCTCTTCCAGACTGAGGTCACTTGCAGTGTAGGTCCTCTCCTGTCGAAGATCAGGTATCAAGTGATTGAACAGATAGAAAATGGCGGTCACGTCTACGGCGGTGCGTACCGTCACCACCGGTGTAAATCGTAATTGGCTCCTGGGACCCATAGGGTCCAATGTTAACCAATGCAGGATTGCGCCGCTGTCTTCGACCGCCTACTGCAACGGTGTACAACGCCAGCGCAGTTACCTCATATCCCCTTGTCCCACATTACAGGTCAGGCAGCCGCCATTTCAGGGGGCCACATGGCATTATTTTTAGATGCGTCACACATATCTAGGCCTTGCATACACATTAAGACAGGGACATAGCGGATTGAAAATGTGTGCAATAAAGTTGTGTTTTCATACCTCCGTGTTGGCTGACCCTCTGCTCGCTGTTCTCCTCCGTAGAGCACGTCCCCTGGGGTAGGTGAGGAGATGGCGGCATCCTCCGGTGTACAGGCCGCTGGTGGACCTGTCAACAATGGAAGAGCGACATGTAATTGTCACCTACAGACTGGACCGTGCCACAATCCAGGAACTGTGTGCCCAGTTGGAGCCGGACCTGATGTCAGCTATCCGCCATCCCACAGGTATCACCCCTCTAGTGCAGGTGCCGTCAGTACTCCATTTTCTGGCAAGTGGGTCTTTTCAGACGACAGTGGCCATAGCATCAGGGAGGCGCCGTGTGTGGCTATTAGGTGAGGACATGGACCCTATACAGTGTGACTAGGTGTCTATGTCTGGGGTTGTCCCTAAGGGTTAGTATGTGTCTAACAGTTGTCCCTCGACATTTGCAGATGACTCTGGGTACCCCAACTTGTCATGGCTACTGACCCCAGTGAGAAATCCCCGGACAAGGGCAGAGGAACGCTACAATGAGGCCCATGGGCGAACTAGGAGGGTTATAGAGAGGACCTTCGGCCTCCTGAAGGCCAGGTTCAGGTGCCTCCATACGACAGGTGGTTCCCTATTCTACTCACCAAAGAAGGTGTGCCAGATCTTCGTGGCCTGCTGTGTGCTTCACAACTTGGCTTTGCGATGACAGGTGCCTTTTCTGCAGGAGGATGGTCCAGATGGAGGTCTTGTGGCAGCAGTGGAGCCTGTAGACAGTGAAGACGAGGAAGCAGAAGAAGAGGATATCGATAACAGAAACACAGTGATTCATCAATACTTCCAGTGAGACACAGGTAAGAAGACATTACTGCCTGCTACATCTGATACACTTGTTCTACCTCTCATCTGTCTGTCACTTTCACCCAGTGTATGGACCCTGAGTTGTCACTTTCCCTTTCGATTTCACAGATGTGGGACCCACTGTGTGACATCTGCTTTGTTTCCTCATGGACTAGAGCTGTGTGACATAGGTATGTTGACAATACAATGGATATTGCATTTTTCCTCAGTTATTGCAAATACACATTTTCGAGCGCACAGACTGACCCCAGATAGTTTTGTGATTTAAGTGTGTTTATTTAGTGCTAAATAGAGGAGGGTGTTGTAAAATGGTCAGGGGTGATGGTGGAGGAATGTCCATGTCAGAGTCCAGTTATTAGTCTCACAGGTGATTTGTCCAAAGGGGCATAGGAAGTTGAGCTGGGGCAGTTGATGGATGGACAGGGTGACAAAGTGGGACAAAAGGATGACAATCAGGGTGGTCTCATTTCTTGGTGGGGGTCTTGGCATTGTTCTCTGTCTTTGTCCTGGATCTCAGGGACCGCTTGCGGGGTGGTTCTCCATCTGCAGGGGGTGGGGTGCTGGTGTCGTGGTCCTGTGGCGGTGCCTCCTGTCCACTAGCGCCGGCGGAGGTGATGGGCAGTTCATCATCCAGGCTAGTGTCAGGGGCCCCTTGTTGTGCCACAGTGTCCCTCCTGGTGTTCACTAGTTCCTTCAGCACCCCTACAATGGTGCCCAGGGTGGTATTGATGGTTTTGAGTTCCTCCCTGAACCCCATGTACTGTTCCTCCTGCAGCCGCTGGGTCTCCTGAAACTTGGCCAGTACCGTTGCCATTGTCTCCTGGGAATGGTGGTAGGCTCCCATGATGTTGGAGAGGGCCTCGTGGAGAGTGGGTTCCCTGGGCCTGTCCTCCCCCTGTCGCACAGCAGCCCTCCCAGTTCCCCTGTGTTCCTGGGCCTGTGTCCCCTGAACCGTGTGCCCACTGCCACTGCCCCCAAGTCACCTGCTGTTGTTGGGGTGGTGGGTTAGCCTGGGTTCCCTGTAGTGGTGGACACACTGCTGCTTGACATGTCCTGGGGACAGAGGTATGGGCCCACTGGGTGGGTGCTGTGCTGGTGTTTCCAGAGGGGGAGGCTCTGTTGTGGTTTGTGCCAGTGTGAGGGGAACCGACTGTCCAGAGGTCCCAGATGGGCCAGGCTTGTCATCTAGATCCAGTTAGACAGAGCTGCTGTCATCACTGTGGGCCTCTTCTTTGGGGGGAGTGGACATGTCTGGAGCCTCCTGTCCGGTGACGTTAGGTAGGGATCCTGCAGGGGTGTAAAGGCATAATTATTGCATCTGTGTGTGCCATGGTGTGCAATGGGTGGGTGACCCTGTACCCCAGTGCTTGCATTCTTGTGTAGCACCTTGTGTGATAATTGTTTAGGGGTGTATGTGGGCATGTGCAGTGGCCATGCATTGGTGATGGGTGTCCATGCTTTTGTGTTGCATGCAGGGCTTGGTGTTGGGATGGGTGGGTTGTGATAGTGGGACATGTGTGAGGAGTTGGAGTGATGGGGGCGAGGGCGAGGTTGGGGCATGTGATAGCATGCAGGTAGGGTGGGGGATGAAGTAGTGAAAGATTTGACTTACCAGAGTCCATTCCTCCAGCTACTCCTGGGAGGCCCTCAGGATGCAGTATAGCCAAGACCTGCTCCTCCCATGTTGTTAGTTGTGGGGGAGGAAGTGGGGGTCTGCCGCCAGTCCTCTGAACCGCGATGTGGTGTCTTAAGACCACAGAACGTACCTTCCCCCGTAGGTTGTTCCACCTCTTCCTGATGTCATCCCTAGTTCTTGGGTGCTGCCCCACTATGTTGACCCTGTCCACGATTCTGCGCCATAGCTCCATCTTCCTAGCTATGGTAGTGTGCTCCACCTGTGATCCGAATAGCTGTGGCTTTACCTGGATGATTTCCTCCACCATGACCCTGAGCTCCTCCTCAGAAAACCTGGGGTGTCTTTGCGGTGCCATGGGGCGGTGTGGATGATGTGTGAGGTGCTATGTGTTGTGATGTGTGGGGTGATGTTTAGGGGTGTGTGGTGTTTTGTGCGTGAATGTGTATGTGTGATGGTGTTGTGTGCCTCTGTATGGTGGGGTTGTCTTTGATGTGCTGTCTCTCTGGCCTTCGTCTACATTTCAGGTCGTAAGGGTTTGTGGGTGATGGGGGTGTGTGTTTTATATTGCATTGAGTGTGTGGGATTGGTGTGTGTATGTGTATCAGGTGTGTGTATTTGGAATTGTCCAATGTGGTTGTGTTTTGTAAATGTGTGTGTATTTTGAGCGCGGCGGTGTGTACAGCCTTTGGAATACTGCGGTTGAAAGACCGCCGTGTGGATTCTTGGGTCGTGATATTGTGGGCGTATTCCTGTTAGCGTGATGGTGTGGGTTTTGTTATCGCCAGTTTATCACTGACCTTTGGTGTGGTGGACTTGTTTGGGTGTCTGGTTTTTGGCAGATTCCAAGCTGTGGGTCGTAATAGCTGTGGCGGAATTCTGCAGCAGTGTGTTGGCAGTCTTCTGCATGGCGGTAAGCGGCATTTACTGCCAATGTTGTAATGACCCTCACATTGTCCTTTTACTTTGTTATCAAATATGAGTGCACGCTTAAATACTTTAGTTCAGGATATGCACTTTATACTCACTTCTTCTATTTGATTTAATAAACTCTAATGTTGCTCCACCCATAGTAATAATAATAATCTAGGCCACATTTAGATGTTACATGACTTCTGCCATGCCTCATAGTTCACTAATGGCATTGTCTTTAGGGATGAGCCAGAAATGTTTCTAAAAAATAAATGTCTGTCGATGTAGTGATATAATCTAGGGTGAAACAGTTCAAGGTGAACAGTCTAAGGTGAAACAGTTCAGAAAGTTAAACAAAAACAATTCTTTCAATTTTCAATATCTTATTTTTATTTTTATATCACGTGTGTTGCATGGAATACATGCCAAATACGTTCATGGCTCGGCTCGTGCATGGACACTTAGAACCAAGCCAGACCTACAGCTCAAATTTGGCTTGGCTCTCCCTAGTAATTTGCTTGCGTGTCCTCCTCTATTTACGATGCCGGCTTATTACATGGAGCCATCATTCCCTTGATAAAATGCTTTGTAAAAGGTGAGGACTAGAAATATGTAGTACTGCGAACATGCACCGATTTAGCATCTCTATCATCAAGGCTTATTGTAGCACAGATGAAGAAGAGTGCATGCAGTGAACATACATTTAAAATAAGTGATTGCAGGGCAGGACTTTAGGCCATTGTGTGGTACGTGATCTTAGTCATGCGTTCTGAGGAGGAACTACCAGACTCAGGTGGCATGGGCAGAAATGTAACTAAGTTCCTAAGTCAGGTCTGCTATGTCTGTATCAATTTATTTAGCTGTTTTCAATTTTCCTTGGTTTATTCTCTTGCGTTCTGCAACACACTTAGAAAGAGGAAAATGCCTCTTGGGATTGTTTTTGTGCTGAAAGGTGGTCCTTTCTGCACAAAAACAATCCATGGTGCAAGGGTACCTGTACTGGCAGTCAGAAACCAATTGTGCACCAGCGCAGGGGGAAAGGACAGGAATGCTTTGTATTTCACTAACAAGGTGCATTCCAGCCCTTTCACATTGGCGTAGGGCTGCTCTGCAAGAAGACTTTCGGCACTGCCCTACGCCAATTCCCATAAATATGGACCCTTCTGTGGCACTCCAGAGAGAGGCCTGCCTAAGGAAAATCAACACTAACCCTGTTGCTCATGGAAATAGTCCATTCCGAATCCTGGTCTTCTCACTCCTCCACCCTGAAGCCCATTCCTTTTGTATTTGGGAAAATTGAGATACACACCCCTGAATCTCTAATTAAGATATTCCCCTGGCAAGCAGACAAGCAGGTGTACAGGTGTTCATGCAGAATGGCAGATTAATATATAGACACCTATGCCACCCTTTCCTAATCACAGTCACAAGAATGAGGGCCAGTGGTAAAAGCGCAGAAAGGGGAATGGGATGAGACAGAAAGCAGAGGCACTCAGTTGCATTCATTTGATTTTTCATTTCTGCTGGGCACGGAGGTCTGCAAGGCATAGCGGGTTGCCTAAAACCAAAGAGAGACATCTTTACTAACTGGACATCACAATCCTGCATTTACCTTTAACAGATAATGGATGTACCTTAGTGCTATCTCTGTGCATTCATGATTGCATTCCTGTAACTAAATATTCACAGGATGAGTGCCCTAAATATATGTTCGTCAGCACTTCTCTCTGTAAGTAAGATAACTACCTTAAGCGTTGTCACTATGCGGTCTGCATGGATGATGAGTTCTTGGGCCTTAGAATTTGGCACACAAGATATTCCATCAAAATGTGGCAGATATCCCATCTTCAATTTTTAAAAGTGCCCTTCTGTATAATGCACTTTTAATGAGGCAGACGGGACATGCGCCCCATTTGAGAGGGACTACCTGGCTGCCAAATTCTAAAGTAGTCCCACTGCTTCTAGTTAATTCGTGTGCCACAGCAAAGTAATTAGCAGAATAATATCCTCTAATCTTAACTGGCAACTCTTATAGGCATTAGTGAAACCCTGACTACCTTTTGCATAATTTCTGACTGATGAATCCTTCCTTATTTGCCACAGACGAGCCTTAAATGTAAACAACAATACTACACTCTTCAGAGACCTTCAAGTTAAATGTTCCAAGGTTGTTTTCACAGCAATGGCCAATTCTGCAAAACCTCCATTCTCTGGAATCAGTCAGTGTGGCTAGCCCTAAATTTACTCGCATCCAAGATGGCTGCCCGCTCAGTGTTTTTTGCCTAAAGTTTCCTATCAGAGATGGTGTCAACCCTTTTCCTTGTGATGTTATTTCCTGCTTAGTTCCTAAATAGTTTCAGGGTGTATGGAAGGGGCTTGTTTAGTGGCCCTGTAGTCTCCAGAACAGCCCCCACTGCTCACCAAAAGAGCTGTACTAAAGGGCATTCACAATGTATGTGGGTTAGGTCGTAACAGGTGACTGGGCAACTCCAGCAGTTCACATGAGGCAGAAGGCCTGCTCTATGCAATTTAGCTGGAGTCCAGTACCATTCATGGAGCGTCTTAAAGTGGCAAAATCTCAGTTGGGCTTCTCGTGTGCCCCTGTACAGAGCCTCCATGAGGTTGGGCCAATCCTCCACCTCTATTTCAGTTGAAGCCGGAACTGCCATTTGGTACGTAGACTGGAGAGGAGGGGCTGTGAGTAAAAGAGGTGTGTTATGAGTTCATAAAAACCTAACATCACGCCCTTGAAGCTACCCCAAGTCCTAAGGTAGGACAGCACTAGTAAGGTCTGCAGGGTCCACGGTCGGGACCCTAGGCAGTGCCGTAGGCAGTGTTGCAGCTGGAGACGCTACCACTCCTGTGGGGCAGTAGGCCAAAGTCCGCCTGTAAATCGCCCAAAAGGTTTGAGAGAGTCATCAGCCAAGACTTGATCCAGGCTGGTGATCCCACCTCCCTCTTGTAATGATGTAACATGGCTCCATGCCAGAACACTGGGCATGGAACCAGCTTGTTCTGAGGTTCTGTCATGCAGGGTTCTCTGCATGACAGTTGATATGCTGGCTGTTGGTTGAGGCTGTAATAAATACCTCCTACCATATATCTTCATCTGGTGTGGATTCACTTTATTACACTGGCGACGCTTGGGCGGAGAAAGGAACACAGAGGAAGGGACAGCCTCAACAACAACAAAGAAGGAAGAGCTTGGATTATTTAAGAGAAAAACGGAGATAACTTACAGAGACGTGCTGGGAGAGGATCAAGCGTCTTGCAGCATGTTCTAGCAGAGAAAAGTGTGAAATTGCGGTTGTAGGGGCTTTGTGGAAAGCTGTTTGAGCATTTACTGAGGATCAAAGTGGTCTCTGTATGCTTCACGACGTCAGAAGGTCAGTGAGCAATTGGAAAAGGACTGAAAGCTGTGGGAATTGTTGGCGGCCATCTTGAGTGTGCTGGAAGGAGAAAAACAAGCCAGATTGACTGAAGAAAATAGACTGGATGTTTGGTTGCGGCCATTTTGAGTGAGGAAAATGATCCGAGATTGCTCAAAGAGAAAGCAAGCCCAACTGCCTGAAGAAAACGGACCAAATGTTTCGTGGCGGCCATCTTAGATGAGGAAGAAGGAATTTGTTATTTTAAAAAAAAAAAAATTTTACAGCGCAATTGTTGGAGGACATCGAAGAAGAACATCGACGGTCTATTGGAAGTTGAAACTTAGACGGAGACTGGATAAGGATCACTATATTGGTTTGTGGTCACTGGAATATACATTTCTTTGGAAACTTTATTGCACTTGTGGAATACAAGTATTGGGCGTTGTAAAATGAATTAAACTGAAAAGGTCGTCTCTGCGGTGACAAACACACCTGAAGATATAGCGGCATCGTGCTGGGACATACAGTGACTGGCACACCTTTTGGACTTTAAGTACTTTTAGCAACTAGTAGGGTTTGGAATATATTGTGGGGAAGAAGTGTTTTACACCTCGTGAGTATGCAGAATGTTACGGCGCCGCCGTTTTTCTTGTCAGATCCAGGAGAACCGGTTATTAAGTGGAAGAAATGGAAAAAGATTTTTGAGAATTATGCCAGGGTGTGTGGTACGAATTTGAGTGGTGAAAGGAAGCAGGCACTTTTGTTACATTGTTTAGGGGGTGAAGGACAGGAGGTGTTGGAAAATCTACCTCCATTGTCGCAAGCTGATCAGAGGGGGTTGAATGAATATGAAATATGTGCAAGACAACTAGATTTACATTACTTGCCAAAGATTAGTACTATTATGGAAAGGTACCATTTTGGTTTGCGGGAGCAAGGGAAAGAGGAGAGTGTTGAAGAATATATTACGGCTTTACGGAAGTTGGCTTCAAGTTGTAAATTTGGGGCGTTGGTAGAAGAAAGGATTAGTGATCAGTTTGTGCTGAGGTGTTGCAGTGATAAAGTGAGGGAAGAACTCTGGCTAAAGGACGAGCCACCGTTGGATGAGGTTGTTAGTATTGCAAAAGGGGTAGAGCATATGTTAAAGTGTGTTGGAGAACTAAGTAAAGCACATAAAGAAGACAAGGTCAGTGTAAAAGCACAAGAAGTGGAGTGTCAAGTCATACAAAAAGATGAGAAGGAAAAAAAGTATGAGGGTGTCCGTGAGAAAGGTGTTGTAATAGAAAATAGCGTAGGAAAGACACAGGGGAATAGAAGGTTTGCAACACCTTTTCAAGGAAATTGCTACAGATGTGGAAGATTTGGACACATGGCTAATGCAAGTGAGTGTCCTGCTAATAGGATTACTTGTAATGTTTGCGGAAAAAGAGGACATTTTGAAAATAATTGTAGGATGAGGAATAGGAGAGATTCTAGATCAGAAATAAAGGAAATCAGTTTTCAAATTAGTGAGAGTGAGGTGGAACATCCCTCTGAGTGGGTTTTGGTGGGGAATGTTAGGGTCAAAATGAAATTTGATTCGTGCTCTCACATCACATTTCTCTCAAAGGATTTTTTTATGAAGAATTTTCAAGGAAGGAAGAAACTGTTCAAACCTAATATTAAACCTACGGGTTATGGTGGGTTGCCAATTAAGTTATTAGGTTATTTTGATGACTGCATTGAGTACAATGGTAGGTTCACTGATGCTAGGATTTATGTTGCTGAGAGGGGTGATAACTTGTTGAGCTGGAGTCATCAAGCACGCTTGGGTGTCATTCTCAATCCTAATGCACATCCATCTGTTCAGGTACAATCTATTGAGGGTGACGAAAACAAGTTTGTGAGAGCTTTTGGTGAATTGTTCAGTGACACCTTGGGGTGTTTAAAGGGGTACAATCACCATATTAAGTTGAAACAGGGCGCAGTACCAGTTGTGGCAAAAGTTAGACGCATTCCCATTTGTGTCCAAGAAGCTGTATAAAAAGAGATAGATAAATTGTTGTCCACTGGTGTTATACAGCCTGTAGAGGCAACGGAGTGGTTAGCTCCCATTGTTGTGGCACGTAAACCAAATAATGAAATCCGTCTATGTGTGGATCTTCGTGCCTTAAATAAAGAAGTGGTGGTTGACAAGTTCCCACTTCCCAATATTGAGGACTTAGTATCATCGTTGGATGGTGCTTGCTATTTTACCACTCTGGATATGGCATCAGCATACCATCAGGTTCCGTTGAGTAAAGAGTGTCAAGAATTAACGGCTTTTATTACGCCAATGGGGGCCTTCAAATTTTTGCGTATGCCGTTTGGACTGGTTTCTGCGGCCTCAGTATTCCAGAGGATTATGGAAGATCTTTTTAAAGGCATTTCAGGCGTAAAGTGCTACCAGGATGATGTATTAATATGTGGGAGAAACGTGAGAGAACATGATGAGAGGGTGCATGCTGTGCTTAAAAGGATGCTTGATGCTGGGTTATCTCTTAGGCGAAGCAAATGTAAATTTGGAGTCACTGAACTGGACTATTTGGGTCACCATATTTCACGGCAGGGGGTGAGTCCTAAAAAGGATTTGGTGGACACTATCGAAATGTTAAAAGAACCGTGTACAAAAGATGAGGTTTCTTCATTCTTAGGTATGGCAGAATTTTATAACAAATTTATTCGAAATTTTGCAGATAAGACAGTAAATCTAAGGAAGTTGATGTGTAAGAATGCAGAGTTTGTTTGGACGGAAGAGTGTGGTACAGAATTTAAACAAGTAAAAAATGATCTCAGGAATGCACCAAACTTACAAGCTTTTGTACCTGGGAATCCCACTTTCATTGTTACTGATGCGAGTATAAAGGGGCTGGGTGCTCTTCTTTTTCAGATCAGGAAGGGCCAAGAGGTGCTAATAGCTTGTGCTTCAAGATGCTTGAAAGGGGCAGAGATATGTTATTCTGTTATAGAGAAGGAAGCGTTGGCAATATTCTGGGCCATAAACAAGTTCAGAAAATTTGTGTGGGGATCTTCTTTCGTAGTCAGGTCTGATCATAAACCCCTGAAAGAAATTTTTGAGAAGAAGGGTTTGGACTCGATTTCCTCGAGGATCAGGAGATGGGTCATTTCCTTACAGGAGTATAACTTCATGTTTGAATACATTCCGGGAAAGACAAATGTAACGGCAGACTGTCTGTCGAGATTGGTGGAGGTGGTAGAGAATGATAAATCTCAGGATGAAAATGATCAATGTGATGCTGAGTGTGGCATAAGAGTTTGTGATGTTACGCTGGGGGCTGTAAAGGAAGATGAATGGAGGGATAAGTTGCAAAAGGATAGTGAATTGTGTTCTGTGATGTCTCTTTTGGATCAGCATAAGTCTCGAAGTCTGGTTAAACCTTGGTCGTTAGTTGCGAATGAGTTAGCCGTTGTTGATGGTGTTCTAATGAGGGGCACAAGAATGATTCCCCCATTGAGTTTGAGAGAAGTCATCGTGAACATGGCTCATGAAGGGCATATGGGCATTTCTAAAACCAAAGAGCGCATCCGTCAGGATTTCTGGTGGCCTGGATTAGATTTGATGGTGGAACGTACTGTTAGGGAGTGTACACCTTGTCAAGCTAGTGATAAGGTACTCAAACCAAGATGTTCACCTATGGTTTGTAGAAGTTTACCAAAAAGTCCATGGGATGAATTAGCTATCGATATTGTGGGACCATTGCATGGAGAACATCAGACTCCTTACCTGTCGGTGTTGCTGGATTTGTATTTACGATGGGTGGAGGTGAGTTTGGTGAGAGAGATCACTTCTCAATCTGTGATCAGTTTTTTAGAATCTGTGTTCAAACGCAAGAGTTTTCCTAACTCTATTCTTTCTGACAATGGTCCGCAGTTCTGTTCTGCTCAGATGGAGGAGTATTTTGTAAAATGTGGAATTGTACATAAAAAAATTGCGTTATATCATCCAGAGGCGAATGATGCTTTGGAGAGATTTAACAGGACTTTAAAGGAGAGTATACAATTAGCAAAGGTAAACTGTTTAGATTGGAGAAAAGAACTGCAGGGTCGTATAACAGCTTACAGGTACACTCCTCATGCATCAACGGGGAAGACTCCTTTTGAACTGCTCAGGGGAAGGTCTCCAAATACTTGTTTGTGTCCTGGCTGGATGGTTGCTGGGAAGGGTTTGAAAAACAATGGTATTGGGGAATGGAGAGACAAAGAAGTGTCTCTGCAAAGCAAAAGGAAGATTTATGTTGATAAAAGGAATAATGCGAAAGTTACAAATTTTGAGGTTGGAGATAAAGTAAAGGTCAAAGCTCCTGTTGGGTGTCAAAATTGGTCAAAATATACCTCTCCAAAAACTATCATTAAGCTGTTTAAAAATGCTGTCAAGACGGATGATGGTCGCATCTGGAATCATAGTCGTGTAGCACATTTTGGGGGGTGTGGTGTGGCCGACAGGAGAGATGATACTTCTTATCGTTTTCCCTCTGACATTGATTTAAGGTCTGATAATACTCGTAGGAGTGTCAGAACACGCAGGTTTCCTTTACATTTGCGTGATTTTGTGTAGTTCTTTCTACCCTCTTTTTCTTTCTGTTCAAATGTGTTTTTTGTTCTCATGTTATTTCTGTTCTAATGTAAAGAGGAAGAAGTGTAATGATGTAACATGGCTCCATGCCAGAACACTGGGCATGGAACCAGCTTGTTCTGAGGTTCTGTCATGCAGGGTTCTCTGCATGACAGTTGATATGCTGGCTGTTGGTTGAGGCTGTAATAAATACCTCCTACCATATATCTTCATCTGGTGTGGATTCACTTTATTACACCGCTATTGTTCCCAGTGGAGGGTCTTCCCCCCCAGCACGGAGGCAGTCATTATCCCATAAGGGAGAGTGTTTGTGCAGGCACAGGAGAACACCTCGGAGTCGGTGAGCTTTGCTAGAGGCTTTGTGCTTGGCAAGGAGTATCGGGCTGAGAAGATGTAATTGTTATGGGTCCTCCCTATATAAAGGCCCAAGGCCGGGCAACTTGAGAGTATTAATCGTCCAGTGATAACCCATTGTGGTAGGTTTGGCTTTTTGGGCAGCATCAATGCCAATTGTGAGAGATGGAGGGCATAGTGTCCACTGAAGGGAGTGCCAAGCCCCCATACAAGTGATGGCCACGAGCTTGGCATAAGCTAGGCGTGGGTTGGAAGGGCCCCATACAAAGGCTGGGATTTGTGCATCAATAAGACGTAATGTCAACCAGGGTACCTGGAAGGGGAGCATACCTAGCACAAAGGTACAGTGTGGTAGCGTGAGCATTCTCACTGCTTGAATACTGGCCCACAAAAAGAGCCCCAAATTCGACCATTCCTCAAAGTCCAGCATCATGAGGGCAACGAGGGGCTCTAGGCTGTCAGAAATGACATGTTCTAAGCTCTGGTTGGCAAGGATCCCTAGATACTTGAGGTGTGAGGGTACCTACCAGAAGGGGTAGTCTTGGATAGCTGCATGCTTTGTGACGTGTGAGAGGGGCAGAGCTTCATTCTTGTCCCAATTCACCTTATAACTAGACAAGACTGCAGAATTGTCAATGATGTCCATTAAGGCTAGGAGGGAGTGGATCAGGTCTGTCATGGTTATGAGGATAACGCCTGCGTACAAAATAATATTGGATTCTCCCCCCCTAAGAGATATGCCAGTAAAATTGGTGGAGTGGTGGATCATTGCTGCAAGATGTTCCAAGGCCAGCAGGAACAGTAGGGGTGAGAGCGGGCAGCCCTGTTGTGTACCCCTTTGGATAGGAAAGGGGTCTGACAGGGAGACTCCACAGTTGACCCAAACCGTGGGGTTGTTGTACAACAAGCAAATCTTGGCAATGAACTGGTCCCCCAGTCCAAACTTCCATAATGCTGCGAAGAGATACCCCCATTCTATACAGTCTAACGCCTTTAAGGCATCAAGGGACAGGGCTAAGGCTTCTTCGGGCATTTCCTTGACTGCCCATAAAGCATGGGAGAGGGTGTGAAGATGATTCCTGGAAGTGCGCCCTGCTACACATCCCACCTGTGTGCTATGTATCAAGGATGGGATAACTTTGCATAGTCAAACTGCCAGGACACTGGCAAGGATATTGGTATCTAGGTTAAGGAGCAAGATCTGTCTGTAATTGCCACACAGGAGGGGATCCTTCCCTGGTTTAGGGATAACTGAAACCACTGCCCTGTTGTAGATCAAGCCTAGGGAGCCCGACTGCTCAGCTTCCAGAAACGCAGCATGAAGGATGTCCACTATCTCTTACCCCATTCTTTTATAAAACTCTGCCACCTAAGAGGGTTCACCCTTCGTCTGCCAAGTGGGGGAGTTGTAAGCCATCCAAGAAGACCTTCATGCTATCAGTAGCAGCACTTGCTTCTGGTGTGTATAATGCCTTGTGGATTTTCCAAAATTCATTGTCTATCTCCTATGGCTTAGTAAGGACCTCACCGTCTGAAGAGTGTATGGCGGGAACAGTTTGTGTTCCAGTTGGGCTGCAAAGAGACAACCAGCCTTCTCCCCTTGCTCATAGTAGCGACCCTTTAGTCGTTGCAGTGCATATTCCACTTTGGACGTATACAAAGCATTGAGGGCTAAATGTGCCCGTTCTAACCTACATCTTACCAAAGGAGGAGGGCATGCCATATATTGATGGGTAAGGG
Source organism: Pleurodeles waltl (assembly GCF_031143425.1). NCBI lineage: Eukaryota > Metazoa > Chordata > Amphibia > Caudata > Salamandridae > Pleurodeles > Pleurodeles waltl. The sequence continues at coordinate 46,318,609 of NC_090447.1, read as the reverse complement.
AAGCAATTTCACTCTCCTGCTCTTTTTAGCAGAACATAGTCTGTTTGTTGGACTTCGTCAGGTCATGCATCATTTTTCCTCGAATGGTTGCCTGCAGCTGACCAGAGCACTCTATGGGATGCCATTTGTAGGAAAGTATCATCTTTCTTGGCATGTTACCCCCAATTTCTGCCTGTTTGTCAGTGTGTTTTTACTGTCTCACTGGGATCATGCTAGTCAGGACCCCAGTGCTCATAGTTTGTGGCCTATATGTCAGTATGTGTTACTGTGTTATCAGAATTCTTGACTTCTGTGTAACTGGAGTTCAGCTAACCAGAACTCCAGTGCTCATGCTCTCTCTGTTGTTAAATTTGTCACTATAGTCTAGTGACTTCATATTGCACTCCAGATAGGCATACTTGACACCCCTTATAAGTCCCCTAGTATATGGTACCTAGGAACTCGGGGCATTGGGGTTCCAGGAAATCTTTATGGGCTGCAGCATTTCTTTTGCCACCCATAAGGAGCTTATACAAACCTTTCTTCAGGACTGCCATTGCAACCTGAGTGAAATAGTGTAACCACCATTTTCACAGCCATTTTCACTGCACCAGGTAACTTAAAAGTCACCTATATGTCTAACCTTCAGTTCCTGAAGACTAGGTGCTTAGTTACTGTGTGTGAGGGCACCCCTGCACTGGCAGAGATGCCCCCACGCTGTCCAGGACCAATTTCCCAGACTTCGTGAGTGCAGGGACACCATTATAAGCATGCAATACATATAGGTAAACACACATATGTAGCTTCACAATGGTAACCCTGAATATGGCCATGTGAGGTGTCTAGGATTGTGAAATTGTACCTCCAATACAATTCTTGTATTGGAGGACCAATTCCATGGACCCCCAGTACTGCCAAACCAGCTCTCTGAGGTTTCCACTTCAGCCCCAGCTGCTGCCACCTCACAGACAGGTATCTGCCCTCCTAGGGTTTGAGCAGCTCAATCCCAGGAAGGCCGAGCAATGCATGTCCTTTAGGAGAGGGGTGTTACACCCTCTCCCATTGGAAATAGGTGTTACAGGCTTGGGAGGGGTAGCCTCCCAGAGCCTCTGGAAATGCTTTGAAGGGCACAAACGGTGCCCTCCTTGCATAATCCAGTTTACACCGGTTCAGGGAAACTGGACAAAGGAGAGGGGTTTGAACACTCCCCTGTCCATCACCACCCCAGGGGTATGGGCCCAGAGCTCCTCCAGAGTGTCCCTGGCGTTAGCCATCTTGTATTCCAAGGTATGGGGACCCTCTGGGAACATCTGAGTGGCCAGTGCCAGCAGGTGACGTCAAAGACCTTTCCTGATAGGTGCATACCTGAGTAGGTACCTAATACCCCTCTCAGGGCTATTTAGGGGCTCTCCTCTGGGTGTTTCCTCAGATTCAATTTGCAAGACTCCACCAGGACTCCTCTGCATCCTCTGCTTCAGCTTCTGACCGTAGATCAATCGCAGACAGCTCCAGGAACTTCGTAACTGCAACAAAGTATCCAAGAAGGCTACTGTGACCCTGCAACTTCAGCTCCAGCCAGCAACTGCAACAGTTTCCAGATTGTGCACGCTCTGAGGACTACTTGTCTTCATTTTGCACCAGAAGGACCGAAGGAATCTCCCGTGGAGTGACGGAGTCACTTCCCTGCTTCATCAGGCACCTTTCTGCAGAGATGACTGGTACTCATGGTCTCCGCTCATCTCGACGAGCTTGACTCCTGGAACACAGGTGGTGGACTGAAGTGACCATGACTGTCCAAAGGTCCAGCTGTCCAAATTTGGTGGAGGTAAGAGCTTGCCTCCCCGTGCCAGACAGTACCCCTGCGCAATGTGTGTTCTGCAGCTTCTTGGGCTTCTGTGCACTTTTTCCAAAAATCCTTTGTGCACAGCATAGCCCAGGTCTCCAGCACTCTATCCTGCGACGCTCAGCTCCCTGAGTTGTTCTCTGGCGTCGTGGGATCCCTTTGTGTAGTGCTGCGACAACCATAATTTGCAGCTCCTTTGTCCCCATGTTCTGGGACTCCCGGGGGTGCTCCCTGGTCTGCTGAGGGCTCTCTAAAGTGCTGAGAGCCCCCTCTGTCTCCTCAGTATGAATTGAGACACCCAGGTTCCTCCTGGGCCCAGGTAGCGCCTTTTCCCACCAACCGAAACATTAGCGTGAGCCAAGGCTTGGTGGTGGAATCCAGTGACAGAAAACAGCCTGCATTCTTCTACTCGACTTGGGACATCTCCTGCACCAACCAGGAACCCGCAGCTGTCTTCTTTGGTGCATTTCTGACTTTTATTCCAAACCGAAAAATCCACTTTTATACATTCATCCGGGTTAGAAGGGGCTCCTGTTCTTCCTGGACTCTTCATCGACTTCTATACTTGGTCTCCTCTCTCCACAGGTCTTCAGGTCCAGGAATCCGTCCTTGGTATCTTGCAGTCTTGCTTGGTTTTGGCATAATCCTTTACCACGACTTTTAGTGTGTTCTGAGGAAACGTGCTGTACTTTACTCCTGTTTTCCTAGCGTGGGGTATTTTACTTACCTATGGTGTTTTCTTACACTCCGAGTGCACCTCTACACAGCACACTTGCCTAGGGGGGAACCGACATTCGCATTCCACTATTTTAGTAAATGGTTTGTGTTGCCCTTAGGCCCATTGCAACCTATTGTGTTTTTCACTGTTTGCACTGCTTTATGACTGTTTACTTACCTGATTTTGGCTATTAGTGTATGCATAGGCTCTGTTTTTTGCCGCCGTTCCTGACCCTGATCGCCGCTTCTCCCCCGCTTCCCGCGGCCCCGCCCCTTCACCCTCACCCTCATTCGTGCTCTCCCACTCACCTCCCAGCTGCTCCTCCCTCCCTCCACCCCTTCTTAATGTCGGTCGCTGCGCGACTGCGCAGTGGGCGCGCGCAGCGGGAGCGCCAATGGCGCGCCAGAGGCAAGCCCATCTGTGCCCGTCCGCGCCTGGACCGCGCCCAGCGCCAGAACCCCTGGTCCCCGAGCACCCCACCGCACCACACCCAGCCTCAGCTACGACGCCAACTCCCTCCACGCACTCAACAGCGGCCGAGATCAGCACTGCAATCAAGGCGCCACGAAGCACACCCACGGACCCTTCGCCTGCCACAACTGCCACTTCACCTGCGACCGAACCTCCAAACCAACTACCGCCAGACCCAACCACCTCCGCTGCATGCTCCTCAACACACGCTCCGCACGCAAACACGCCGTCGAACTCTGGGATCTGCTCGACAGCACCGCCCCGACGTAGCCTTCTTGACCGAGACATGGTGGAACGACTCATCCGCGCCAGACATCGCCATCGCCATCCCAGACGGATACAAGATCACCCGCAGGGACCGCACCAACGGCTACCGAGGAGGACTCGCCATCATCCACAAGTCCACCCTCACGATCACCACCCATACAGACGAGCACTTCAACGCCACCGAGATCCACACTGACCCCAACACCACCCTCAGAGGAACGCTCGTCTACAGACCCCCCGGACCACGGGCCCAGTTCTGCGACGCAATCGCCGACCTCGCAAGCACCCACGCACTCGCCTCAATGGACTACATCATCCTCGGGGACCTCAACCTCCACCTCGAGAACAACAACAACACCAATTCTACCACGCTGATCAGCAACCTCGCGAACCTCGGCCTCAGACAACTCGTCACCTCACCAACCCACGCCGCCGGCCACACATTAGACGCCATCTTCTCCACCAGCGACCACATCACCTTCGACCACAACACCGAACCCTACTGGACCGACCACCGCTGCATCCACTTAACCTACAAAAAAAACACCACACACCGCCACAACCACCAGCTCCCCCGCCGCAGTTGGGGCAAAGTCACCGGAGAACAGCTTCACGCCACCCTCTCCCAGGACCCCCCGAGCGAGCCCACTGATCCCGACGCCGCAGCCTACAACCTCAGACAGTGGATCAACAACTGCACCAACATCCTCGCCCCGCTGAAGAAACCCCCCAGCAACCACACCAGCAAGAAAGCCTCCTGGTTCACCGACGAACTCCTGGCCTCCAAACCCACCTGAAGGAAACTGGAAAAGAAATGGCTCCAAGAACGCACACCGGACAACCACGCAACCCTCAAGGACGCCACCCGCCAACACCACCACCTCATCAGGACCGCCAAGAGAACCTCCTTCAAAGACCGCCTAGACAACAACGCACACGACAGCAAAGAGCTCTTCCGCATCGTTAAGGAACTGTCCACCCCCAGCGCCAACGTCAACGACATCCCGCCCTCACAGGAACTCTGCGACTCCCTCGCCGCATTCTTCCACAGCAAGATCGCCGACATCCACAGCAGTTTCAACACCCCGACCACGCCCACCACCATCACCACACCGAACCCAAGCACCACCAACCTCATCACCGCCTGGGCCAACGTCAAGGACGACGAAACACGCAAGACCATGAACTCCACCCACTCCGGATCACCGACCGACCCCTGCCCCCACCACATCTTCAACAAAGCCGACTCCATCATCGCGCCCCAGCTCCGCAAGATCATCAACATCTCCTTCGAAACAGGCACTTTCCCGGAAAGCTGGAAGCACGCAGAGATCAACGCCCTCCTCAAAAAACCCAAAGCCGACCCCAAGGACCTTAAGAACTTTCGCCCCATCTCCCTCCTCCCCTACCCAGCGAAAGTCGCAGAAAAGATAGTCAACCTTCAACTGACACGCCACATCGAAGACAACGACATCCTCGACCCATCGCAAACCGGATTCAGACGCAACCACAGCACCAAGACCGCCCTCATCGCCGCCACGGACGACATCAGACGCCAACTCGACCATGGCGAAACCTCGGCCCTCATCCTCCTGGACCGCTCAGCGGCCTTTGACACGGTCTGCCACCTCACCCTACTGACACGCCTCCAAGAAGCCGGTATCCAGAATAAAGCCCTAGCCTGGACCGCATCTTTCCTCTCTGGTAGAACCCAGACAGTCCGCCTCCCGCCTTTTCGCTCAGAAGCAAACAACATCATCTGCAGCGTCCCCCAGGGCTCCTCCCTGAGCCCGACGCTGTTCAACATCTACATGGCCCCCCTCGCACAAGTGGCCCGCCGTCACGACCTCAACATCATCTCCTACGCCGACGACACCCAGCTCATCCTCTCCCTCACCAACGACCCCGCCACCGCCAAAGCCAACCTCCACGAAGGTATGAAAGCAGTCGCCGACTGGATGAGGAACAGCTGCCTGAAACTGAACACTGATAAGACGGAAATCCTCATCCTCGGAACATCCCCCTCCGCCTGGGACTACTCATGGTGGCCCACCACCCTTGGAACGGCACCGACACCCACCGACCACGCTCGCAACCTCCGCACCCTCCGCAGGATCTACAAGTGGATCCCGACCGACACCAGGAAGACAGTGACCCACGCCCTAGTCAGCAGCAGATTGGACTACGGCAACGCACTCTATGCAGGAATCCCAGCAAAGCACCTCTGACGACTACAACGCATCCAAAACGCCTCCGCCCCACTCACCAGCGCCCCCCGCCACAGCCACGTCACCCCACTCCTCAAAGAGCTACACTGGCCTGTAAATGATCAGAATGGCAACCGAGAGCGGGGGCGAAGTGGACTATGATGAACTTTTGCACACTACTAGTACAGCTGGGGTAGGATCTCCGGTGCCAGCAGCAGATATGGCTGAGGTGGGACCCCAGGCATTACATCAGACACTGAATACAAGTGATCCTGAAGAGAGGACCCCAGGCAGTACATCAGACACTGAATACAAGTGATCCTGAAGAGAGAACCCCAGGCAGTACATCAGACACTGAATACAAGTAATCCCGAAGAGAGGTTTGCACAATTAGTAAAACGCACTTTGGATATTTTTGTGATTGAAATCAGGGACTCGAAAAGCACACAAGCACATGGGATGGCTGTGATCCATGAGCTGCTGTCAAAGATAAAGGAAGCCACAGCTTTGATCCTAGAGAGGTTAAAAGAGGCTGAAAGTCGAATTTCAGCTCTAGAGGACCAAGTTCTGTCAGGAGGTTGCGCAGTTGGAAAAAAGTAAAAATGCTTTGGAAAATAAATTACACGATCTGGAGAACTATAATAGGTGTTTGAATCTCTGCATAGTGGGAGTGCTAGAAGGAAGTGAAGGACCCCAAGTAAGGGAGTGGACAGAAACACTTTTGAAACGGGCAATCTCAGAACTATCCAGCGACTTAACTATCACAAGAGCCCATAGAGTCCTGGCTCATCAAATTCCTGGGACGAGGTATCCATACATGATCTTACTAAACTTTGCTGACTACCATGTAAAGGAGCTCACTTTGTCTAAGGCTATTGCAAAGAAAACACTCTCAACTCCAGAGGTGCCCCAATTTAGACGTTTTTCCGACATGTCAGCAGTCACGGCACGGAAGCACTGAGACTTTGTTAAGATTATTGACATATTCAAAGCCAGGGGTGCTCAAGTAACTATTGTTCAACAATCCAAGCTCAAGGTCTTGGCAAAGGACCAGTTTTTCTTCTTAGTGATATCAGCGAGGTTAAGGTGCCTTTTGAGGAGCTGTCCTGTACGGCTGTCTAATAGATGGTTGCACTATGGTTGCGTTAATGTGTGTACATTTAAGATGGTTAAGGGTGCCATAAAGCACCCAAAAAGTTTTGTTACCTTTTAGAGTATCTATTTTTTCTAGGCAAATTTCTCAAGTATCACAAAAGGAGCACAAATAAGGCGTTGGAGCAAAGTGAAGATTGATTACTGCACTGGGGGTTTTTCTTGGGGGGGGGGATAGAATGCCACCCAATGGATCTATTGGGGTAAGGTAAGAAATGTGGGAAATTTTTCCTTTGGGTTGGCACAGGGCTGGGAAGGGCAGGTGGGGAAGGTGGGGCACTAAAAGGTGGAAAAGGGAGAGTACCATAGTGATGTACAAAGGCAGGAAATATTCAGTATAGTTGGATAAAGGTGTAACACAAAGTGTTACATACATTACAGAAGGGGGAAACTGTTCGGCCCAGATAGGAAATAGTTTTATCCAAAACATTCAGTGGAGACACATAAAGATTGATTAAGAATAGGTACATTCAATGCAAAGAGCCTCAATAATAAATGTGAGGCTCAGGCCATTGATGTGTGGATCAGAGGGCACTCTCCGGATGTCGTGCTCCTTCAAGAGATGCCCTTTAGGGATAACATTGATGATTTACATAACACGTTTAAGCAATGGGCAGGGTTCTGCTGTATGTTAAATGTGAATGACTCATGCAGAGAGGTGGCCCTTTACATCAATAGGTATTTTCCTTTCAGGTCACTTTTTCCCAGGTTGATACAGAAGGCAGGTGGCTGCTAGAAAGTGGACTGCTTAATGAAACTAGGCTCACTATAGCCACCATATAAGCACCAATCTCAGATGATCCAATTCCACTGACCAAACTGTGCCAGACACTACTTAATATCCTGGGCCTTTTGATCATGGGGGATGACTTTTATTTTCTCCAAAACCCTGGGCTGGATTCATTGTCAGGGTTGTGCAAGCAGAACGAGCCACGTACAACAAGATGTTTAGCTCAGTATTCTAGAGTACTAGAGTACTTAATCTTGCAGACCTCTGGCATGATAAACATTTAGATGCCCGGGATTTCTCATGTAACTCGGCTAAATATAATTCTGCGTCCAGATTGATTTATTTCCTTAGTTCACGCAACCTGCAATTAAAACAAGCATTTTCAATGCAACGGGTCTCGCATTTGTTCGAGTTAGAGCTATTAGCGTTGTAAAGCAAAATAAAACGCAGCGCGATCACGCTATGTAAAATGCAGCGCAATTGCGCTGCGTGGAAAATAAACAGATAAAGTAGTCCGGACTCCGGGCTGAAAACATCGAGCCTCGTATGTTTTTGGTACTTTACCGGTGCTGTGAAGGTGGGCTAAACACCGGAAAAGGCATGACGTATGCATACCTATCACAAATGAAAGCAAGCGGATTTTAAAAGGGAAGCCCACTAACTAATGTAAGTGACTGGCGTGGGCGTGGTTGGAAGCCCAAAGAGAGATTACAGCATGGGACCGAGCGCTTTGTGGTCGCCCATAAAAAGTGGGCAAGTTCAGAAATGTTTCTCCATTTTTACATTGGTTAAAATGGAAGAGGTGGGTATCAAGGTAGAGAGGGCAGGTGGTAGGTTGTTATTTACCAACATGGAAAAGGAAGAATGGTGCAAAGTCATTGTCACAGACATTACACGTTTCTTTAAAGCCAATGTAAATTCGCCCCATTCTGGGGTGGGTTTTAAAGCAACTATCCGTAAAGATTTGTAAAGAAATCACACAGCGTAGAAGCTTAGCAGCGCAGGGGGCAGAGCTAGAGACAGCTCTGAACCTTGTAAGCATCAATGACTCACACAGCGGAAGTTCTTCGAATAAGGAGGCGCTTAGACAGGCAAGAAGTTGTATGCAAGATTACTATTACACACAGAGTTAACACCACATACTTTCAACAGGTCCTCGAAGAAAGTGAATATGCGGGTAGGGCCCTCGCACGGCAGGCGCAAGAGTGCTCTCTACAAAATAGAACTTCATCTTTAACTGATCCTGCAGATATTCAAAATGCTTTCCTCAAACACTACACAGAAGTTTATAGCAAGAAACAGCAGGTAGACTTCTTGCAGCTAAGGTTCTTTTTAAGCAAACTCTTTATCCTCAAGTTACAACCAGATCAAGCTCAAGCTCCGGCGAAATTTTTCAAGAAATTTGCACCATTGTTAAACCCCGAACTATTAAAATTTGCAAACCATATCCTGGAAGGGGGTAAGTCCCGACATCTTTTTGTACTGCTGTAGTAGTTAGCTTCCCATATCCTTAATAAGGAAAATATTAACTCTTAAAAACCTATCAACCTGCTAAATGTTGACTGCTAAATTTTCGCTAAATTATTAGCAAATCCTATGCACAGGATTATGAACTATTTTGTTCTTGCATAAAATAAATACCAACTCAGGTCATGTATTTAGATGCTGAGAATGCTTTACATGTGGAATATTGGGAGAGCCTTTTCATAATTCTCAAGGAGTTTGGCTTTCCTCAAGCATCATTCAGATAGTAATGCACACATAATCATCAATTCCCACGAGGTCGGCACATGCAAAGTCAGCAGAGGAACGCGGCAGGGCTGTCGCCTCTACTCTTTGCCTTGTTCATTAAGCCATTAGCAATAGCTATTTGCACTAGCACAGAAGTGGCACCTCCAATTAGTGGGATGACTAGGGTTAAACAGTATGCGGATAACATAGCCTTGGTTGGACCTGGCCCTTTTTGCAAGGTCATCCCCAAACTTTTTGCTTCCTTCCTCCTATTTTGTCTGACCTGTTTTTGTTGGCTTTAGGACTCTGGGCACTTTACCACTGCTAACCAGTGCTAAAGTGCATATGCTCTCTGTGTGAACTGTATGTGTAATTGGCTTTTCCATGATTGGCATATTTGATTTACTAGTAAGTCCCTAGTAAAGTGCACTAGAGGTGCCCAGGGCCTGTAAATCCAATGCTACTAGTGGGCCTGCAGCACTGAGTGTGCCACCCACATGAGTAGTCCTGTAAACATGGCTCAGACCTTCCACTACAGTGTCTGTGTGTGCAGTTTTAAACCTCCAATTCCAAGTCCAAACCTTCTCTTATTATTATATATGTAAGGCACCCCTAAGGTAGGCCCTAGTTAGCCCCATGGGCAGGGTGCGGTGTATGTTAAAGGTAGGACATGTACTGGTGTGTTTTTACATGTCCTAACAGTGAAATACTGCCAAATTCAGTTTTGACTGTTGCAAGGCCTATCTCTCTCATAGGTTAACATGGGGCTGCCTTTAAATAACTTTTTAGTGCAGTATTCCTTTGGAGGCAGATAGAGATGTGGAGGTTGGGGTCTCCGAACTCAATTCAAAATACATCTTTTGGTAAGTTTGGATTTAAATTGTCAGTTTGAAAATGCCACTTTTAGAAAGTGGGCATTTTCTTGTTTAAACCATTCTGTGACTCAGCCTGCTTGTGTATTTCCTGTCTATACAGTGACACAAAGGGAGCTGGGGTGTAGCCTGCATATCCTGATGGGCCTGATCGGCCATCTGGGCTAGAGTGGAGGGAGGAGCTGGCACTTACACCTGAAAAAGGGCTGTGCCTGCCCTCACACAATGCAGTCCCCAACCACCTGATGTGAGTCTGGAGCCAGCCCTGTGCAAGGCAGGATCTTGTGAACAATAGAGACTTTCCTTTGAAGTTTGCCAACTTCAAAGGCAGAAAGGGGTATAAGTAGTATACCCTAAACCCCAGATCTTTAGATTATTTCTGGATCAAGAAGAGCCTCTGCCAAGGAGAAGACGATGCTTGAGGAGGGCCTGCCACTCTGTTCTTTTGATGTTCTGGCCTGCTATTGATGCTTCTGCCTTAGGAGGGAAAGGACTGGACTTTGCTTTCTGAAATCCTACTTGTGAAGTTTCTCCAAGGGCTTGGACTGAGCTTGCCCCCTGTTCTGAATTCTCAGGGACATCGAAGTCATCATCTGCCAGTGCCTGGGCTCTTCTGCTGGGAATCCTGACTTGCTAAGTGGTTTCAAATCCAGTCCCTGGCCCCTCAGATGTGGAAGCTGGTACCTGCGGTGGAAAATCTACGCACAGCTGTGTGCGTGTCAGAAAAATCGACGCACAGCCCGCCCTGCAGCTGAAAATTCAACACAGCACCTGCCTCATGGCTGGAGAAAAGACACAACGCCTGTTCTCACCGTGGACTCTTCGCACAGTGCGTTGGAAATTTCCACGCACAGATCCTGGGTGTCAAACACTTCCACATCCCCACATGGTCCTGAAGCTGCGCACCCGGAATCGACACACAGCCTCCCTTGAGAGAAAACAATAGATGCATGGCCTCTGGTGCGTGCAAAGAATCGACATACAGCCTCCAGTGCGGGTAAAGAATCAATACACGGCCTCAATTGGGAGTAAGGAATCAACCCATTGCTTGATTTTCTGACGCATCGTCACCCTTGCAGCTTTATTTTTGATGCATAGCATGTACTTTGTGCTAAAATAACACATCCATTAATTTCTATGGATTAAGACTCTTTATTTTAAAAATGTATATCTTTGCTTGTGAATGTTGGATTTTTGTCATTTTGGTCTTGTTTGATTTAGATAAACATTGGCTATATTTCTTTCTAACCTTGTGTGGAGTCCTTTTGTGGTGTTACTGTGTGTGTTTTGTACAAATACTTTACGCATTGCCTCTGAGATAAGTACCAAGCTACCACGGAGTGAGCAGTGGTTATCTGAGCTGTGTATCTTCCTTACCCTGACTAGAGTGAAGGTGCCTGCTTGGAAAGAGTCCAAACTGACTGCCAACCAGAGACCCCATTTCTAACAGCCTTGTTTTTATAACCTGACATAGAAACTCAAAATAAGGCCTTTGGGATTTTTCAAGTATATCAAGGGCTCATGGGTTACAAAATAAAGAAGTCCAAAACAGAGATTTTACTGTGCAATTGCACATTAGATACCTTACTCTCCGAGGTTCGTCCGCTATTCAACACTAATCCCAAGCGCTATCTTGGGGTGTTTGTATCTGAAGATACTACCGAACCATGGGGAATATTTATACTCTGTTTGCACCGAATTAGCATCATTTTGTTTAAACTCTAATTCGGTGCAAAACTAACTCGATATTTATACTTTGGTGCTAGACCTGTCTAGCAACAAATTTATGGAGTTAAAGTCATTTTTTGGAAGTGGAAACCTACCTTGCCTTAATGAGATACAAGGTAGGCGTTCCTGTGCAAAAAATGACTCCATGGCCTTAACGCCATATTTATACTACCGTGCAAAAATGGTGCACGGGAGGGAGGAGGGGTCAAAAAATGGTGCAAAGCTTGCTTTGCCCCATTTTTTAACTCCTGGTTCAGGGCAGGCGTTAGGGGACCCGTGGGCCTATTTCCATGGTGGAACACCATGGAATAAGCCCGCAGGTGGCCTCCCCACGCCCCAGGGGCACCCGCACCCACACCAGAGGAACTGCAGAGGATGGGGGACCCCATCCTAAGTAAGTACAGATACGTACAGGTAAGTATTGCATTTTATTTTTTAAAGTGTCATAGGGGGCCCTGTAATGGGCCCCATACATAGCACAGGGCGCAATGGCCATGCCCAGGCGACCCTTGTCCCCTGTGCTGGCCACTGGGATGATGGGCATGACTCATGCCTTTTCTAAGGCAGAAGTCATGTGGCATGGTAGGTTTAGCACCATAAAATTACGCTAGTCTGGTTAGAGTCATATTTCTTACTCTAACCTGCCTAAAGTTATTTTTTGGTCCTAAACCCTCTTCTTCTATACTGCCAGCCCTACCTGACTAAAGTCATTTTTTTTTACTCTAGCCTACCCTTTGCACCGGCTTGCACCATTCCATAAATATGGTGCCCAGCTGGTGCACAGAAATGGTGCAAGCCGGTGCTAAACATTTTGGTGCAAAACTGCTTTAGTGCAGTTTTACACCAAAAAGTATAAATAAGGGCCTAGATGTCTTAAACCATAACCCCTTAATTGCTGTAATTAAGACATTGTTTGCTAAATGGACCACTCTGGCTTTGTCAATCATAGGACGCACTTCTTTGATTCACATACCGCCAGCCCCACCGGACTAAAGTCATTTTTATTTACTCTAGCCTACCTTTTGCACCGGCTTGCACCATTCCATAAATATGGTGCCTGGCTGGTGCACAGAAATGGTGCAAGCCGGTGCTAAACTTTTTGGAGCAAAACTGCTTTAGTGCAGTTTTGCACCAAAAAGTATAAATAAGGGCCTAGATGTCTTAAACCATACCCCTTAATTGCTGTAATTAAGACATTGTTTGCTAAATGGACCACTCTGGCTTTGTCAATCATAGGACGCACTTCTTTGATTCACATACCGCCAGCCCCACCGGACTAAAGTCATTTTTATTTACTCTAGCCTACCTTTTGCACCGGCTTGCACCATTCCATAAATATGGTGCCTGGCTGGTGCACAGAAATGGTGCAAGCCGGTGCTAAACTTTTTGGTGCAAAACTTCTTTAGTACAGTTTTGCACCAAAAAGTAGAAATAAGGGCCTGAGGGCCAGATGTAGCAATTTCCGATTCGCAAAATCGGATGCAGTACGGTGTCTCAGACACCGACTGCGAGTCGCCTTTTGGGTCGCAAAAACCCACCTCAATATTATTAATGAGGTGGGTCGCATTTTGCGACCCCATAGCGAGTCCCTGCACTCACAGGTATGGTGGCCTGCTGAAGTCAGCAGACCTCCAGGTCTGTGACTGCTTTTTAAATAAAGCAGTTTTTTAATTTATTTTGCAGCCCGTTTTCCTTAAAGGAAAATGAGTTGCAAAATAAAAAAAATAACAAAACCTTTTGGTTTCGGTTTTTCATAGTAGGCAGGGGTCCATTGGACCACTGCCTGCTCTGAAAAGCCCTTATTGGCAACATTCACGAAGGGGAAGGGGCCCCATGGGACCCCTTCCCTTTTGCGAATGGGTTACCACCAGTGTGACACTGGTGGTAACTGCAAATTGCTTTGCGACCGCATTCGCGGTCACAAAGCAATTTAGCATAGCAATGCGAGTCGCAAATAGGAAGGGAAAACCCCTTCCTATTTGCGAGTCGCATTCACAATTTGCAAGTCGGTACCGACTCGCAAATTGTGAATGTGCATCGCAAAAGGCATTTCACCATGCAAAATGCTTTCTACATCTGGCCCTATATGTCTTAAGCCACACCCCCTTAATTGCTGTAATTAAGACATTGTTTGCTAAATGGACCACTCTGGCTTTGTCAATCATAGAACACACTTCTTTGATTCACATGTCCATCCTCCCCTTATGTAATTTCCTGTTTGCCGCCCCTCCCTTGGCTCTACAGATGACATTTTTGGAGGAGCTCAAAGGAATGTTCTCCAACTTCTTATGGGCCAATAAAATCCCCAGACTGTCCCTGGATATATTATATTGCCCCATAAAAGAAGGGCGTCTTGGACTCCCAGATTTAAGGGAATATTATTTTGCAAACTTTGCACAATCAATCAATCACATTTATAAAGCGCGCTACTCACCCATAAGGGTCTCAAGGCGCTGGGGGGGAGGGGGTCAGTGCTCGAAGAGCCAGGTCTTGAGCTGCCTTCTGAAGGGGAGGTGTTCGGGTATGGCGCAAAGGTGACTGGGCAGGGAGTTCCAGGTCTTCGCTGCCAGAAAAGAGAAGGATTTTCCTCCGGCGGTGGTTTTGCGGATGCGGGGAACGGCTGCCAAGGCCTGACCGGTGGAGCGCAGAGTGCGCGGAGGAGTGTAGAAGGAGACGCGGGAGTTGATGAGTTTGGGTCCGAGGTTGTAGAGGGCTTTGTGTGCGTGGGTGAGGAGTCTGAAGGTGATCCTCTTGTTGACCGGGAGCCAATGGAGTTTTCTCAGGTGTCCGGAGATGTGGTGGTGGCGAGGTATGTCCAGGATGAGTCGTGCTGCGGCGTTCTGGATCCGTTGAAGTTTCCTCTGCAGCTTGGTGGTGATGCCGGCGTACAGAGTGTTCCCGTAGTCCAGGCGGCTGGTGACGAGGGCGTGGGTGACGGTCTTCCTGGTGTCGATGGGGATCCAGCGGAAGATCTTGCGGAGCATGCGGAGGGTGTTGAAGCACGCTGAGGTCACCGAGTTGACCTGTCTGGTCATCGAGAGGGAGGAGTCCAGGATGAAGCCGAGGTTGCGTGCGTGGTTGGTCGGTTGGGGAGTGCTGCCTAGGGTGGGGGGCCACCAGGAGTCGTCCCATGCGGAGGGGGTAGGGCCGAGGATGAGGACCTCCGTTTTATCTGTGTTCAGTTTCAGTCGGCTGTCTGTCATCCAGGTCGCTACTTCCTTCATGCCGTCGTGCAGTCTGGTCCTTGCTGATGTGGGGTTGTTGGTGAGGGATAAGATGAGCTGGGTGTCGTCGGCGTAGGATATGATGTCGAGTCCGTGTTTGCGTGCGATGTTTGCCAGGGGGGTCATGTAGACGTTGAATAGGGTGGGGCTGAGGGAGGATCCTTGGGGTACGCCGCAGATGATCTCCGTGGCTGCGGATCTGAAGGGGGGGAGGTGGACTCTCTGGGTCCTTCCGGAGAGGAAGGAGATGACCCATTCCAGGGCCTTGCCTCTGATGCCGGCGCTGCAGAGGCGGTCTATCAGGGTGCGGTGGCAGACCGTGTCGAAGGCTGCAGAGAGATCCAGGAGAATGAGGGCCACGGTTTCACCCTTGTCGGTCAGGGCTCGGATGTCGTCCGTGGCTGCGATGAGGGCGGTTTCGGTGCTGTGGTTGGCCCTGAATCCGAACTGAGTGGAGTCGAGGGAGTCGGAGGTTTCCAGGGCGGCGGTGAATTGAGCGTTGACGATTTTCTCAATCACTTTGGCGGGGAACGGTAGGAGGGAGATAGGCCGCAAGTTTTTGAGTTCGGTGGGGTCTGCTGTAGGTTTCTTCAAGAGGGCGTTGAGTTCTGCGTGTTTCCAGCTTTCAGGGAAGGTAGCGGTGGTGAGGGAGGCGTTGATGACGTCTCGGAGGTGGGGTGCGATGATGTTGTCGGCCTTGTTGTAAATGTGGTGAGGACAGGGGTCGGAGGGTGATCCCGAGTGGATCGAGTTCATGACGCGGGTGGTTTCCTCGGTGGTGGTAGGGTTCCAGGCGAGGATGGTGGAGATGTAGTTTGCGGCTTCAGGGGGCGGGTTCATGTTGGTGGTCGTGAAGCTGTTGTAGATGTCGGCGATCTTACGGTGGAAGAAGGTCGCGAGGGAGTCGCAGAGGTCCTGTGAGGGAGGGATGGGGTTGGTTTCTGCGTCCGGGTTGGAGAGCTCTTTGACGATGCCAAATAGTTCCTTGCTGTTGTGGGCGTTGTTGTCAAGTCTGTTCTGGTAGGCTGTTTTTCGTGCGGTGCGGAGGCGTTGGTGGTGTTGGCGGGTGGTGTCCTTGAGAGCTGTCAGGTTTTCCTCTGTTGGGTTGAGGCGCATATTACATATAGATTCCAAAACTCAAACTGCAAATCTGAGCAACATTTTTTTTCTTGATTTGAATCTACAAAAATATGACATTCCTGGGGCTTACAAAGGACCTACGAAGTTAGATATAAGACCCTACAGTGGCTGTTAAAAAGTAAAGAACAATTATTCAAGCATTACCATATGCACGTTATCAATAGTGTCACTTATCTGGTGGACAGATTTATTGGGGATCATCCTCCCCTTGAGAAAAATATTATCTCTAAATGGGAGAGCAACAGTTATAGCACAATTATGGATTTTATACTATGCGAAACTTTAAATGACTGGAGTGAAGTTGCAGCTAATATTAAACATTTTAAAGATGTGCTGGAAGGGTCTTATATTCATATTTAATATTTCTTAAATGAAATCGATTTAAATATGATAGTCTCAAGTTTAGACCTGGCTGAAGAAATATTGGAGTCTAGAACTTGCAGATCTATCAGGGTTGCTCTTTTTAGACAGCAGAAGGCACATGCATTATATCCAAAAGCTTGGAATAAATGGCTGGCATAAGAAGATTTGCAGCTCACAGCTGCCTCCTGGAATACGGTTAATGAATTTAACACTTCTTTAAAGAAGAGTGCAAATCATAGGCGAACGCAATTTTATAGTGAATGGCTTTTGTACAGAACACCAGCATTCTTGCATAAAACGTATCCTCAAATTCCTGATAAATGCTTTCACTGCTCACTGGAGAAGGAGGGCGGCTGGACTCATATCATATGGGGTTGCTCCAAGATAAGGCCATTGTGGGATGAAATTGCAAGGTATTGTTCTTGTAAGCTTGGAATGGAACAGACGTGTGATGTTCAATTAGCAGTATTCGGATTTTTGTCTGAAAATAATATTATTAGCTCCCTGCAAGCAAAGCCCTCCATATTATTGCCTTGATAGCCAGATCGTTAATTCTGCAGAACTAGCGCATGGAAGCAGTCCTGTCGTTTCTACAATGGTGGTTCAAAGTGGGCAAAGTTAAAGAGCTTGAAAGGAGATATGCTTTAAGTTCTGGTTCCTACGATTGGTTTTTGAAGTTGTGAAAGGGTCTCGGATGAAGAAATCACATGTTATAGCGGATTGCTCTCGCTTAGGGGGGAATAAACAAAGTGCAATCGGTAATGTGCAATGATAATTTCTGGTTCTAAATGCTTCTATAGGAGAAATATGGGGATAGTATCTCTGAATGCAATGTGTGTGATTTTACGTTATGACTGATGATTTATAATGTTTCATGATTCATGTTTTTGATTTCCTTCTAACTTAATTCTTCAATTTATTGTTTATGGAACTCTCTCAATACAAAATTAAAAAAAAAAGTCACCCAAACTTGATACTGGCAAACGTAATGGTTTTCTTCTCTCTTTAGCACATCTCATCCAAGGCCTCAAGAAATATAATCACATCACACCCATCACCATACTTGGTGTCTCTACTCAGTGGCCCTCTCCATCATCTGCATGAGCTGCGCTATTTACTAAGACATCATGACCTGCACCTCTGCTTAACTGGATAGCAAACTCACCATCTCTGGTGGAGGACATTCTCACAGAAGTCCGGTGGTATGGACGGGAGAGCCATGGAGGGAGCTGAAGGGACTGGAGAGAGAGCTCTTCATACCAAAGAAAGGGGCACACAATTTTGGTGGATGGGCGCATGCATTTTCTGTTTCTGCAGTTAAAAATATAACACAAAACATCTGGAAGCTCTCCAGTCTAACATGCGATTAAAGCAGCACATCAAATAATCAAAAGAAAATTGCCATTTCAGTTGACCAGAGATCTCACTAGAAAAGGGTCATTTGGGGCTTAATGCAAAAATACATGAAATGTAGGACAATTTGTATATTTTTTCTCTTAATATGATTCCATGAAACCTAATTGTGTGACAGAAGAGTGCTACATTCAGTAGAAATGCATCTAATCAACAGAATCTTCTCCTTGAGTAAGCAAGAAACAAACTTGAAGAGGAGACATCATTCATGAATACAGTACTGCATTTATTATTCTAGTAGCTTCCTGCTTCTAGTTGCTATACTGAGAACAAGATTACATGTTGCAAAAATGTGCCGATGTACTACTCTGAATAAAATGGCATCTGGACCTTCTAAATCAAGTAGGAGGCATAATTGAGACTAATTTGCTATTCAGATTGATAAGAAACAAAATCCAGATTTGATCATAAAATATGTTGGTGGCACACAGTGATGTGCCGATAGGCAGGTAAAAAATACTATTGAAGTACATAAATAGACATGATTTTATTTTCACAGTACAGTGCATGTGTTCGTGAGAAGAAGTGCATCACATTGATGCAGAATTGGATTAGGGGGTGCCTCACTGTCTCCTCACTTGAAGAATGCCAGTGAATCTGGACTTTTCATCTAAGCTTGACATCACAGTTGTGGGAAGCGTCATACAGCAAGGCAAATTAGACTGAGGTCAGAGGGGATAGTATTAAAGATTTTAAGGACTCTTCCTCAAGATAGGAGAACTACCAAATCATATACAATAAGATGGGTGCTAAAATCACTCACTGCTGGAGGACCAGAACAACCTGTTAAGTCTACCTCAGATGATCTCTTAGCGTTTTTCTCACTTTGAGCTCTTTGCCAAGAGTTTCCAGGTTATGGCAGGGTTGCTCAACCAATATATCTGGACTGTAGCAGTTGAGTCCAGTCGTGTTCCAACAAAATGTTCTGACCCCTCAGAAAAGTTTCTGAGTCCAAAAGTAAACACATTAAGTGAGTTAAACTGCAAATTTGTATCGGGCCACAGTCCCTCCCAGGTCAGCCACTGAAGGGCTAGTGAACTGGATAGAAGATATTATGAAATGCATTCATCCTTTTGTTACATTTCCCACTGGATGATGATGAAAACCCTTTCTAAACATTTCTTTAGAGGGTTGTTCTATTATATTACGCAACTTTTGATCCATGTATTACATTTTCTTCATTTATGTGACTTTTTTAATAAAAGTTTTATTATTTTAAATAACCTATATTGTATCTTGGGTTCTTCTTCTTCTAAATTTACAATTGTTTGGCTAGTTGTTGCATATTGAATTTTCAATTTGTTTTAGATGTTTGTTACACTTTGTATCTAGGTAACAAGGCTACATGTTCCTAGCAGAAACCAGTTTACAATCATGAGTCAGGTTGTTGGAGCCTGGTAGGGATCACTAATATAATATTGATCCAACAAATATCGAAATACACAAATATTGCATACTAATATTCAGAACAAAAATATTGACTCCGTATAACTAACTATAAACATCACAAATATCGAGCACACAAATATCATTGTCAAAAACACTGATTTTTACATATATGAACAACAAAAATATCAAAACACAAATATCTTCCTTGACCAAGAAATTTTACACATTTTTTCTTGATACAGCCGAGGCAGGTTCTCCATCTGATTCCCAGGCGCATTCCTATGAGGATCCAAAGCAAAAGCACAAAAGCATAATCTGTTTTTTACCCCCCAGGAGGAAAGAGAAGTCCACCTATCGGCCCTAAGGTGAAGCAGAAAAAAGGCCTTGCTCAAAAGAAATCTGCTATCTCTCGAAAGACATTGACTGTTACCGCCCCATTGGTCTTGGACCTGGCTAATCCCATTGTCCCCTTGTGTAAGGAGTATTTTGAGAGTATGTTAAGACAATTGGGCAAAGAAATTGTGAAATTGTGGACATGATTGAGTCTTAAAATTGTGATGTTTGACTGTTTGGGCATAGTGAGAGCAAATTAGCTGATACAGCTCATGATAGTTGTTGTAACAGCTGTTGTACTGGGAGGGGGCACAGGGGAGGTTTAGGGCCCCACGTGCAGCCATGCAGGAGTCCTCTTGGGCAGCCAGCTCTGAGTCTGATTGTACATCTCTGTCTGGTAAGGTTATACCGGCCAAGAATGGGCAATTACGGAGCCACCCACCCAAAAAATTCCCCTGTCCTGTTGTACCTGACCTTCCAGTTAAGGACTTTGAGGGATGAAGACCTGGAAGCTTGTCTTCAAGAAGCTCCCTTATGGAATTAGCGCCAGCGGTGGGTAATTCAGCCACCCCTAGTGAGGCAAGTAGGTTGCTGCCTGCCCATCCCTCCAGGTGTGATTTCCGCCCAGATGCCTGCCCAAATGTGGCCATCCTAGTTGATGTTCCTTAATTGCAACCTGGCATTAGTAAGTCTAATCTTGGGCTGATTAGTAAAGTAGCACATTGGGTTAAGGGGAACACAATGATACATGGTTATCGTTCTTCAGATATCCTTATGGCTAGGAGGGAGGGGTAGCTGTGGAACATGTGGAAGGAATTTGGGGGTGATTATATTATATTTCCTTTAGGAAACCCAGGTGGGCTAGGCATCTTATTAAGTACCCAAGGGCTGACTTTGTACCCACAAAACAAGATTTGTGTCCTAACGTTAAGTTATTTTTATAGGGATGTCACTAGTATAGCGAAATCCTGCACCCATACAGCGTCAGTACCCAATTTTGCTGTAGCGGTTTCTAACTGCTATTCCCCGTTTAGTGAACTGGATGCACCTGATTGACTCACCTCTTGTCCTGCTCAAAGTTCCCACCCTGGCAGGGAGCCTGGGGATTCTCTGGCTGTTCCCCCCCTCCGGCCCAAATATTGTGGTATC
The DNA here is from genome assembly GCF_031143425.1 of Pleurodeles waltl. Taxonomy (NCBI): domain Eukaryota; kingdom Metazoa; phylum Chordata; class Amphibia; order Caudata; family Salamandridae; genus Pleurodeles; species Pleurodeles waltl. The sequence goes on along the minus strand of NC_090447.1, from coordinate 46,297,900 downwards.
AAGTGAGTCTGATTTCTGTTTGGATGAGCTTGGAAATGGTGGAGTAAAGATAATTTCTTGGAACGTGGCAGGCCTAGCACGTAAATTTGCATTTGATGATTGGGTCCTTTACAAATGCAACTATGATATAATTTTGTTCCAGGAGACCTCATCCACGGAGGAAATTGTCCTGGACGGGTATTATTCTTACTCTGTTCCAGGTGGTCGCATCAAGACTGTTGCGCTTAAATCAAATTATGTTTTTACCACCACAGGTCAGGAAGCATGGGTAGAGCACTTTAAAGGGTTTTACTGTCCCTCCAACTTTAGTGCGGTTCCTGTGGAGAAGGTTGCCATCATTTTATTAATAGAATTTTCTGTGGAGGAAGTTAGGGTGGCAATCTCCAAGTGTCTCTCAGGGGCCAAATGGGGTACCAATGGATTTATCTAAATCTTCCTGTGACCTTTGAGCCCCATTGTTCTGCAACTGCTTCAATGCCTTTTTTAAGGCCAGTCTTCCACAATGTTGGCATTCTGCTATAATTGCCCCAGTTTTCAAAAAGGGCAATTCCCCCAGTCTCCAGCTTGCTATCGCCCAATCTCACTTCTAGATTCTGCTGTTAAACTGGTGGGCAGAATTGTTTTGGTCCAACTCCAGGAACAGGTGGGGGCAGCTGGGATGCTTTCAGAGGCGCAGTATGGATTCCGGGAGGGGCTAGGCACGGTAAAGGAATGTTCAAATTTATATCTACTGATTAGTAAATGCACGTCAGCTAGGCTGTGCCCCGCGTGACATGCTTTCATTGATCTGTCTTGCGCTTTCAACAACGGTCTGAGGTCTAAGCTCTGGGAGATGATTTAGTGCATTTTGTGAGAACCTCTGTACAGTGTGATCCCTTAGGTGAAAGGACTGAGAGCTTCAATATTGTCTGTAGCATCCACCAGGGGTGCGTTTAAGCTCAGCTATTATTTTTAGTATATAATAATGGCCTTGGCTCCGCTTTGTCCGTGATAGCTTCTGACGTCCCTATAACTGCCAGAAAAACAATCCCTGTATTGCTCTACGCGGATGATGCCATTTTGATTTCTAGGACACCCAATAGTCTGAAGCTTTTATTTGATGAGTTTGATGTTTTTATGGGGTCTTTAGGCTTGTCTACAAATCGTGTTAAAACCTTTATTATGTCATGTCATTTGAAGCGGTCAAAGATGAAGGGCATCAGTTTACAAGGACAACGAGTGGCACTTACCCAGGAATTTCCGTACCAAGGTGTGTTTTTTTATTCCAAAGGGAGTTGGGGGCACTGTGTTTCAGCGGTTAGGCATAAGTTCTAAGGCTCCATTGATTATGCCTTTCGCTTAGCCAGCCGCATAAGGAAAGAAAATGTGTTTCCCCCCTTTTGCAGGTTTATGGGAGGAAATGCAGTTTTGTTGTATGGGGCAGGGCTTTAGAGTTATAGTAATTCAAAGGCTTTACAAGGGGTAAAGAATGGAATACTGAGGAGTCTCCACCAGTATGGAGTATGTAGAGGACTATTTATCTTGCTCCTGTGAAGCAAATCTTATGCTGTCCTTTATGGGGACATTATTTTGGAGTGATTAGCCTGTGATAAAGGTATTACAATTTCTTGGTTTAATCACGTAAAGTCACTGCTTGGAGACCTGCAGTTTTCACAGTTTTTTAATAATCCATGCACCTTGACAAAAGCAGGGGATGGCCCTGGTCAAACTCTTGTTTTAGACACACCGGCAGAACCTTAGGACTGTGAAGGAATTTCCCAAACCTACAGCTGGGGCTCATAATGCCCTAAGTGACACCTGCGGTCTGGCTGCATATTTGGAGTGATCTGTGTGAAGGTATGTTCCTTTTTAAAAGCTGCCATTAAGAGAAGAAAGTTAATGTTTGTTTAGTGGTGCTTATTTGTATGAGCTGTGTTAACTTTTTCTTAGCTGTATTTTATTTTATATATCATAATAAATGTAATGAATGGTCTTTATTGCTGCATCATGGAGAATTTGTCTTTTTTATTTATACATACGTTATTTTTTCTTTATGTACTTTTATGGTCACTGTTGTGTCCGAGGTAAAGGTTTTAAATAAACAACTTTAACCAATAAAATTACACAAAGAATTAAACAAACAATATAAAAAGCACACTAATTAAAACAATTAAATATTCCAAAAAAGACAACTGCTGCAAGAAGAGTAACATCTGGTGAATTCTCACAACAATGATTAAAAAAGAAATAATACATATCTACAACTAACAAGATCAAGTAAGTAATACTAAACTAAAACAAATAAATTAACAAATAAATAAATTTGTATCTTTCTACATAGACTACTTAAAAGAAAAACAAGAACTTCCCAACCAACAAACTGCCAGAAAATATCAACTATAATAACGCACCAAAACATATACTTAAGTAAACAAAAATTAATAATTTAGACACTCACCCAAAACTTGACCAAAAATAAAGCTAACTTCCTAAACCTTGACAAACTAGCAAAATAATACAAATTTTAATTAATCTACCTCTTTTTCCTATTTCAACAGAAAAGTAAACACGTGTATCACAATAAAAACACGCTCAGAGGAAAAGCTGCAAACTTATAAAACATCTCAATAAAACATACAAGTTAGCAAAATAAAAGTAACTGCATTTTTAAACATATTACTTAATAAATACATTAGTAATCATTCAAAAATCAAAGTATAATACACACACATACACATACATATATATATATATATATACACATGTATACAAATACACATATATATAAATATATATATATATATATATATATATATATATATATATATATATATATATATATATATGTAAACTAATCATAGACTTTAAACAAGCCATGAATCAAACAATTCTAAAAATATATCTTCAAACAGCCATACAAGGCTGTTGCTATCACTTTAATTAAAGTATATTGCAACACCTCCAAAAATCTACACTAAGGGCCTGATTCCGAGTTTGGTGGTTGGACTGCCAGACCGCCAAAGTGTCGGTCCCGGAAAGACTGCTGCACTACCGGTCTCCAGACGACTGTATTACAGTGTATGCAGGCTGAACCGCTGACCCCCAAAATAAATGTCCACCAGCAGCGTGATGGTCTGCAATCCTGTTGTTGCGCACTCTGTCACCGACATGGCCATGAGGAACCGCCATGCCAATAACAAAAACATAATGGACGTGGCTGTCTCCTTGCGGTCGGCCAGCATGGTACACATACAGCAAAGCAATAGACACGTTCCCATTTGAGGTATGCAAAAACAACATAGCTGACTTATGTTGGCCCAGTAGACACACCTGCAAATCACACTACAAAAATCAGTCCTTCCCAAACCATGATCCTTTGCCCCTCCAACACAGTTGTTTTCCAGAGACAGAAAATGCACCCCATGTGATCAACATCCCACTTAACCCCTTTCACACACTTTTGTTCATTTACTCCCATATCACTTTTCCTGTCTAGTAAGTCCCTGTCACCCACTTTCATTCAACAGCTTTGTCACATCCTAAACATCCCCATTTCCCAGAAGATTAGTTGAAAGCCATGGTTGATGAGATCATATGAGAAGAATCACAATTGTTTGGAGGCAAAGTCCACCACACTCCTCTCAGTAGGAAAATGTAAATGTGGCAAAGGATAGTTGACAGAGTGAATGCTGTAGGCACCACCCTGCACACAAAACAGGACATCAGCAAGAAATGGAACTACCTAAGGGGAAAGGTCGATTCCCTGGCCTCCAGGCAGCAAATGGAGGCCAATACGACTGGTGGTGGTCCTCCCAGAGCTCCATTACAATCCTTTCCCTGAGAGGAGAACGTCTTGGTCATCATGCATTCTGAGGCCTTGACAGGACTACCTGGGAGAGTGGAGTCTAGTATGTAACACCCCCAAAACTGTCACAAACATTCAATGTCCTGCATGCACACATCTCAGTTTAATGATGTAGCCTCCCCTGTGAGTATAGCATTTGTTTAGTGAGGGAAGTCAGCAATTCACCTGACTACAACTACAAAGAGGACCTGTTTCTCTGACACAAACCAACGGGCCAATCATCACTTGTCCAAAAACAACTGTGTGCCATCTCTCAAATGATGTAGCCTACCCTGGAGGTTTACCTTTTGTGTAGTGTGGGGAGTTAGCAAGTGACATGACTACATTTAGCAGCAGGCCCTGTTTCTGTACCTTAAACCAACAGGCCAATCTTCACTTGCACAAATACACCTGTGTACCATCCCTCTAATGTACACTCACATGGGAGTGAAAAAATCTATATGTCATGCTCAACTCAGAGATGACTCTAACTACCTAGCTTTCCCTAGTCCTGGTATACCATGAGGACAGGAATGACACCTTACAAAGTGTGTAAATCAAGTATTCCTAAGGCATGAAGCTGCTTCATCAGATTGGTACTGGCAGCTAAAACATTGACTCAGCACTGCTCATATGATGGCTACAGCTACATAATCAACATAGTTGTGCATTCACATGTATCTCAAACAACTAGGTCTTGGAATGGTCAGAGAATGGACCTTTCCACTGTGTTGGCTGGACTGTTTGTGAGATGTCATGTACATTCCCTCATCTGAAGTGCATCTCATCACCTCATCCTCATCAGCAAGCTGCACACATGTCATGTCAACAACTTCAATACCGTGGTAATATAGTACAATCATCAAACCTAACACTTAAGATTGTCCAAGGTCTCTACTTAAAGTGACACAAAACCTTTGGATGTGGATTCCACACTTCAACCAATAATAATGTTCTCAATTCCTCAACAAGAATCTGGTAAGACATTGTACACCGTCCAGACTCCCAATCCACCCCTGGATGAAGCCCTCAGTGATGACAACACTCCTGGTAATGTGGATGTGGATGATGGTCTTTGCCCATCTGGGCAGCCTGGTCAGACAGCAACAGTGAGTATCACAACAACATGCCCCCCAACCTGTGCACCTAGTACAGTTTCCACTATTCTGTGCTCCCCAATCCTGGACACTGAAAAGCAAAACAACAATATTGCCACTGAGGGTCCAGGACCCAGTTAGAGGGGGCACTATGTGTGAAGGGTGCAGGCTCGTGGGGGTGGGGTCTGTGGGAGGGATGCTGTGGCCCAGCAGAGTGAGGCCACTTGGGCCACTCAAGACGAGGATACCATCAGCCAAGTCTTGGGGTTCTATCAAGAGTCCCAAGGCATGATGGTACTGACTAAACTCTAGGAAATGAAGCAGCTGCAGAGGGACATGCATAGAGGTATTAATCAACAACTGGAGGCCCACAACAAAAACATGGCCTCCCTCACAGGGTGCTCATGGACATATCTACAACCCTGAGCAGAGCTTTTCCACCAACATTCACTCCTTCCTGTGGGGAAACTACATCAAGCCCAAGTACATCTGCAGCAGCCACAGGAAGGGAGGCCCTGCCAGAGGCCCAACCACCTTTACCGCCTCTGTAGCACTGGATCCCCCCACCCTCACAAGCGGGAATGTGCGTGGAAAAATCCAGGCACTGCGGATGGCAAGACACCCACAACTTCCAGCAAAAAAACTCATCCTTGATGTCCTCCTCTGTGTGTTACACACTCACTCTGTGGACTGATTCTGAAGCCCATTCCATTTTTGATAGGGGGAGTACTCTGTACTTGTGACTTTCAGTGGTGTGGCAACTACACCTATGATTTAATCTACCATGACTGACCCTTTCACTTTTAATTTATGTCAGTTTTTCTGCAACAAGGTTTTCTTCACCCTTAGCACTTGAATAAATTCATCAGTCACAAATTCATTGTCTGCTGTTGTAATTTTCACATTTTGCTATGAAGTTATGTACATACATGTGAACCATGCAAAGAAGAAAAAAGCTACTAGTGGAAGCTGGGATATGTTGCATGTACACTGTATTCAGCTCAGGATTACAACCATTCCACACAAACATATACATACAAGTGTCTAAGAAACTTAGGCTCATAGGCTGTCAATATGGCTGCGACATAGAGAATCATAAATGTTAGAATCATACTGTGTAAGACTTCAAACTCACAGGTACAGAGCCCATGAACATTGAAGGAGTGAACACATCATACACTGCCCTGTAGAGTCTGCAAAATTGATCATGGTTGATGTCATCAGCTGCACCCATATCACCTCTCAGAAGGGATCCCACATCATATAATGCATGATCCAGACAGATGGCAGTATACCAGTTCCTGATCACAGGACATTACAATCCAGTGCTTCTGCATCTGGGGGTATGACACAAACAAATGTCAGTGATGTGGCACATGAACTTTGGCATACAATAATGAAACATATCCACAGCTACATATAGTTCATACAAAAAAGAATGTCTAGCCATTATGAAGGGAAGCTAACACGAATTTGGAATACAACTGCATATTTTTAACCACCAGACTGTCGTAGTTTGGACTCTTGCTCTGGGCAAGACTGCTGGTTTAAGGATGACAGTACTTTTGTTTGTAGGTGACTGCGTCTTTCCTACAACAAGTTGCAACTATTATCCCAACCTTACCGGCTCACTAGCAGCACCTCACCAGGAACACAATAGTAAAAGGTGATTTATGGCAGTCATTTACGCATGGACTCAAAAATGAGATATCTCAGGGAGTATCGTGGTTAAACGGAGATTACCCTTTTCTCACAGATATATTATGTCTCATACAAACACAGGCAATGACACAGATGCAGTAAAGTTATAATAGCATTTTATTTAACATAACTGCAATTTGCGATAAGTTGTATGGACTGCAATGATTAGGATAATGAATATAGCAAGTAACAGTATTGTGAAGACAAGAGTCATTGTTACGAAGACCCCCACCATTTTGCAATACATAGGAAAGATATACGAGATGTAAGATGTCCTAATACCCTAATAAAGAAGGCCTAACCTCCTACCTAAAGGAGAGCTGGGTTTGTTAATCCTAATCTGCCAATGCCGTGTCCCTGAGTGGAGCCCCCATCCCTCGTTACCTTGGAATGAGGTCTCTATCTCAGACTCCGCAGGGACACGAAGACTGGGTCAGCGTCAAGACGACTGCAGCATCTGTATCAACGATGGTGGCGATGCCCTCTGGTCGGAATCCCTCTGATTATCTGTCTAAAGTGTGATGTATTTATACAGATCTACAAGGTCCCCTGATGTAGGTGTATTCCTAAACAATAGATAACAGGCATGCTTGGGACGGCAATTAATATCAACAATCCCTCGAAAGTATAGAGAGGGAAAATCCCTAAGTGTGAACACCTACTGTTTGTTTGTCTTTGGTGCTTGATCTGGACGCCTTGGCGCGGTGACACTGATAATGTAACCCATAACAAGTGGCCTAACTATAAACAAGGCAGCCATCTTAGAAGAAATAAATAATTAAATTGGCTAAGACAGAGCAAGCTAAGTAGGTTAAAAGTCACTAGGTGACGGGGGCACGAGTCTACAAGCCAGAGACTAAGCTAACTCTTGCTATCCCATTAAAACGAACTAGGATTCACTACAAGACGACACAGATGATGCATACAGGCCACTACATGACAATGAACAAGTCCAGCGGAGTCTTCTAAACTACCATCCTTTCACTGTGCAGGCTGTCTTGCATAGGTCTTGTACACCCAAAGTCTGTGACATATGTTGCCAGGAACTATCCATGTCCACTTTATATGTCCCAGTAGCTTCACATACCCTGCCAATGTCACAACTCTGAAATGTCCAAATTAATATTTTATGGTGAAGGTACCTGACCAAATGCAAAAACAAGGAGTATAGTTACGAAACCATACATATGACACAATTTGCATAGCAAATGTCTGGAGAATGCAGACCATGTAATAAATCTCACACAAACAAAGCAACATGTCCAAAATATGATTGTGTCAAAAGCTTCTTCATCAGAGATACTTTGCCAGCATTTGCCTGAGCTTCAGCTTCCTAACATTTCCACAAAATATATTCCTCATTTCATCACAACAAGAGTTAATTGTACAAAATCATGACATCCCATGACATAGTACGACTAGAATAAGGAACACAGCAGGCCACAGAGACTTGACACACCTTCCCAGGTGAGTAGAGAAGGGCTCTTCCAATCTTGTCCAGACAGTGAAATCTAGCCTTTAGGAGCCCAAAAGGCCGCTCCACTTGCTGCCGTGTTTTTCCATGAGACTCACTGAAGCGGACTTCCCCTGGTGGTGTTTGATTCCTCAGCAGTGTTACAATATGATAAGTTTCCTGTTTTTAAATGAGATATAAGTGCATCAATGAGTCAAACACTTCCTGATTGTTGCACCTGATATTGCACGCACAAGATCAGGACAGATGTGACTTACCAAAAAGCCTGGCCCTCGCCACTTGCAGTTGTGACATCAGCTTTGTTATTGTGCTGTTCCACATTATAAAGGAATCATGGGCTGAACCTGGGAAGTGGGTGCTGACATTGGAAATCTACAGATCTGACAAGCAGACATCTTGCATATTGATAGAATGGTAGTGCTTTCTGTTACGATAGACTTGTTCACTGGTGTGCGGTGGCACCAATGCAGTATGGGTGCCCTCAATGGCTCCCACCACATGTGGGAGGCAACCAAATCCATAGAAGTCAACCTTCAGATTGGCTAAATCCTCACATCTGGGGAACATGATATAGCTGTCAATGTTTTTCATCATTGCTGATAGCACATCTTGCAAGACACCACTGAACACAGGTTGTGACATACCACCAGCTATAGCCAGTGTATATTGAAAGGACCCTGTGGCCAGGAAGTGTAATACTGCCATGAATCTCACAATGGGTGGTACACATGTGGGATTAGTGTTTCCAGGCATGAGATCTGGCTCCAACTGACAACATAAATCTGTGATAGTATGCCTATGAAAATCTAGAATTGAATGGTAGACTGGAACTTGTCATCTCCTCCTTCCCCCAGGATACCTATCTTTGGAATCAAATGATTTGGAACATTAGTCACTGTGTCCAGACCAACATTTCTCATGAGTGAGACCGAAGTCATGTGACAAAACATTCATGAGTGGAAATACATTACACCCATTTAAACATCAAAACAGTCTATTACTCAAGGTCCAGCTATGATCACCATGGTTGTTTAGACATGTGTCTATAACATTTATGTGCACAAAATACACATATTTTCCCATATTGTGCCCCTTGATATTGTAATGTATGTTTAGACCACCAAAAATACAGTCACCGGCCGGATATAGTGCATCGCGATTGTACTACATCTGTGACCAGAAACGCACTACACTGATGATTGTGTAGGAATATCTACCTAACAAGGAAGGTTCACAAATGTTGAGATGGTACAACACATTGATAGATGTTGTGACGCATTTAACAGTCACCAAAACAGTTTTTTCAACTGCCAAAATGGCAGATGTCTGACCTCGGACAAAGGACTTTAGCAACCTCCCAGCGGTGGCTGAAGTCAACTGTGCGATGGGCACAACTGTGCGGTGGGCAGTATCAACTGTAGTGGACACAGGCTAACATGGTTTACTGTGATAGTCGCAGCCCAATGGCTGCGTCTGTTGATGGTGATGACCGTGTATGTGGCATACCTGTTTGCCGCGGTTTGGAAAAAAACTCACTTGCCTCCAGACACTGCTGTCATCAACACCTACACCACTTCAGCGCCTCTGGGAGTAATCATGCCAATCCAGTCAGGTGAAAGGTCCGCTGCCTTCTCTCCACAGAAGCTGGAGAGGCTTGTTGAAGAGGTCATTTCCCTGTATGGCCAGCTCTATGGCTCACCAGAAGAGCAGGTAACTATCTCATTGGCATATTTGACTCAAGGGCTACAATGTGCCTCTGAGTCCCAGTGAGTTAGTTTGGTGCCTGTTGTCACAATCTGTGGTCCATACATAGGATGCACAGGTTGTGGATTGTGGAGTCCTGTGCTCTGTGTATTTCAAATGATCATTATATTGTGTGATGTGTGTCAAGCCCTAGATCCTTCTTACGCTGCATTCGTGTATATATGTAAGTAAACTTTACAGTCAAACAACAATATTGCTGATGATGCTAAATTACTCAGTAAATGTATTTGCAGAACAGCCTGAGCTGTGTAGGTATACTGTTTGAATCAGTTGAGGATGTTGTTAGTAATGTGGGAAGTCCCACAGATCCCTCAGCACAGATCAGGTTTGGCAAACTTTGTGTGTGAACTCTGGGAACTCACTGAGCCCTTCAGAGTGCCACACAATCCTGGGCTCACATACATGATAGCCACAAGATGTCATGCATCGAAGCAATGGAAATGTGATGTACATGTAGGTCATGTATGCTCATCCTGCAGAGCGCAAGGTGTGTCCAAGCCTACTCACAGTATGGGACAAATCCCAGGCTGGTGCACAGTAATTGTACCTATGCATATGTGGCACTGTGCCCACTTCTCGCAGACCTATAGAATCTTGGATGTGGCCAAAATTAGTCTTCAGAAGCACAATTTGTCCTCAATGCTATTACATTGACAACATTACCAATTGGTTTTATGTCACCTTAGTCCCTACCAACCAATCAGACCAAACATACCTTGGTATGTTGAATGACATCTCTGTTTGAGTGCCCCATATGGTAAAAGGTGTCTCCTGTGATACCAGACCATACCACTCAAAGCAACTCAGATGTGATATGAGAACCCATTAGGTAGACCACATGTAAACACATCCCCAGAGAAGAAGCTTTCATTGACACCCAGGCAAGCCCTCCAATTTTCACCTAATTCTCAGGGTGTATTCTGTACAATGGTAGTTGCCTGTATGGATCATATTCAGTGAGCCAATGTACCTGGATGTAAGGGTGTCTGTACAGTCATGCACAAGTTGTTTACCCTTCAGAAGGTCAAACTGGTTTGTTCTGTTCCATAGAGTCTCGCATCATAGCACATGTTGCTTAGCCCTGGGCTACATGATGTCACTGGGCTTGCTTAGTCAGTGTAGGCCATAACCTGGGTTGCGGATAGTTAGCAGATGACCTGGTGTGTACAAACGTCCCTGTACTTATCACCATGTGTGCTTGTTGATGCTTGTGCTAAGCATTAACAACATTTGTGTTAAACAACTAGTTACACTAAAAAAGTGCAAATGTGACCTCTTCATTTGTCTATTGCACTCATACAGGTCAACACCCATCAAAAGCAAAGGATTTGGAAAGCCATCACCCGGAAGGTGTGGACCCTGGGGGTCTATTGCTGGTGGAGAGTCCACTGTCAGAAAAGGTGGGAGGCCTGGAAGATTGCGGAGGTCCAGCTGGGGCTGCCCTCCCAATGCGGTTGGGGGGGCACGCCGGACCCTAACCCCACTGATGGCCCGCATAATGGCATTGGCATATATTGAGCTTGATGGGCATTTGAGGGAAGCACAGCAGCTACAAGGGGGTGAGTCCTGGCCAGATCCCTACTTGTTACATTGCCCTGTTGATGTGTTAGAGGCAGCCATCTACCCATGAATACTGGAGATGGCCCAAGGATGTGTTGTTGTTTGTGTAGATATGGTAGTTGGTGCATGCTGATGTGCCTTGACTATTGCCCTAGTGACCAGGCATACAACAGAGTATAGTCCATAACCAATATACTCTCTTAGGAAGACACATGGCTGAGTACAGTGGTCTTTCAGCTCATGTTTTTCATATTGTGAGTGTCATTTGTACCCAACTACCATTTCAGACATGATCTACACGTCTTCATGGGATGATGCCGATTCCATCACATATGTGTGCATGCAAAAATCTCTTGGAAACATTTTTCATATGATGGGTATACAGTTCATGTGGTGCCACAGACAGGAGAGTGTTAACATAATCCTAACCCGTTGATCCATGCCATTTCTCATGGACAAATGCAGAAGTAATGAATCACAGGACAGTTTGACTTATAGCAATTATTCACAATGTGCATTTCCATGCTATTGATGTTGAATCGTCTTTGCAGACTGTGAACATTACGAGGGTGCTGGTGCAACCCTGCAGGCTACAGCATTGCCTCCTGCTTGATTACAAGCAGTAGACAATGATGTAGCCTGTTTCCTGCTAGGCCAGTGGGTGGAAACTCTGATTTCCGCCCGCTCACCTAGTGGGAAAACCATAATAACTCCAGCGGGGAGGTCACCACGTAGGCGGCGGCCACCCTATCCGGGGTTCGGAGGATGGAGTTTTCCATCCGCCAAGTTCAATATCAGGCCCATATTGGTTTACATTTCTCCCAGTGATATGGTTAGGACATTGGTATCATGTGCGCAAGCTTGAAGTTTGTTTGTGCACACTTGGAGGGCATTCAGTTGTGCTACCATCCCGTATCTTTGAATGGACATGCATCCATTTTAATGTGTGTACTTAACCTACTTTATCTAAATGTGTAACCCATGCGGTTAGTGCTCTATTTGCTTTCTAGACCTGCACTTACACATTTGCCACATAGGTGTGTGATTTTGTTGTTCTGTTGGTTGTTCCTGATATTCATCAAGCCACAGTTACTGGGCAAATAGTGATTTTGAGGCATGTGCAAAGTTAGATGTGTTCATTGGCAGCAGGCTTCCTGGGCTCCCCCTGATGCCACCATCCCTATTCCTTGTTGATTGTTTCTATTATGAGCTGTGGATGTTTGTCACAGAAATTATTATGCATCCTATTTACCTTACATTCTCTTGTTATGTGTTTGTATTACAAGGATGTTGCAGGGAAAGTGTGTTTGTGTTGAATGACACATCTATGCATATGAATATGTTAGATCATGACCGGTCATTGCATGTTAACAATGTGAGGGTGTCACTTTAATTTTTAGATGTGTTCTTGATGATGATTTGATGTTGTGTGACACAATGCTATGTACACATCACTATCCCCGGATCTAGGATGTGCACACATGTCACGTTTTGCAGAGTGTGGCAGACCAACCAAGGGCACCACGGGGCTGTAATTGGGTCATACCTTCAATACGACTCCGGACAGGGAAAGACAAAATATATTTAGGCCAGGGAGCACAGCCCACATTCCAGGTCAATGGTGGTCCTTCTATTTGCTATGAATTTTGTGAAAACAGGTTACTGTTTGGCTTAGTCTGTTACGTCCACAAAGGTGTTGCTCTTGTACACCATTGAGCAGCACAAGCAGCAGCAGGACGTGTAGGATTGACTATGGCCCTCATTCTGACCTTGGCGGGCGGCGGAGGCCGCCCGCCAAAGTCCCGCCGTCAGGTTACCGTTCCGCGGTCGAAAGACCGCGGCGGTAATTCTGACTTTCCCGCTGGGCTGGCGGGCGGTCGCCTTCAGACCGCCAGCCAGCCCAGCGGGAAAGAGGCTTCCACGATGAAGCCGGCTCGGAATCGAGCCGGCGGAGTGGAAGCTGTGCGACGGGTGCAGTTGCACCCGTCGCGTATTTCACTGTCTGCGCAGCAGACAGTGAAATACATGTAGGGGCCCTCTTACGGGGGCCCCTGCAATGCCCATGCCAGTGGCATGGGCACTGCAGGGGCCCCCAGGGGCCCCGCGACCCCCCCTACCGCCATCCGGATCCCGGCGGTCCGACCGCCGGGATCTGGATGGCGGTAGGGGGGGTCGGAATCCCCGCGGCGGTGCAGCAAGCTGCGCCGCCGCGGAGGATTCAATGGGGCGGCGGTACACTGGCGGGACCCCGCCAGTGGTGCCGGTCCGACCGCGGCTTTACCGCCGCGGTCGGAATCCCCATTGGAGCACCGCCGGCCTGTCGGCGGTGCTCCCGCGGTCCTCCGCCCTGGCGGTCAAAGACCGCCAGGGTCAGAATGACCACCTATGTCAGCACAGGCTGCCTGCAGGTGAGTTTCTGCCTTACTTCCCTTTCTTTCTGTCAAATCAAATGTAGAGGTTGGACTTCTACAGTCATGTCAGGGTAAGCAATGTCTTGATTAGTCCAGCGGAATCACTGGTGCCCTCCACGAGGCACATTAGCCTATTTTGCTGCCGCCGTGGTCTGGTGTGCTTTGCAGACAGTGCACATTCCGAGGGTGCTTGGGGGTTCCCCTGTGCAGTGGTGCTGAGGCCAATGTCCCTAAACAGTTTCCACTGGGCTGACCGGCAGAAACCCTGGTTTCTGCCGGACAGCCCAGTGGAAACCCTATAATGTGGCTGGTAATGTGGTCCTTAGTCCCCTATTTCAAAGGCAGTTGGGTTGGCAGACTGCATCAGTCAAGACACAGACGCCAAGCCAAATTCCCTAACCCATGGTGGAATGTCTATGACAGCACCCTGACACAGGAAGCTAAAACAAACAACGCAGTGGAAGGATGGCACAATGTCTTCCAATCCAGACCTCAACCTACATTATACAAATTTACCAAAGCATTACAAAAAGAGCCAAGCTGCCAAGAACTAAGAATAGAACAATCTGTTACTTAAATTGGTCCTAAACCTAGCAAACAAACTAAAAGAATGCTACAATTTAAAATCAACCTTTTTATAAATAACACAGAAGAAGACTGCTTTGAAATGGTAGCCAAATTCATACTATAAAATACATATTATCCTACTAAGAACCTCAAAAACTACACAAAACTCTAAACTAACAAATCATTTTTCTTTAAAATAATAATATATTTCAATACATCAGTGAAACAATTATATAAAATCACAAAGTTAAACCAAACCTGATATAATAAATATATATATATTAAATAGACAGAAAAACATACAATAATAACCAACTAAACAACTTGAAAACAAATTTAATCCATCACATCAAATAAATAAAGCACATAATCCAAACAATTTCATATAATAACATAAGCATAACATAAACAAGATATCACATTTCCCATCCACAACAAAAGTAAAAAATAAAACATACTGTTTTGTAGCTGCAGATCTTTCTCCATCTCCACGTAACAAAAAATAGTAATTCACTAAAAGAGGAAGAAAACAGTCCAAAAATGCAAAAATATAAATAATCCAATTGAAATCCCTCAAAGCAATCTAAAGCCTGCAGTTTCCATTCAACAACCCCAAAAAGTGGTTTAAAGAAACAAATGGCTCCAGGAAGCACAAAAATCAGTTTGTTTATAATACACCAAAACTGATTCCCTTTAAAAAAATCCAAACTCTAAATTCCCATAGAAATCGTTTATAGACAAAAACCTGTAAAAGAATTGTTAAAGACCCACCTGCACATTATATTACAGCCCCAAATATATACATACAAGAACGGAAGCAACATCACATCATTTTAAATACAGATTAATACGTTAATAAAACAATTTAAAAAATGCAAAACAACAAAATAGCACAAAAGACTAACAAAAACAAAACTAAATATACCAAACACTCTTAAACAACACCATACCCAAGTTTTAAACATGCATCGTAAATTCCCCCAACCCTCAGAACCCTTAAAAAATACTTAGAAAGGACTTACCATTTTCTGAAGAACAGCAGCATCTAACTGCGACTTGGGTCCTGGAAAATAGACCTCATACTAAAAACTAAGACTATGGGCTTGATTACAATGATGGTGGTGTGAGAACGGCCATTACCTTTCGGCAGTCTTCCTGCCCACTTCCCTGGAGGTCTGACCACCAGATTACGAGGTGAGTGGGAAGACCGCCTCGAGACCATGGTCACTGCCGACATTTGTTCTCACTCAGCGGCGGCAGGAGAGGGACAGGTGGGCCAGGAAGGTGGTGCGGACATTTTTGCCCCTGGCCTGATTGAGTACTGCCTTTCCGCTGACCTTTACCAAGCATGAGGCGGCGGAAGGGCAGTATATGTGCCTCGAACTGTGTCCAGGGTGAGTGTGCCCTTGTGTACCATGGCTGGTGCCTGTGTAAAGCGACCCAATACCTTCTGTTCGGGTTTGCGCTGTATTACACAGCGCACTCATCCAACCCAAACATACGGCAGACCAGCTGGAACCAGGTTGTGGGTGTGTCCAGCAGTGTGGCCAGCATTAAAATCCGGATCCTTTCCTGCGGCGCTCATACCGCCATCATTACTCCGCCTCAGTGACCCCTCCTCCCCTGCAGGTAACTCGTCACAGGCCAGGTACTAGGCTGGCTGCCGGCGGACTATGTCCCGCTGTCATGGCAGTCTGGTGGTCTCACAACTGAACCCGTAATCGGGGCCTAGCGCTCGATAGACATCAATGGGAAATATAGTAAAAATGTATAAAAAAGTAAAACATTATTACAAATGTTAAACATGTCGAATAATGTTCTAAACATTTTTAAAAAAAGTTAAATTATAAATTAAATAATAGTATAAATAATATAATAATATACAATGTTTTAATCTATACTAAGTGGAATGTTGAAATAATGTCAAAAATGGATTTAAAAGTTTAAAACTGTTTAAAAATTGTAATCAATGAAAAATAACATTTGATTATGCATCTTCTAGGTCAGTAGGCATGCCATGGGCCGGGAGATGTCAATGTGTGTATTTCCGATGATGACAATGAATAGTCCTAGGTGCAGTTAGCTGGGCACTAGCATCTTTGTGCGGTGCTGGGTGCATGGTAAATGTTCTTTCTTAAAATGTTCTGTTGTTTGTGCTGCTCGTGTACCCAGCTATGTGGCATACTTCTGCTGTAATGGATGCTTGAGCATCTAATCTGTATGATGCTTCAGGGGTTCCATGGCTTGTAATATCTGACGCTCTCCCTGTCATATAGTAGATTACCGATACCTTTCAGCACTTTGCCAGTAAAGCATTGCATCAGTTTACGCTGTCTCTTGGTGCTATTTCACAAGAACTGCTATTTAGGAAAGGGCTTGCAACTCATCTTTTCTCACGTAGCCCATAGGTTGACCTGTGAGCATGCCTGTATAGCTATAGTGCCTCGACACTCTTCAGTGGACCTGTGCGCTTTAGAAATAACCTCATTCATCCATTCATGTTCCTCTACATGGTTTCATATCACCCCAGCAAAGCACAGCTGCTACACCACTCCAACAATTGCACTGACATATGGGTGCTGGTTTACAACTGTTTGCAATTCACAGAACTTTCTTGAAGTATACCTGAAAGATGTCCGGTATGACGTTTCATGGTGTGTTTAAATATATCTTTTGTGAATTGCTTGATGCTAGGTGCAAGCGAAATTTTAATTCTGTTTAAAAAATTTGCAAATTTCTAATTTCACAAAACTTGCCAAATTTACAAAACCTTGCATGGTGTGATTTTCGGTCCGTTTTTTGATTGTGAGATTGAGTAGAACATTTCTCTAGCTGGGGCTTTTTCTGCTCTTCCTACTCTCCTGACAGTATCTTGTATGATTTGTATTATGACAAAACACCAAACCTTGGGGCAGATTTAAGAAAAGTGGTGCTGCATCCAATGCATCGCCGCTGTTCTTGTGCCCGTTAGCGCCCCCCTAACGCCACCATTTTTGCGCCGTATTTAAGATACGGCCCACCATGGCTGTAGTTAGGGAACTAGTGTCAAAATTCTTTACGCTAGTTGCTTGCTTTGCAGGATTAGTGTAAAAAAACTTGACGCTAATCCTGCAAAGCACATTGAGGCCCATTATAAATAATGGTGTGCCTCCTTTTAACCCTCTGTGAGGTGTTAAAAATGCGGCCCCCTTGCTCAGGCATAATGTAGCGCAAGGGGGTTACAAAGTTGTGCAATGCACGCATTGCATCACTTTGTAAACCTGGTGCGGCGATTTGGGACTCGGTCCTCATTAGGGTAAAAAAATAAAAATATGACGCTACTGTGGCGCAAGGATGCGCTAGGCCCTTTTAAATCTGGGCCCATATTTTCAGACATCGGAATTGCACGTTTCGTGTTACATATCGTGAAGTCAGACCTGTCGAGATTTATCAGGCTAAAAATCTCTGGTAAACAACGTCACATTAAAATCTGCATGTCATTCTCCAAAATCTTGTGATTTGCAAACATTACCGTAATTACTGTAAGCATCAAAGGCTTGGGGGTCGGTTGTTGGAAGAGATAATTACTGCATCCGATAATGGCCGGTTCATAAAGAGAGCCGTATTACCCTCTCTAATACCTGCACTCAGACAGTCTGTAATCAGTGGATTACAAGAATATGCATTTCGAGCCTAACAGTGAGATGAGCTTGCGAGTAAGTGATATTTTCTCTCTTTCGGGTGTAACAAAAGTCTTAGTTTATGCACTGCCTTTGTTGGGCCACTGATTTTGGCGGAACAAGGAGCGAAGCTGCTCTCGGTTCCTCTTACAAATAAATGCCTTGTCCTAAGGGCGTGTTGGTCCTCAGATGTCCTACTTTTTACAAAGCTCTCATCTTGTTAATTTGTGAAGCTTAGAGACTCCCGAAGCTCAGCGGCTGCCGCGTGCCATTAAAGGGCATGGGATCCAGGATCCCTCGGACAGATCTCCTGGGCCTGTTCGATGAGCCGCTCCTCAGCCTCCGAGGCCGAAGGGGACTCAGGTAGGTGGAGGAGGAGAAGGCCGCCGAAGCCCACCAGCCCACCAGCCCACCAGCGGGCAGGGCTTTGAACCTTTACTCTTCAGGGAATAGGGAGGAGTCAACAAAGAAACTTCTGGATCTGCTCGTTAAGGCTGGGAGCCTCCAGCCATCCTGGACAAGACCTCATTAGAGGCCCTTAAATGCTGCGCACAATCTTCCTACACGGCTGTAGTATCTGAAGACAGCAAATGCATGACATAAAAACAACTCGCAATTCACCACAATTTTTTTTTAAAACAAGACATTTTCTGGTCCATATTTAAGAAAAAGTGGCGTATCAGAGCTGATGCAACACTTTTTCTTTGCCTCCCCGACGGGCACCTAACGACACCATGGTTGCGTTGTATTTATCATACAGTGCACCATGGCAGTCGTTAGCACAATAGCGTCAACATTTTGATGCTATTGTGGTGCTTTGCTACACTAGCATCAACAATGTTGCCGCTAGCGTAGCAAAGTGGAAGGAGGTGTATTGATTTCTATGGGAGCGCCATTTTAATACCCGGTCTGAGCAGGCCTTAAAAATGATGCCAAAAATGGCGCAGCAAAATCTGTTAAAATTCACTGTGCCATTTTTGTGAGCCTCTTAGTACCGGAACACCCCCCTTTCATACATTATGCGTGGCGCAGGCATAATGCATGCATTGCGCCACATTGTAAATATGGCGCGTAGAAAAAGGCACTTTAGCGCCACTTTAGCATAAACACAATGACACTATGGTGGCGCTAAGGGCTCTTAAATATGTACCTCTGTTCCTGAAGCCCGGAAGCATCCTAGGTTTTATGCAGTCTCCTAATTTTCTATTACTCCCATCTACCATCGTCAGAATTGACGTATCACTTTAATGCAAATCACTCCCTCAGAACTGAGGATTTCTCCAAGTGTACTGGACATTAACAAAGAAGGGAAGCAGGGTTGTGTGGAGACCTGTACACACATGGATCTATGCTGGCAATGATCGTTATTCCTGCCCAGTTTCTCTCCCGTCACCATTTCATCCTTGTTATTGGTTTTGTTTATTGCCAACGAAGCTACAGTCTCCTTATAATTATTGGCCCAGCTAGAAGCAAGCTTGAGGTGCTTTGAGGCAACATGTGTAAATCTTAGAATTTTGTTCTGCGGCTTTGAATGTGTTAAAATAATACTTTAATCACTAAATGTATTAAAGAAATAGCGATGCAAAATTTCAGTATTTGCATAGGCAAAGGAAAACAAATGACGCATTTTGGCCAGAATGCCCTTAATCGCATGATCAGTATCCATCGTAACTCCCTTATAAACACTATTACATCACGTTGTAAATCAATGCAAGTGAAAAAAGTCTTCTAAAACAAACATCGTGCCCAATTTATATAAACTGAAAAAATCGACAAAATCTCAGTGCGGAAACTACATTGTTTCAATAAATAATTATCCATTTCTAGATATTCTTTTAAACATCCGTGTATTTAAGGACAGTGTAACTTTAGTCACAATAATCTCAAAAAGGCATGGTGAAGGCGCAAGTAATAGTCACCTTAGGGCGCGAGTTATAGTTACTTGAAAATACTTTAACTATAAGGTTTTGTACAAGTAATTTCAGAACCTACCTATGATGTCCCTGTAACCTTTGTTTCTTTCAGTGAATTTTTAGGGTATTTTTAACATAAAGTAATTTTAAATACTATATGTTATTCCAATCCCCAAATGCACGGCCTTTGGCCGCGTGCAGCGGGGGTTGGTAACAAGGCCTGGCCTTTCAGCCAAGCCCTTATAACCACCCAACCCTGCGCCACGCATGACCTTTGGCTGTGCGCAGCGCAGGTTGGCCGAAGGGCCTGTCTCTGTCAGTGGATGTGTGAGTGTCTGAGTGGGTCTGAAAATGGACGTGTGGGTGTGTGAGTGGATGCCTGAGCCTCTGAGTGCATGTATGAGTGAATGAATTAGTGTATGAATGAGTCTGTGGTTTTTCTTTCAAAATTTTCAATAATCACAAATATTTTGCAACTAATTCATGAAAATTCACAAACTTTCATAAATAACACTGGCCATGATGCAAAATTATATTAAACCTATAATTTGTCTCTAAAACACACCTGGGGTCAGGGTATCTTTACCCTGACCCCTTATGCCACATTCAATTAGAATTTTCACCCCCATGGTCCGTGTCCTGTGAAATAAAAAGGCTTCACAACTTTCTAGTCAGGTTGCAGTCAGCCAATTGCAAAGCTTCTTTTCGCATGCATATTCGTGAAAATTCACAAATTTAGCAAATTGTTTGCGGCCAGAGATACTCAAATTTATTATCCCTTAAATATCTCCTAAACTCCGGAACGGATTTACACCAAATAACAATAAGCACAATCTGCATGCCGGCAGCTATCTTTCTGCCAAATTTGGTGTAATTCCACCAAGTGGTTCGGGCTGTAAAGGTGTTGACAGGTCCTATGAAAATTAACATGGGAAATTCAATGTTTTTTTGAGCCCCCTTTCCCTCGGCCCCCACTTGACGGATCGCCCCAAAACTTCCAGTGCGCATTACGGGGCCACTGTTTTTGGAAAATTTAGGAACGATTCGTCAAACGGTGCCAAAGATATAGGCAAATCAAAAAACACTTTTTCTATGGAAACATGGCCCTAACTATATCTATACATATATATATATATATATATATATATATATATATATATATATATATATATCCGGCAGGTGATTATAGTAAGGACCTAGATTGCATAGAAACTAGAAAATATAGGAAACATTTATTTTTTAAACTTAGAAATTCACCAAAAAAAGGTTTTAGGGAAGTTATAGTTAGATTCAGATTTTACACACACAAAACTATAGAAATTCAACACTTAGCGCCTCATTACGAGGCTGGCGGTCCAAGGACTGCCAGCCTCGTTATGCTGGTTGGACCCCCGCAACTGTGTCAGTCAGACCGCCACATTGAAACTCTGGCATGCAGACCTGCCGGTGGACCGCCCTGTTCGCCGGAAACGTGGTTCCCGACGGGTAGACAGTGGCCGAAGTTGTACTCAGCACCGCCCGGCTGATTACAACTCAGCTTTCCACCAATCTTCTCATGGTGGGGCATCCACCATGTGAAGGCAGCATGAAGCCAGTGCCAGGAGTTACGGGGGGGCCTGCACTGCCCATAGCATGGGCACTGCAGGGGCCCCCTGCCCAGAACCGTCAAAATGCGCACTGTCTGCTTTGCAGACTTTGCACTTTCTGAGGGTGCTGTGTGGTACAGTACTGGCCCCAGCTCCCTCAAAGGAGCTGAGACCAATATCGTAGCACTGTTCCCACCAACATTGTAATACGTTCAGGGGGGACTCCACCGCCATGGCAGTGGTGTTCTCTCTGCGAGTTTGCTGGTCAGCTTGTCCGACGGCCAAACTCGTAATGAGGGCCTTATTATAATAGTTATAGTTATCCCAAGTAAATGTAACTCATGTCCTAATGTAACTATAACTTGCACTCCCACCATGCACAGTTTTTCATCAATAATTTCACAGGAAGTGTTGCAGTGGTATTATCAATGAAGTCATAGAAGATGTTATGAGTGATGTATTATGTGGTGTAATTAGCAGTGCATGAATAGGGATTGAGTTATAGCTACCTTAGGGCACCGTGTGGACAATCACTTGCATGCAGCCAACCCAAGGCTCTGTGGTCAGGTCCTGTGGGCAATGCATCACATGCAACCAACTCCACACTGGACATGGCCTTTGTAGGGGCCATTAGGCCTAGCCTGTGGCTAGGCCCTGTGGCCAACCCCACAAAGGCAGCCACCTCATGAGGGGCGCACATAGCCCCCTCCCTGGGCTGATTTCAGCCCCAGGGACCCCCTTTCCCCTTGACCTGGTCAAGACAGAGTGGGTGCCCTTGAGCCCACCCAGGGCACCCACTGCATTCTCGATGGGGGCTACAAGGGGAGCCCCAAAGCCCCCACGGCCCTAGCTGACTCCACAAATCCCATGGAAGCCGGCATTCTTCTCACCCACAGGGAGCAGCTAAAAAAGCTGCTCCTTGCTGGCGGGATCAGCTAAAATTGCTTCTCCGTGCTGGTGGGAGTAATATTCAGATCTGTTGCGGGGGAGAACTTTTCATGCTCCTGTCCGCTGGGAGTGGACTTCATGTTTTCTCTCACTTGGGGGAAGCTCTGAAATTGCTCCCACTAAGCACAAGCACAGGTTTCCCTGCCTACGCAAGAATGGGCAGAGAAACTGCTATGTGCAGTTTTGTGCAACATATATGCAAAATGCTAATTGTATTTAAGCATACTTTTTGTCTACAAAGGGACCCCTTGCTGCACTATAACTATGTTGACCACAAGGTAGACACCCTTGCACTATGGCACAAGGACGACATTGGTGTATGCCTGCTGAAAGTGAGCCAGAGCAGGGAGAGAGCAGAACTGTGCAACCTCTTTGGAAATATGGAGAAGTTCTATTCTCTCCAGTTTACGCAATATAGCACTTTGCTTGTTGCCCTGCGTTGTGTCAACTGTTTGTGAATCTGAGCCTAGATTTAACAACTGCACATTGGAACTCGTTTCTAGATTGTTAACACATAAACAGTAAGAGGCTCAGAATTATATTTGCTAGTGAATATTATTAGGGCACACAATGCAAACAAGTAGCTTGTGATTTAGAAAATCTAAATCACAAACAGAATAGAGAACAGAAACGGGCATGACTTTATGCACACTTAAGGCCCTTGGTGCTATTGAAATAACTAGCATGAACACAATATGATCAGTGTTTCTATACTGCATTATTGTCTCCTCTTATGTAGAAACAATTAATTATTAAGAAGTAAAACTTCTGTTGGAGTACCACCTACTTTTAACAAGTAGATTGACCACTAAATCTGCATACTCTCGATATATTTAGTAAGATCAAGATTAGTGATTGATCTCCTCCTGATCTTATATCAGAATGTGCTCCCTACTTAGACCCAAATTACAAGTGTAGGGATTAAGTCCGTCCTTGTGCAAACAAGTGTTTGCACAGGGATAGAATTAACATTTGTGTGATAATTACCACACCCTTGCAGTTTTCTCCTGATACATTCTGGCAGGTCAAAACTGCCAAAATCTATCAGGGAAGAAGGTCCAAAAAAGAAGGCAAAACGTGGAATGTGGTGTGTTAAATGCAGATTCTGCATGTTATCCTCATTTGACAGTTAAAACGTCAGAATAAATCTGTCCGGGGTAATGCCTTGTGATGTACTGTTTTTTGAAGAGGTGTGTCATCAACTCTTTCCTAAATTGGAACAGAGCTGATCTTAATGGATGCAGTGATGTTGGGTGCATAGATGGAAAAGACCTGTTGCTCTTTTTAACTTTTTTACACTTCTTAATCTGCAGTCTGATTGTGTCTCAGACGAGTTGAGCTTGTCAGCAAGGTAAGTGGAGTTGCAGGCTGCGATGACTTTGTAAATGATTCAACTAGTTTTGAAGATGGTGCGGGTTGGCAAGAGGAACCAATGACATTCCATCAGGGTGGCGGTGATGGGATCATATATCTTCAGACCCTGGAGGCGGTGTGCTGCAGAGTGTAGGAGGTCTCCAAGGGGTTGCCAATGTGGAGCCTGGGATGCCATGAAGTAAGACAGTACCGCAATATAGATGTGAGACTACAAGGGCTTGTGTGGCCGTTCTGAAGTCACTTTCTCGAATAAACAGTTTGACGTTCTTTAGAAGGTAGAGCTGGTACAGGCTGTCTTTGGATTTTGACAGTGTGTTCCTTGAGGGAGAGGTTGATGTCAAAGGTAAATCAAAGTGATTTGTCATTCAGTGAGAGCAGGGGTATGAAGCTGTCAAGGATGTCTTCTTTTTTGTTCTTAGCAAACAATAGGTCCTCTGTCTTGGTTGGGATAAGCTTCAGGTGGGCACTGGGCATCCAGGTCTGGATGATATGCAAGCAGTGTCTGAGGCACTGGGTGTCTGAAGCAGAGGAGACTTTCAAGTACATTTGTGTATTACTGGCATATTGGTGAATTGTGATGCTGTTAATTGTGAGTAGATTACCAAGCAGGTGTATTTAAAGGTTGACATTGACAGGAGACAGTTTGAAACCCTAGGGGACTCCACCTGTGATAGGGAAATCTTGTGGCCGGGGGGATCCATGTGCACAAGCTGGTATCAGTTGGAAACATAGGAGGAGAACCAGTAGAGGGCACTGCCTATGACTCCCATCTGTGACGTGAAGGTGTGTATGAGGGTAGTATGGTTGGTCATGTTGAAGGCAGCTGTGAGGCCCGGCAATATCAAGAGGCAGGGGTCATCTTCATCTGTGGTCAAGAGTGCATCATCTACGATGTGTAAGGTGGTGGTCTCCATACTGCAACGTAATCTGAAGACAGACTAGAAGCCCAGTTGCAGATATCACTGATGTGATCATATACTTGAAAACGTACTTCTTTTTAACTGATTTTGCAGATGAACTGTAGGTAAGTGATGGGCCAGTAAGTGTCAAGGTGATTAGGATCTAGTATAGGTTTCTTTAGAAGTGAGAGGATCTGGCCAGTCTTGAGAGTTCTAGGAAGATAAATTGAGTAAGGGAGGCAATAACAAGGATAATTAGGGGGAGTAGATCATATCCATGGAGAGCTGTCGCGAAAGATGATGGTAGGGCTTCAATTTCATAAGCAGGGACTTTGAGAGACTTGAGAACAATAACCAGATCTGGAAAGAGATGAGATTAACCATTACAGGATTCCAACGAAAGGGGTGGATTTGAGAGATAAAGCAAGCTTCGTACTGTTGGATCTTCTGCATCAAAGGGATGTCCAACATGTGCCCAATAGTGCCAGCTCTGTGACAGATTTTGAGATAACCCATATACAAGATAAACAGACTACAGATCTAATTAATTGCTTCCACTGCTAGTGCTTACCATGAAAACCTGACCTGGAACTAGGCCAGGCTTTAGAATGGTAAAGTAGCTCAAAAGGTATTATGCCTCTTGTACTAATCCAACAGTAACATGCATGGCACAGTTTGGAACCCAATGGTAGTGAGATAGCTTCGTATAGTCATTGTCTGGTGGTAGTTTAACACAATTCTGACATTATGCTATCTTAAATACTCAACTGAACATAACGTGGCACTGTACTAATGAGAAAACATTAGAGGTATGTTTGTTTATGTAGGTGTGTGTAGTTGGCAGTGCTACTTTTACACCTTAAGGTCAACATTTCAAAACTTTTCAATCTCAACATCCACAAAACATGTTTTCAACATGGTTATTATTACTTAAGTGCAAACTATGCCAATTGATCTAATTGGAAAGTACTGTATCTTCCCAGTTGACATAGACATCGATTACTACTTCACGGGATGATATTGCACTATTTATTACACTCATTATAAACCAATTACTCCAAGGTACAGAATTAAGTGAATGTATTAAATATCTCCTTTTAGAACTAGTAATCTTATATGGGGCATAACATGCAAATTGTTAGATTTTCAACACCAAAATCCACCTGTCCTGCTATTTACTAAGCATTTTCCTCTATTAAATTTCAGCAGGTTAGATCTGCCAAATGTTTTCATGGAAAATAAATCCAAAGATGCAGTCTTTATACTAGACAATACTTACAAAGTGTCATTTTAGTTGCACCACTGGTAACTGTAATCCCTGCGCAAGCAAATATTTGTGTAGAGATCACTCATGATTTGATATTGACACTTAGTGGCTTTCTTGATAGTTGTATTTTTTTATTTTTCTGATTGCCATTAATCACACAAGGAGACAGGTTGGCCTGGCTTCTCTGGAAGACAGAGCAGCAAGAGTAGCAGTCATTTGTAGAACTCTTATCACAAACAACTGCAAACATGAGTCTTGCCTCCTAAATGAGAAGTAGGTATTGTCCAACGTATTAGAATTAATTTTTATCACAACAGAAAATATAAAAACTAGAGTTTATTCAGTCCAGTGGCACACAAAGCTCCACAGGAGGTGCTCATATCACTGAGCTACCTAACCACTTAAGGTTTGCACATCTTGCTCTTTATCTGCCCATAGTGTGCTCTAAATCTGAACAATCCTAAAATAAATTGAAATGAAAAGGCACATTAAGTTTGCATCAGGAATAATTATTGTTTTTATGAGAAAACTGTAATAGAACGTTTGTTCAATTGAAACTGATAATAATGAAGTAGATTTTTAAATAGAACTGTAACAAAGAGATAGTTGAGAAGACAGCTAAATGTACCCGTGTCCTTCATCAATGCCTGTGCTGACCAGCAGACTCCAAATTTGCATGTGCCAGCATATTACGTCGACAACCTGGCATTAGTTCTCTTTGCTCGCTACAGTTGAGCTGCTTTGCAATTGGATGGCATACATTGCAGTCATCAAATTATAAAGCATCTTGTTTAATGGCAAACAGGTGCCTGACCAGCCGAGGAATATAGTGCTTCTGGAATCAGTGATTCACTCTGCTGCCTGTTTGAGAACTTTCTGTATCTTTTCCGGAACCACCATGGACACAACTTGGAAATATGATCTCCTACTTTAAGTAACCTAATCAGACTAACTTCCTGTAGGAGGCTGGCCTGGCTTATAGTGGGTACCGTGTGGTACATACACCTTGTGCCAGGTCCAGTTATCCCTTATTAGTAGATTAAAGGTGTTTTAGCAGCTTAGGCTGATAGAGAAAGCTGTAGCAGAGCAGCTTAGGCTGAACTAGGAGACATGCAAAGCTCCTACTATACCACTTATATCACTTAGCACTATATCATAAGAAACACAATACTCAGAGTTACTAAAAATAAAGGTACTTTATTTTAGTACAATATGCCAAAAGTATCTCAGAGGATATACTCCCTTAGGAGGTAATTAAAATACACAAAATATACACACAAATCAAAATCAGGTAAGTAAACAGTTAGAAAAATAGTGCAAACACTGTAGAACACAATAGAATGAAATAGGAGACAATAGGCCTAGGGTCAACACAAACCATATACTCCAAAAGTGGAATACGAACCACGAAAGGACCCCAGGCCTAGTGTAGTGTGTAGAGGGTCGCTGGGAGGGTAAGAAGACACTAAGGGTGTCCAAGATACCCCACCCCAAGACCCTGAAAAGTAGGAGTAAACTTACCCTACTAACCCAGAAAGACAGTAAAGTCAAGATAGGGGATTCTGCAAAGATAACAACTGACTGCAATGCACTACAGACGGATTCCTGGACCTGAGGACTTGTAAAGGAAGGGGACCAAGTCCAAGAGTCACACAAGTGTCCAGGGGGGGCAGGAGCCCATTAAAGCCCGGATGAAGGTGCAAAAGGGCTGCCTCCGGGTGGAAGAAGCCAAAGATTCTGCAACAACGGAAGATGTCAGGAACTTCTCCTATGGTCAGAAGATGTTCCACGGTGTGCTGGAGGATGCAGAGTTGTTTCCATGCAGAAAGACTGCAAACAAGCCTTGCTAACTGCAAGAGTCGCGGTTGAAGGTTTTGGGTGGTGCCAGGGCCCAGGAAGGACCAGAAGGTCGCCCCTTGGAGGAGGAGACAGAGGGGGCGCTCAACAACACGGAGAGCCCACGCAGAAGCAGGCAGCACCCGCAGAAGCACCTGAACAGGCATTCAGAAGATCTGAGCGCAACAGTCGACTCAGCACAACAAAAGGGAGTCCCACGAAGTCAGAGTCCCACGAAGTCAGAGTCCAACTCAGCGAGTTGGGCAATGCAGGACGGAGTCCTGGGGGACCTGGGCTAGGCTGTGCACGAAGGAAGTCTGGCAAAAGTGCACAGAAGCCCTCGCAGCTGCAGTTCACGCAGTACACAGGATTACTGTCTGGCGTGGGGCGGCAAGGACTTACCTTCACCAACTTTGGAAAGAAGGGCCACTGGACTGTCGGGATCACTTGGATTCAGCTCCTGTGTTCCAGGGACCACGCTCGTCAGGATGAGAGGGGACCCAGAGGACCGGTGATGCAGAAGTTTTGGTGCCTGCATGGGCAGGGGGAAGATTCCGTCGACCCACGGGTGATTTCTTCTTGGCTTCCAGTGCAGGGTGAAGGCAGACAGCCCTCAGAGCATGCACCACCAGGAAACAGTCAAGAAAGCCGGCAGGATGAGGCGCTACAATGTTGCTGGTAGTCTTCTTGCTACTTTGTTGCGGTTTTGCAGGTGTCCTGGAGCAGTCAGCGGTCGATCCTTGGCAGAAGTCGAAGAGGGAAGTGCAGAGGAACTCTGGTGAGCTCTTGCATTTGTTATCTGAAGAGAAACCCAAAGGAGAGACCCTAAATAGCCCTCAGAGGAAGATTGGCTACCTAACCAGGTAAGAGCCTATCAGGAGGGGTCTCTGACGTCACCTGCTGGCACTGGCAACTCAGAGGTCCCCATTGTGCCCTCACACCTCTGCATTCAAGATGGCAGAGGTCTGGAACACACTGGAGGATCTCTGGGCAGCACCCCTCAAGGATACTCCTCTCAGGCCCTGAACACCTATTTCCAAAGGGAGAGGATGTAACACCCTCTCTCAGAGGAAATTCTTTGTTCTGCCTTCCTGGGACTGGTCTGCCCAGGCCCCAGGGGGGCAGAAACCTGTCTGAGGGTTGGCAGCAGCGGTAGCCGCAGAGAAAACCCCAGAGAGCTGGTTTGGCAGTACCCGGGTTCCATGCTGGAGCCCCAGGGATGCATGGAATTGTCCCCCCAATACCAGAACGTTATTGGGGTGACAATTCCATGATCCTAGACATGTTACATGGCTATGTTCGGAGTTACCATTGTGAAGCTACACATAGGTATTGACCTCTATGTAGTTCATGCTTGTAATGGTGTCCCTGCACTCACAAAGTCTGGGGAAATTGCCCTGAACAATGTGGGGGCACCTTGGCTAGTGCCATGGTGCCCTCACACTAAGTAACTTTGCCCCTAACCTTCACTAAGTGAAGGTTAGACATATAGGTGACTTATAAGTTACTTACATGCAGTGTAAAATGGCTGTGAAATAATGTGGACGTTATTTCACTCAGGCTGCAGTGGCAGTCCTGTGTAAGAATTGTCTGAGCTACCTATGGGTGGCAAAATAAATGCTGCAGCCCATAGGGATCTCCTGGAACCCCAATACCCTGGGAACCTAGGTACCATATACTAGGGAATTATAAGGGTGTTCCAGTGTACCAATCAGAATTGGTAAAATTAGTCACTAGCCTGCAGTGACAATTTTAAAAGCAGCGAGAGCATAAACACTGAGGTTCTGGTTAGCAGAGCCTCAGTGATACAGTTAGGCACCACACAGGGAACACATATAGGCCACAAACTTATGAGCACTGGGGTCCTGGCTAGCAGGATCCCAGTGACACATATCAAACATACTGACAACATAGGGTTTTCACTATGAGCACTGGGCCCTGGCTAGCAGGATCCCTTTGAGACAGTAAGAACCCCCTGACGTATACTCACAAACAGGCCAAAAGTGGGGGTAACAAGGCTAGAAAGAGGCTACCTTCCTACACTTCCTTAACAGTAGGAGGTGTAATGCAATACATCCACAATTTTTCCCTTAACACATTCCTCCACTGACTGTAACCTTTATGTGCCTCTATGAAATAATCCCTTAAAACACGGTTGAATACCTCTAACAATCTATTCGTGTGTGCTTCATATAAAGCGGTAGTGACATGGCATATTCCACGTTTTTTGAGAAAACTCTCAATTTCGCCCAACTTAAGTTGAGTTCCATTATCCGTAATTAAAACTTCAGAACAGCCTTCTCTAGCAAAAGATTCCTTAAAGCACTCAATTAATACTTGAGTGGTGATTTTTACAACAAATTTTACTTCTAATCAAACCTTGCTTCTTGAGGTAAAGAAGAAAACAAACCAGGAATGTCAAAGGGTATATTTTCCCATGGGAATTTAGCCATGCAACAGGTTTCAAATGTACAGGGTTATCCTTTAAGGCTTTCTCACCATTAACAGTGATCACGCTCTCTTATGCTCTTTTACTACCCTGTCATCCATGCTCTCAATACCTGGCCACCAGAAACACGTTCTGATAAGCCTCCCCATAGCCGCCATGCCAGTATGTGAGCCAGATACGAAATCACTTTTTTTATGTAGCAACCAGAGAAACATACTTGTCTTTTTCGAATAATAATTCAACTTCCACGTCCAATTTTCCCTAAATCTTCCAAATGGAAATAACTCTGGAAAAATCAGCTCCTTCTTAGGCTTACCTACCATCACACAATTCCTTACCTATTGCCATACTTCTCTTCTTTAATGGCATCTAAAGTCACAGCAGATACATCTTTTATAGTAGCAATCATGCCCACTTCACTCGTACATTCGTATCCTCCATCTGGCAAGGTAGCCTTGATAAGCAATCAGCCGTCACATTGCACTTTCTAGGAAAAAGATCACCTTTAAAACTATATTCTTGTAGCCTTGAAGTTAATCTGGCAATGTGTGCAGTGATGTTCCACCCCCCACCATGTGATAATATACTCACCAGTTGTTTGTGATCTGTCCTTAATGTGAATCAGTTTATCAACATGTAATTTCTGAAATGTTCAATAGCCCACATGCACACCAACAACTATTTTTTAATCACCATATACCTTCTGTCAGTATCATTTATTGTCTCAGATGCAAAAGCTAGATTCCACTCGGCTTTACCTCACCTCTGTGATAATACACAACCAACTCCATGCATGCCAGCGTCCACAGTAATAATAGATTCTTTGTTTAAACAGAAAGGCTTCAACGTAGGTGCCTTCAAAATATCTTTCTTAACACACTGAAACGCTTGTTTTTCAGACCAAACAAATTCCACATTTTTCCTGGTCCATTCCCTCAAAGGTTCCATTTTTGTGGCAAGATTCCTAAATACTTTGCTATAGTATACATACACTCCTAATGAATGACAGAAGTTGATTTCAGTATTCTGTTGCGGGAGCATTAACAATAACACCTACAATAGATTTTTGGACACAACTCCATTACCAGGCAAAAAATGGTCAAAATAATTCAGAGAATTGGGGAACAATTTGTTTTTGAGCTCTTGAGACCATGTTTTCCAGCCTTCAACATACTTAATTAAATGTTCCAAACGTTCTTGTTCATCCTTTGAAAATATCAAAATGTCATCTTGGAAACACTTCACAAAGTTCTCCACATCCTTGAAAATATGGAAGATAGTCCTTTAGAACACTGATGCTGTAGAAGCTAACCCAAACAGCATCCCTTTGAATTGATTTAGTCCCTGCAGAGAAAGGAATGCAGTTAAATGTTCCAAGACTTCTGTAAATTCAATCTGGTGGTAGTTAGATCGTAAAACTAATGTGGAAAATATTATAGTACCTTCAAGCATGCAAACCACGTTGTTGATATTAGCTAAGGGGTGGCAGCCTACTATAATATGAGCATTTAGGGCTCTCATATCTTGCCACAATGTTAGTTTGTGATCCATCTTCTGAGCCAAAACTATGGGAGACACCCATTCGGATGACTCAATTGCCTCAATCATGCATTCATCTACCATTTCATTCAACATATTCTTGAGGTCTTGTCTTGCATTATTTGATACCCCACTTAGCTTTAGTTTAACAGGCACTGCCCCTTTCTTGATTTAGTTCTATGATAAATGTCTGTCAGCTTCCTTAAATTGAATACTTTTGGCAATTTCCCATTTAAGTAAGATTCCTTACACACATCCATAATAACTGACACTGGTTATTCACTTCTGGGGTTCAAAATTATTCCCCACCCCATTTTCCATTGGTCCACCCACCCTAATATAGTCACTCCATTTTCAGCCATGTTCACTTTTATGTTCTGTTGGAAAATGGGTTATTGGTAGGGCAGGTAGGTACCTACACCTAGCAACAAGCCACAAACCTCCACAAAAGTACAGTTAGGTCTCAGTAAATTAATCCCAGCTCTACCCTTGGTAGCTTGGCATCGAGCGTCAAGGCTTAACTTAGGAGACAAAGTGTAAAGCATTCAAATATCACACAACAGTAATTAAATAAAACACAGGAAACAGTTTAAAAATCCAAAACCAATTTATAAAAATAGCTTATATTTTTATCTTTAAAATGACACAAAAACGATTAAAATCGGTTCAGGGGAACCGGAGATATGAATTTTTAAAGTATTATTATTTTCTAGCGCATAGAAACAAAAAGCGCCAATCGGGTCATCTGGTTGCACCAGGACCGGGACAAAGTCAAACTTTCAGGCCGACCGCGATGGAGCCCTGCTCGGCTACAGGTCGCGGGAAGCCTCGGTTAAAAAGTTACCTTCTGACTTAGTCTTTATTTTGAAGTTTTTCTTCACCGGGACGAACCTGCCAGTTGGATCCGACCTCCTGGAGCCCTTGTCCGGATACGCGAAGTCGGTTTCCTCGGTGGTGATTTCTACCTTCGGACTTAGTCGTTTTTTCGAGATGAAAATCCTTCGACCGGGGTAAACCTGGATCTTGATCCGACGTCCGTGGAGCCCTTCTCGGATACGATGGCTGGAAGGTCCCGGTCAACTTTTTACGTTCGGACTTAGTCTATTTTTTGGATGTTTTTCTTTACCGGGACGAACCACGAAGTCAGGCCGGGTCGCGGTTGAGGCAAGCCGGCTAGAATTTCTGCGTCGGGTCGGTCACTTTATGGAGCTTTTTTCCAAAATTTCTCCAATCTTTTCCAAACTTCTGGGGCTTCACCCAGATGTTCTTTTAAGGTTCTTTTGGGGTCCACAGCTCACCCCAAGGGTCCAGAAGTTCTGTGATGGTCCTTGGGAAGTGCGGACTTCAACTCCCAGAGTGCACCTGGCGCAAACTCCTTTTTGGCCACTGGACAGTGGTCAGCTGGTCACTTTTTCAGGAGTTGGTGCAGGGGACTCTGGTTAGCAATTTTTCACCTGTAGCAAACAGGGAGTCCCTCCTTGAACCAGTTGAAGCCAGGCAAAGTCCTTCTTGTGGTGAAGCCCAAGTGTGCAGCTGGTGCAGTCTTTCTGAGTGCAGGGTCCAGGTGCAGGCCAGGGGTCCAGCAGGGCAGTCCTTCTTCTCCTTGTAGTTCTTTCTTCTTGAAATTTGGTGGGGATCTGAGGCGTGGGTGCAGGTCTGCCAGTTTTATCCTTGCCCCTGGGTGAAAAGCAGGGGGGCCCTGGTCCTCCAATCAGGGACAGGGTTGTCCCCCTGTGATGACCACTTCCTGGGAAGTGTGGCAAAAATCCATCCCAGAAGGCAACAGTCTCTAGAAATCCAAAATGGATGAATCTGATTTTTAGAGGAGAGATCTGGCTGAGCCCACCCACTGGTGTGGCTAAAAATCATAAACACACCCCTCTCCTGCCCTCTCCTAATCTAATCAAGGGGGCACCTAGCTGTCTGGGTTTGCAGGATGTGGGGGTGTTGCTGGGTGCTGCAAATGTCCTTCTCTGCCTTTGAAGACCAGTTTGGCAGCCCTCCCCCTTCCTGCCTCACCATCTGCTGAGGGGAGATTCTCTCCCCCAAGCACATTCCTTTGTGTGAAGTCAGGCCACTTCACACCTCATTAAAGTAGCCTGGCAGAAGCTGCTGCAGGCTGGCCAATCAGAGCACAGCAGCAAAAACAATGCAGAGCTGAAATTGGCAACTTTTTAGGTAAAGTCTAAACTTTTTACCTGCACTAGTTATATTAAATCCAACAACTGGAAGTTGTGGGATTTATTATAACAATCAATATGATACCAAATTCTTGGTATGTAACATTTAAGGAGACTTTAAAATTTTAAATAAAGTCTGCCCATTCTAGCCTATGAAGGCCATTTACTTCAATGAGGGAAAAACGAATTTGGCTGTTTTTACCTCACCAGGGCTTATAAATCTATTTTTATAAAGTCCCTGCTTATAGTTACATGGCACCCAGCCCTAGGGGCACATAGGGCACACCTTAGGGGTGACTTATATGTAAAAATAAGGTAGTTTAAGACTTTGGAAGTACCTTTAATTCCAAAGTCGAATTTGCATATAACTTTAATTTAAAAGCAGCCAGCAAGGCAGGCTTGCTTTTAAAATGACACTGGGCACCTCAGCAATGCACCTAGGTGTGCACCACCTATGCTGTGGTCCCTAAACCTACATGCCCTACCATATACTAGGGACTTATAGGTAGGTTAACTTAGCCAATTATAATTAGCCTAATTTGCATATCCATTTTACACAGAGCACAGGCCCTGGGACTGGTTAGCAGTACCCAGGGCACCATCAGAGTCAGGAAAACACCAGTATAAAGTGGAAAATGGGGGCAAAAAGTTAGGGGGCCTCTGCAATCAGCCCCAGTTTCTCACATGTTCACACTCCTACCTTTATATTCAGTCTTGTCCCATTCAAAACCAATGATATCAATAGAGTGCCATCAAAACATTCAGCAATTAAATCAGAACTTCATAGTTTCATAAGATCCAAAATATATTCACATTTTTCCATAAAGAAGTTATTTGTGATGATGGTCGAGGGCGAGGCAGAATCAGCCATGAACTACAATTTAATGCTCAAGATCACAACTTTACATTTAGGAGGTTTGTTGATTAGCAAACTCTCCTCATCCACAGGGGAATCATTGACCAACAATACCGTAATTCTCAATGTTCTTCCCACATTCACACACACACTTAGAATCCTCATTGCTAGTAAAATATGAAGCATTCCCTGTCTGTGGTGTGACTTTTTTTTTTTACATCCTTAAGCAGCAGGGCAAAATAACCCACATGTCCACACTTTTTACACTCCTCAACTCTTGCAGGGCACCATGCAAATGATGCAATACGATAAATAGTACCGCCCCTATAACATATACCAACCTTCTCAAATTTCTTCCCAGAAGTCCTGTTATATGGAGAGCATTGTTCATGCTACCACATCAGTTTTACTCGCACTTCCTCGATACTGTTGACATTTACACTCTAATTATTTATCCAATAAATCCTTTTTTCTGATTGGTCTAATGTCTTAGCAGAGGCAATGACATCCTGCAGTTTGGGATCACCCATGACGCACAATTGTTTCTGTATTATTTTTACTTTTGACATATACAAATAATTGATCCCTAATCATCTCATCTGTCATGGGACCAAATTTGCCTGTCATAGACAGGGCACTCATTGCAGTGAGAAATTCATCAGAAGACTCCCTTTTAATCTGTGCATGGGTATAACATTTAAATATTTTCAATGCAATACTCATTGTTTGATTCAACTGATACTCCATCCTCAATAGTGCCTCCTCATAAGCATCAATATCTCTTTGACCTTCCAACAGTACAACTTGTGGTAAAGGTCTGAACACAACTGGCCCTCAGAGCCTAATCAATGGAGTAAAATGCTGTTTTTCATCTATTTTCCCATCTTTGCTCATCAATGGCTTTCACAGAAGTCACAATGTCTTCCTTCCATCTTGTCCATGGAATGGGAAGGTTTCCCTTAGTCTGTAAAAAGCACATTGTAATAAAGAATAATTTTTGTCTACAAAGGGACCCCTTCCTGCACTATAACTATGCTGACCATAAGGTAGACACCATTGCACTATGGCACAAGGATGTCTGCATTGGTGCATGCCTGCTGAAAGTGAGCCAGAGCAGGGAGAGAGCAGAACTGTGCCACCTCTTTGGAGATATAGAGAAGTTCTACTCTCTCCAGTTTATGCAATGTAGCACTTTGCTTGTTGCCCTGAGTTATGTCAACTCTTTGTGAATCTGAGCCCAGGTTTAACAACTGTACTTTGGAACTATTTTTTAGATTGTTGACATATAAACAGTAAGAGGCTCAGAATGATAATTGCTAATGAATATGATCAGGACGCACAATGAAGATGAGTAGCTTGTGATTCAGAAAACCTAAATCTCAAAGAGAATAGAGTACAGAAACATGGGCAGGGCTTTATGCACACTTAAGGCCCTTACTGACGTTGAAATAATTAGCATGAACACAATATGATCAATGTTTCTTTAATACATTATTATCTCTTCTTATGAAGAAAGAATTAATAATTAAGAAGTAAACCTTCTGTGGGAGTCCCACCTACGTTTAACAAGTAGATTGACCTTTGACTCTGCAACTCTCAATATATTTAGTAAGATCAAGATTATTGATTGATCTCCTCCTGGTCTTGTATCAGAATGCGCTCCCTAGATCCAGATTACAAGTGTAGGGATATGGGCCCTCATTATGAACACAGTGGGAAAGACCGCACTGCCAGTGATGGCGGTAACTACCGCCAAGTCAGGCCGTCTGGGCCACCAAAGCACATGAAAAACAGGCAGCCTGAAAAACACCCACGGCCAGCAGAGGAGTGTCGACAACGACAGAAGAGGCCACCCACAGGCTGACAGAAAGGCCATACCCACCCAACAATTAATGAAGCACTAGACCGCCGTCAGTTCCGGGGTGGGAACCACCGCCATGCAAAGCCTGGCGGAAACAAACCAAATAAAAGGAAACACTCACCCGACGCTCACACAACACGCCGAAGCAGATATGGTGAGAGAGTTGCAAATCATGTCAGTGCTGCTCCTTGCCTATACCTCCACAACTGAGACCACCTACGAAGACGACGACGGTAAGTACCGCAACCTACTAAACAAGGGAAGAAAGGGCACAGTTACATACCCACCCACTCCACCCACCCCGTAAAGCACCCACAACCACTCACAACATCACAAGCCATAAACACCTGAGCAAGAGGTACTTACCCGACACAAGCCCAAGACAACTTGCCCAAAGTACCCACATGTGCACAACACCCCCCACAATTAAACTAGGAACCACGGACCCAGAGTGTTCCAACATCAACACTGGCCACACAAACTTTAATAAAGCTCCAGGAGCAACAGATTGTCCACATTAGGCCAATGGCCTGTCCATAGCTAAAAGGGGGATGGGCCCAAATGGCCCAAACTTGATCCCACATGTGCACATGGTACTCCACCATAAAGGGGCATCACTGGGGCAGCCAGGCACCTCAGGGAACAGGGGCAGGGGTGGCGGGGTGGGGATTTACGTCTGGGAGGGGGGGGCTTGGGCTTACGAGAGGTGGAGGGGATTTGGGTTTAGCCTTGGACAGTGGGGAGCAGGCTTGGACTGGGGGGCGGCAGATGTACCTGGGCCAGCATGGGCCTCTTGCTCGCAGGGGAAGGTGCACAGGAATGGGAAGGGCAGACAGGGGTGGACTTGGACGTGGGAGGGGTGGACAGGGCAAGGACGTGTGTACGTTTAGGGACGAGACGGGGTGGGCCAATGGGTTCAAAAAGGTCTGCATGGGATAGGGAAGGTTTCTTAGGTGCAGTCGAGGTGGACCTGGAGGAAGGTGTGGGAGTGGAGGTAGTGGTAGTGGTCGTAACAGGTGTAGGTGTGCGTGACGTTGATGCAGGTGACTATACAATATGCTGAGCTGTGGTGGATGTGTGTTGGGTGGGTGTCTAGGAACGTTTGAGTGTCTTGGGAGGAGGGGGGTGGACACAGTGGGACAAGACAGGCTTCCAGTGTTGCCGGATGTTGTCTGGGTGTCTGCAGGTTTGGTGAGTGTGCTGCAAGTGGTACTCAGAGTTGTTGTGGTGAGTGCAGGTGTGGTGTCTGGGGTGCATGACTGGATGTCTGATGTTGTGGTGACTGCAAGAATGGGGCCAGAAACAGTGAATGAAGGTGCAGTGCCTGTGAGTGTGCATGTAGAGGTGACAGACAGGGAGGCTGAAGAGGTGGACACAGTGGGGGAAGTGGATGTTGTTGTGTGTGCCTTTGTATGTTGGCTGTGTGTATGCCTGTGGTGGGAAGTGTGGTGCTTGTGTTTCTCTGTGTGCTTCTTGTGTGTTGAGGTGTGAGCATGGCTGTCTGCACTTGTGCTTGGGATGGGTGAAGGGAGTGGGGTGCTGGAAGGGGTAGAGGTGGTTGGAGGGGGGACGGAAACACCAGGGACACTGGCTGCCGTCAAAGAGGAGGCCAGAGCCCGAAAAGATCTCTGTAGGCCAGACATGGCACCATGAATGCCATCCAGGTATGCATTGGTCTGCTGCATCTGGGATGCTAGCCCCTGGATGGCATTGACGATGGTTGTCTGCCCTACAGAGATGGTCCTCAGGAGGTAAATAGCCTCCTCCGTTAGAGCAGCATGTCTGACTGGGGCAGGGGATGAGGTGCCTGGGGCGAAGGAGACGCCCACCCTTCTGGGTGAGTAGGCATAGGCAAATGGCTGGGATGCAACTGGGAGGGCAGTGATGGTATGGGGGTGGTGGAAGATGACAAAGAATGGTTGGGCCCACTGGAGTCCACCACCACCAGGGAGCTCCCATCGGAAGAGGTATCAGAATCGCTACCTCCAGTGGTAGTTGCCTCCCCGTGGTACTCCCCTTGCCCTCCAACCCACTGGTCCCCTTGGCGTCGCCCGACTCGGCCTCCTTGGAACCGTGGGCTGCTGCATCCCCACTCGCCG
Source organism: Pleurodeles waltl (assembly GCF_031143425.1). Taxonomy (NCBI): domain Eukaryota; kingdom Metazoa; phylum Chordata; class Amphibia; order Caudata; family Salamandridae; genus Pleurodeles; species Pleurodeles waltl. The sequence continues at coordinate 46,259,037 of NC_090447.1, read as the reverse complement.
GTGGCATTGCTACCTTGCCAGATGATGATGATGTACACAGACAACACAAGAGTACAGGGGTGGGGAGACAAAACAGGAGAGAAATCTGTAAATAGCTGAATGGATGTACATAACTGGGTCACACATACTCCCACCCAGCAAATATACCAGCATGCAGTACCTACAGCTATACTCATGGCTATGTCCCTGACTAGTGGCCACAACCCTGGTATACATCCATCTCCAAAATTACAGAGGGACCTGAAGAACTGCAGACCTGCCCCTTATCATCTAACTGCCCATGGGGGCACTTATGCTAAATGGCATCAGTCAGAGTCCCTGCCACTAGACAGCATACATACTACCCCACCCACAGACACACAGACATCCATCAAGGAGGCATACAATGGTCTTGGTGCTCACCCCCTTGTGTCTCCTGTGCAGCCTTAAAGCGCCCATCAAAGTCTGGATATGCCACTACCAGTATGCGGCACATTAGGAGGGTCAGGGCACGATGGGCACCCCTTCCTCGTTGGGAGGACATCCTCAGCTGGGCCTCGCAGGTCCTCCTCGCCCAGCGCCGCAGGTCCTCCCACCTCTTCCTGTAGTGGGTGCTCCGCCGGTTGTCTTAAAACAGCATTATGGCACTTCACTCACGCATATTGTCATGCATTAAATGGCTGTGTAGTTACAAATCATGCACACATGTTTACAGGCATCCACCACCATCACACACATCCATGCACCCCAATCCGCCTACTCACCTGCACCTCTGGTCGACCATATAGCTTGGCATACAGGGGTAGGACCCCGTCCACCAGCTTGTCCAGCTCCTCTGTGGTGAAGGTCCGGGCCCTTTCTCCTGTGACTCGTGCCATTTCCAGGACCAGAGTCAGGACACAGCAGCACACTCAGTGGAGTACTTGCATGCACGGAATCCGGGAGTCAAGTGAAGCTGGAGTGTCGAAATAGTGTACGCTCCGTGGCGGTGTGCACCGTCACCGCCGGCGGCAATCATGATAGGCCCAAATTCCCCATTGACAACCATGTTAACCAATGAATGGGTGCATGGCGGTGAACACCATCTTACGCCATTATTACACCGCTAGCCGTATGAGGTCACTTCCACTGCTACATATCTGGATGACAGGGGGCTGACATTTTGCAAACTACTACGCAGTTATTATTTGGTCATTGGCCCCATGCTGGTCCTATGAACCCCAGCCCTCAAACGCATGCCCAATAGAAAATGTACTCACCACATCAGTCCAGATGTATCAGTTAGGACATGTCACTACAGTTTAACATCCTACAATGCTTATGTGTCACCTACTTGTATGACAGCAGTGTTATATACACAACATGTTGTGCAAATTAAATTGTGTCCCTCACATGTGTTCTCCACTCCTCATAGGTACAGACCCATGTGGCGAGGGAGGGCCCCATCTGTGTACAGACCACTTGTTGATTTGGAGACCATGGTGGAACGTCACATTATTATCAATTACAGACTCACTCGTGCTACTATTCATGAACTTTATGCGTTACTGGATCCAGCACTGGGACCCGCTAATCAGAATCAGCAAGCCATCCCTACTGAAGTGGAAGTGCTCTATGTACTCCATTTCCTGGCCACTGGCTCAATTCAGGTGACTGTGGGCATGGGTGCAGGCTTTTCATAGCCAATGTTTTGCCTCATCCTATCCAGATTCCTGGATGCATTTGTACAACACCTGCAGTCATATGTGAGGTTTCCCCAAAGTGGTGAACTACCTGCCATCAAGTCAGACTTTTATGCCTTTGCCAAAATTCCCAATGTGATAGGTGCCATCGATGGCACCCACATAGCTCTTATCCCCCCAAGAGTAAGTGTACAGGCGTACAGAAACAGGAAGAACTTTCGATCTATGAACATTCAATTGGTGTGTACTGCAGACGAGTACATCTCACATGTGAATGCCATGTTCCCTGGATCAGTCCATGATTCATTTGTGCTGAGGAACAGCAGTGTGCCGGACATGCTGAAACAACTACAAGGAGACAGAGGATGGATCATAGGTGAGTGTGGCTAACAATTTTACTGTACATTGCTGACAGCCAGGCTGTCTGCAAATGAGGGTAGTTAGTTACAGTCATGTTTTTCCCACTTTTGCAGGAGATTCTGGTTACCCCAACATGCATTGGCTACTGACCCCAGTGAGGAATCCTAGAACTGATGCTGAGAGGAATGACAGTGAGGCCCATGGACGTACTAGGATGGTGATTGAGCACCATATAGGTCTCCTGAAGGCTAGATTCCGTTGCCTCCATGTCTCTGGGTGTTCCCTGTGCTATGGCCCTGAGAAGGTGTGTAGAATAGTGGTGGCCTGCTGCATGCTGCACAACGTGGCTGTGAGGAAATCTCTTCCCCTCTTGGAGGAGGAGGGTGCTGTATATCCAGACCAGCTTCCTCTGAGAGTGGATGTGAGTGATAGTGATGATGAAGAGGGGGAAGATGTTCACTCCAGGAACCAACTGATCCAACTTTACTTCCAGTGACTAAGAGGTACTGTTTGCTGATGTTGTTGTCTGTACTTAATACTGTCAGTCTGACTTATTCTCTATGGGAGTGTTGGGTCTGTAGACATTCACACTGTAATAAGGTATTCAAGTGCCTTGTGACATGATGAACAACTAGTTAGACATTTCTGTTTACTCCACACCATGTTGTGCGTGGGTTGCCATTCCTGCAATAAAAGTCTGATTATTGGATTTCATTGGCAAATGCATTCACACTTCAATTTGATTCAACATAATGACTGGTGACATCGACAATGGTGTACATGTGTTTTAATAGGTGTCGGAAATGCCATGGTGCTCTTTACAGTGATGGCAGTGGACTGATGGTGGATGTCCATGCTGGCTACATAGTCACAGCGTTTGGTGGCTGTGGTAATGTGTCCATCTGTACCTTGCAGGTTGTGGAGTTGATATTGGCCAGTGGGGATGGTACTTCAGTGGCACACTTGGGAGACAGTTCGTGTCAGAGTCACATCTTTGATGGTGCCTTGCTCTTGGCAGGTGTACCAGTACCATATGTGGGCCTGAGGGAACATTTAAGTGCCTGTTGTTGGACTGTACGGGAAGGGGTGCTGGTCTCCTGTGTTTCCTTAGATAGTTACACCAGTCCAGTTGCTGCTGCTGATGTTGATGGCTGGTCTGTATCGTGGTCTGTGGTAGGGGCTTTCTGGTTTGTCGGGGTCTCAGGCTGGGTTGAGAAGTGGTGCAGCAGCGCCCCTGCATTGGCGGACATGGTGGCATTGAGCTGTTTCCACTGCGCCATGGCCTCTTGGTGGTGTGCTATCTGCTGCCTTTGATTCTGCTCCAGGATGGCCACGATCTGGCCCATCCTGTCCTGGGTATGGTGGTATGCTCCCAGGACCTCTGAGATCACCTCCTGGGCTGCAGCATCCATCCTTTGGCCTCCACCCTGGGCCACTGATGCCATCCCACTGGGCCTAACCCCCTGTGCCTGTGTCCTCTGCACAGGTCTGGCGGTACCACTTGTACTGGGGCCATCGTCATCCTGCCTGTTGGTCGGTGGTGACTGTGGCCTCTGTCCTTGTGTTCCACCAGTCTGTGGCCTGGTTATACTGGTGTGGGGTCGTTTGGCCAGAGCTGATGTTGGTGGCTGGGTGGCAGGGGTGTCAGTGGTGTCCTGGGGGGGGCTGCTGGATGGGGAAAGCCCAGGGCTGTGTGATGGGCCAGGGTATTCCTCACTGTCCATACTACCTTCACAGGTGTCCTGAGTGGTGCCTCTGCCTCCATGTGGGTTGCTGGTACTCCTTGTCCTTTCCGTCAGGGTGGCATGGGTGGTGGTGCCTGTGGGGGGGATGGACATGTATGTTACATTTACAGAATCAGATGGGGTGCACAGGGCAGGACTATTTTTTGCAGGTTTTCCACTGTTGGGCCATGCAGGGACCTATTTTCGGGTTGCCATTGCATTTAGCATGGGATGTGGAGGTGCATTGTGGATGGTGTAGTGCCATTGTGATTCATTGCAGGGGTAGGTGGCTGTGCACAGGGGGAGGGATGTGGGCCTGTTGGTGAGTTTGTGGGCATGCAGGGTGACTGGATGTAGTGATTGTGGCCTGGGTGGGATAGTGGTATTGGTGGTAGTTAGGGGTGTGTGGAGGTGCATGCATTACAGGTGTGGTGGATATGGGGTCATTGCAGATGACTTACCCGAATCAATTCTTCCAGTTAGTCCAGTGAGGCCCTCAGGGTGCAGGATGGCCAGTACCTTTTCCTCCCAGTCAGTGTAGTCGGTGGGTGGTGGTGGTGGTCCTCCCCCAGTCTTCTGGACTGCAATGCTGTGCCTCGATGCCATGGACCTCACCTTCCCACGCAGGTCGTTCCATCTCTTGTGGATGCCGTCCCTTGTGCGTGGATGGTTTCCCACTGCGTTGACTATTGTCTGCCATAACTTCATCTTCCTGGCGATGGGTGTGTGCTGGACCTGTGCCCCGAATATTTGTGGCTCGACCTTGAATATCTTGTCCACCATTGTTCTTAGCTCCCTTTCTCTGAAGTGTGGGTGCTCAGGGGGTGCCATGGTATGTGTTGTGGGTGGTGTGTTGTGTGGATAGTGGCGAAGGTGCTGTTGTGTGGTTGGGTGTGTGAGTTGTGTGCTGTTGCATTCAGCGTCTGCTTGTAGTGTTGTCAGTCTGGCTTCTCCTATTGGTGTTGCAAAAGATTGTGGGGTGTGTCTGTGCTTGCTGTATAGTGTTGTGGACCTATGTCAGGTGTGTGGGTTTCAAACTTGCCAATGTGAGCATTTCTTGCTGTTGGATCCCATTGATGGCCATGGCGGCCTGTACCGCCATTGGTCGTTCGTCATCCACTGACCTCCGCTGTGATTTGTGCATCAATATTTGGAGGGCGGGGGATTTGTGTGCTTGGTGGTGGCGGGGTGCGATGTGCAGCTTTTTCGCTGACAAGGCCCTGGCGGTGGCTGGTGGTATCAGAAATTTTGGTGCTTTCTGTTTTTGGCATCTTTATATGGCGGGTTTCTGTTCACCGCCAATGGCGGAATTCTGTTCACTATCACCACTGCGACCGACGGTGTTTACCGCCATGTTCATAATGACCCCCTAAGTCTGTCTCTGTGCAAACAAATGTTTGCACAGGGATCTCAATCAACATTTGTGTGACAGTTATCAATCCCTTGCAGTTTTCTCCTGATACATTCTGGCAGGTCAAACCTGCCAAAATATATCAGGGAAGGTGCACATAAAAGAAGGCAAACCATGTGGAATGTGGTGTGTTAAATACAGATTCTGCATGTTATCCTCATTTGACAGTTAAAAAGTCAGAATAAGAGGTATTTATCACATGTGATAAATACCTCTCACTGGGGTAATGCCTTGTGATGTACTGTTTTTTGAAGAGGTGTGTCTTCAACTCTCACCTAAATTGGAACAGAGCTGATCTTAATGGACACCGTGATGTTGTTCCAGACCCCGGTGCATAGATGGAAAAGACCTGTTGTCCTATTTAACTTTTTTACACTTCTTAATCTGCAGTCTGATTGTGTCTCAGAGGAGTTGAGCTTCTCAGGAAGATAAGTGGAGGTGCCGGCTGCGATGATTCAGCTGGTTTTGAAGATGGTGCAGGCTGGAAAGGGGAACCAATGACATTCCATCAGAGTGGGGGTGATGGGATCATATATGTTCAGACCCTGGATGGGGTATGCTGCAGAGTGTAGGAGGTCTCTAAGGGGTTGACAATGTGGAGCCTGGGATGCCATGAAGTAAGACATTACCACAATACAGATGTGAGACCACAAGGGTTTGTGTAGCCGTTCTGAAGTTACTTTCTTGAAGAAACAGTTTGACCTTTACTTGCATATTGGTTAATTGTGATGCTGTTATGGTGAGTAAATTACCAAGCCCTTGCATCTAAAGGGTGAAATCGACAGGAGAATGAAACCCTACGGGACTCCACATGTGATAGGGATATCTTGCAGCCTGGAGGTAACCATGTGAACAAGTTGGTTTAAGTTGGAAAGGTAGGAGGAGAACCAGTAAAGGGCACTGCCTATGACTCCCATCTGTGACATGAAGGTGTGTATGAGGGTAGTATGGTTGGTCATGTTGAAGGCAGCTGTGAGGCCCAGCAATATCAAGAGGCAGGGGTCATCTTCATCTGTGGTCAAGAGCGCATCATCTATGATGTGTAAGGTGGTGGTCTCCATACTGCAACATAATCTGAAGACAGACTAGAAGCCCAGTAGAAATATCATTGATATGATCCTAGGGTTGAAGATCTACTTCTTTTTAACTGATTTTGCAGATGAGCAGTAGGTAAGTGATGGGCTAGTAATTGGCAAGGTGATTAGAATCTAGAGTAGGTTTCTTTAGATGCAAAAGGATCTGGCTACTCTTGAGAGTTTTGGGACGATGAATTGAGTAAGGGAGGCATTAACAATGATAATCAGGGGTAGTAGAGCATACCCATAGAGAGCTTTCGAGAAAGATGATGGAAGTGACTTTGAGTGACTTGAGTACATTAACCAGATCTGGAAAGAGATAAGACCGACCATTAAAAGATTACAACGAAAGGGGTGGGTGTGGGAGATAAAGCAAGCTTTGTACTGTCGCATCTTCTGTATCATAGGGGTGTCCAACATGTGACCAATAGTGCCAGCTCTGTGCCAGGTATTAAGATAACCCATATACAAGATAAACAGACAACAGATCAAATGAGAAAACCTCACCTGGAACTATTCCACGTTTTAGAATGGCAATGTAGCTCAAAAAGGTATTATGCCTGTTGTACGAATCCAATCGTAACATGCATGGCACAGTTTGGAACACAATGATAGCAAAATAGCTTTGTGTAGTCATGGTCTGGTGGCAGTTGTACCCAATTCTGACTATGTTAAATACTCAACTGAACATAACCTGGCACTGTACTAATGAGAATGCATTAGAGGTATGTTTGTTAAAGTAGCTGTTTTGTACTTGGCAGGGCTAATTTTACACCTTTAGGTCAACATTTAATGACTTTTCAATCTCAACACCTACAAAACATGTTTTTATTGTGATTGTTATTACTTAATAAGTGTGAACTATCCCAATTGATCTAATTGGAAAGTACTGTATTTTCCTAGTTGATATAGGCATCAAGTACTAGATCCCTGGATGACGTTGTGCTGTTTATCACACTCATTAAAAACCAATTACGAATGTATTAAATAGTTCCTATTAGAAGTAGTAATCTTAAATGGGGCATAACATGCAGATTTTTAGATTTTCAACTCCAAAATCCACCTGTCCTGGTATTGACTAAGCCTTTTCCTTTTTTAAATTTCAGCAGGTTAGATTTGCCAAATGTTTTCAGGGAAAAAAAACAACGATGTGGTCTTTGTAGTAGACAGTCATTACAAAATGTAATTTTGGTTGCTCCACTTGTAACTGCAATCCCTGCACAAACAAGTATTTGTATAGAGATAACCCATGATTTGATATTGTCACCTAATGTCTTTCCTAATAGCTGTATATTTTATTTTTTCAGATTGCCTTTAATCACACAAGGAGACAGGTAGGCCTGGCTTATCCGGAAGACTGAGCATAGATTCTCAGAGCAGCAAGAGTAGCGGCCATTTGTAGAACACGTATCACAAACAACAGCAAACATGACTCTTGCCTCTTAAAAGAGAAGTAGTTATTGTCCAACTTGTTAGCATTCATTTTCATCACAACATAAAATATGAAAAGTAGAGTTTATCCATTCCAGTTTCAAACTTGTGTATTGTTAGGTCCATACAAAGCTCCACACGAGGTGCTCATTCCACTGAGCTACCTAACTGCTTAAGGTTTGCACATCTTGCTCTTTCTCTGCCCACAGTGTGCTCTAAATCTGAACAATCCTAAAGTAAACTGCAACAAGAAGGCACACTAACTTCACAGCAGGAATAATTATTGTTTTTAAGAGAAAACTCTAAAAGAACTTTTGTTCAATTGAAACTGAAAATAATGAAGTAGATTTGTAAATAAAACTGTGGCAAAGCGTTAGTTGAGAAGACAGCTAAATGTACCAGTGTCCCTCACCAATGCCTGTGCTGACCAGCAGACTCCAAATTTGCATGTGCCAGCATAGTAGGTTGACAACCTGGCATTAGTTCTCTTTGCTCGCTACAGTTGAGCTGCCTTATAATTGGATGGCAGATACTGCAGTCATCAAATTATAAAGCATCTTGTTTAATGACAAACAGGTGCCTGACCAGCAGTGGAATACGGTACTTCTGGAATCAGTGCTTCATTTTGCTGCCTGTTTGAGAACTTTTTTTATCTTTTCCTGAACCACCATGGACACAACCTGGAAATAGGATCTCTTCCTTTAAGTAACTTGAAAGAACTAACTTCTGTAACAGTAGGAGGTGTAATGCAATACATCCACAAGTTTTCCCTTAACACATTCCCCCACTGACAATAACGTTTATGTGCCTCTACCACATAATCCTTTAAAACACAGTTGAATATCTCTACCAATCCATTAGTGTGTGCTTCACATAAAGTGCTAGTGACATGGCGTAATCCACATTGTTTGAGAAAACTCTTCATTTGTCCCAACTTAAGCTGAGTTCCATTATCTATAATTAAAACATAAGAACAGCCTTCTCTAGCAACAGACTCCTTAAAACACTCAATTACTATTTGAGTGGTGATTTGTGCAACAAAGTTTACTTCAAAGCAAACCTAGCTTCTTGAGCTAAAGAAGAAAACAAATCAGGAATGTCAAAGGGTATATTTTCCCATTGGAATTTGGCCATGGTTAACCTTTAAGGTTCCCCACCATTAACAATGATCACACTCTCTTACACACTCTTACTACCCTGTTTTCCATCTTCTCTATACCAGGCCATTAAAAACACGTTCTGATTAGCCTCTTCATAGCCGACATGCCAGTATGCTCCTTGTGAGACAGATGCAAAATCACTTTTTGCATATCAACCAGAAGAACATACTTGCCTTATTCGAATACTGATCCAACTTGCATGTCCAATTCTCCCTAAATCTTCCAAAAAGGTAATACATCTGGAAAAATCAACTCCTTCCTAGGCTTACCTACCATCACACAATTCCTTACCTATTGTCATACATTTCCTCTGTAATGGCATCAAAGTTCCCAGCAACTATATCTTTTATAGGACCAACCATGCCCACTTCACTCACACATTCATATCCTCAATCTAGAAAGGTAGCCTTGATAAGCAATCAGCCTTCACGTTCCACTTTCCAGGAAAAAAATTCACCTTTAAAACAATACTATTGTAGCCTTGATGTTAATCTGGCAATGTGCGCAGTGGCATTCCACCCCCCACCAGGTTATAATATGTTCACCAGTTGTTTGTGACCCGTCCTTAAAGTGAATCAACTTCTCCACATGTAGTTTCTGAAATGGTTAATATATCCCACATGCACACCAACACTATTTCAATCACCACATACCTTCTCTCAGTGTTGTTTATTATCTCAGATGCATAAGCTAGATTCCACTCTGCTTTACCACACCTCTGTGATAATACACAACCAACTCCATACATGCTAACGTCCACAGTACCGATAGATTCTTTGTTTAAACAGAAAGGCTTCAAAGTAGGTCCCTCCACAATATCTTTCTTAACACACTGAAATGCTTGTTTTTCAGGCCAAACAAATTCCACATTTTTTTCTGGTCCATTCCCTCAAAGGTTCCATTTTGGTGGCAAGATTCATAAAGAATTTGCTACAGTACACACACAACCTAATGAATGACAGAAGTTGTTTTCAATATTCTGTTGCAACAACATGAACAATAGCGTCTACAATAGATTCTTTGGACACAACTCCATTACCAGACAACAAATGGCCTAAATAATCCAGAGAATTGTGGAACAATTTGCATTTGGAGCTCTTGAGAGTCAGACCATGTTTTCCAACCTTCAACATACCTAATTAATAAGTTCCAAATGTTCCTATTTATCCTTTGAAAATATCAAAATATTATCTTGGAAACACTTCACAAAGTTCTCCACTTACTTGAAAATATGGAAGATAGCCCTTTGGAACACTGATGACGCAGAAGCTAACCCAAACAGCATCCTTTTGAATTTATATAGTCTCTGCAGAGTAAGGAATGCAGTTAAATGTTTCGAGTCTTCTGGAAGTTCAGTCTGGTGGTAGGTAGATCTTAAATCTAATGTGGAAAATATTTTATCACCTTCAAGCAAACAAACCACTTTGTTGATACTAGCTAAGGGGTGGCAATCTATTATAATATTAGCATTTAGGGCTCTCAAATCCACACACAATGTTAGTTTGCGATCCACCTTCCAAGCCAAAACTATGGGAGACATCCATTCGGATGACTCAATTGCCTCAATTATGCCTTCATCCATCACTTCATTCAACAGATTCTTGAGGTCTTGTCTTACAATTAATTGGTACCCTACTTAGCTTTAGTTTAACAGGAACTGCACCTTTCTTGATTTTAATTCTATGATAAAAGCCTGTCAGCTTACTTAAAGTGTAAAAAATGCTTTTGGCAATTTCAAAATTATTCCCCACTTCCATTGGTCCATCCACCCTAATACATTGACTCCATTTTCATCCACATACGCTTTTCTGTTAGCACATCTTTGTATTTGGTCTTTACCCACTCAAAACTAATGATATCAATAGTGGGTCATCAAAACATTCAGCGATTATATCAGAACGTCATTGTTTCTTAAGATCCAAAACATATTCAAACTTTTCCATAAAGTAGTTATTTGTGATGATGGTCCACGGCGAGGCAGAATCAGCCATGAGCTACAATTCAATGCTCAAGGTCACAACTTTGCATTTAGGAGGTTTGCTGGTTAGCAAACTCTCCTCATCCACACAGGAATCATTGACCAACACTATTGTAATTCTCAATTTTCTTCCCACGTTCACCCTCACACTTTGAATCCTCATTGCTAGTAAAATATGAAGCATTCCCTCTCTGCGGCGTATCTTTTTTTTTTTTACATCCTTAAGCACATGGGCAAAATAACCCACATGTCCACACTTTTTACACTCCTCACCTCTTGCAGGGCACCATGCAAATGAAGCAATATGATTAATACTTTCGCCCCTATAACATATACCAGCCTTCTCGAATTTCTTCCTAGGTCCTGTTATTAGTGAGAGCATTGTTCATGCTACAAACATCAGTTTTACTCACAGTTCTTCAGGACTGTTGACATTTACACTCTAAATATTTATCAAAGACATCCTTTTTCTGAATTGTCTAATGTATTAGCAGTGGCAATGACATCCTGCAATTCCATGACCCACAATTGTTTCTGTATGTTTTTTACATTTGACATGTACAAATAATTGATCCCTAATCATCTCATCTGTCATGGGACCAAAATTACCTGTCATAGAAAGGGCCCTCAATGCAGTGAGAATTTCATCAAAATACTCCATATTAATCTGTGCATGGGTATAACATTTAAATCTTTTCAATTCAGTGCTCATTGTTGGATTGAACTGATACTCCATCCTCAATAGTGCCTCCGCTTAAGCATCAATATCTCCTTGACCTTCCAACATTACAATGTGTGGTAAAGTTCTGAACACAACTTGCCCTCAGACCCTAAACAATGGAGCAAAATGCTGTTTTTCCTCTCTGCTCCCATTCTTTGCTCATCAATGACCTTCACATAAGTCACAATGTCTTCCTTCCATCTTGTCCATGGAATGGGAAGGTCTCCGTTAGTCTGTAAAAATTTCACAGGAAGCTCGAACTGCATGATGTATATTTAACTCCCCAAAGAAATAGAGGAAAAAATAACTTCTGAGTTAAAGCACACAGATTTAGCTGAAACAACAATAGCCCAACAACAACTTTACAATTATGTCTTATGGACTTTTTCCCCTTTGCAGTCAATCCGTATTTTCAAACAAAAAGCAGGAAATATTGTCCAATAAACATGATGATAAGATCACTTTTGATATAGAATTTCAGTTTATATATCTGCTGTCTGACATCCAAAAGAACAGGTCATAGCTTCCACCAATCAAAGTGCATGATACACTCCAGCCGGTCCTTCCGTGCTCTCTAGCAATCATTCGATGAAAATACAAACTGCACGCTCCACACAGGTTGTGGTATGCGTCAACTGGTCCCTCCATGCTCTTGAGCATGCTCCATGTGACGTGCTTCAAAACACTCCTCTTGCCAATTAAAATAATGTGCTTGCCTGGTAACTTCGCACACTCAAGCAATCCCAAAACAGCTAAAGGTGGAAAATAAAAGTGAGCCAGTCTCCGGTAGTGGCAGTAAAAGTAGTTCATCAACTGCTATCACCAAACAGTTCCTTGAAAGTATACACAGGCAACTGTGGTCACACATTGAACTCAAAGATGAGTCCATACATTGAGATGGTATAATTCATGTGCCACTGAGGTGACAGATAACCCTCTACACCTCATCACCAATTGTAGCAAAGTAATAAAATCCAGGATAAAATTGACAGCTCTTTATTATTGCAGCATCTGCCTTCAGCCAGGCAGTCAAAAGTGAAATTAATCTCAACATTCTACCTTCAAATCTGGAACCGTGGAGACAGTTCCTCAGTTGAACGTACACAATACATGAACCACATAGCTAATTGAATGAAACACATTCCAGTAGTAAGGATTTTAAAAAGTGTTAGTATGGGTTCCTGTAGTCAGTGTTAGCGTTATTCAATGCTCAGTGTTTGCAAATTACATCTCATAACGTAGTAAAACAAAAAAACTCACAATCGTTGAAAAAGGGTTGTGCAACTAAACAGTTTCAATAAATCACAGTCTTAAAAATGTGTTTTCAAGCAGCAAGACCTCAATGAGAAATAAAGTTGCTATTTTTGACTTTCTCAGCATTAATTTTAGTTTGAGTTACAGGCCAAGGACTGTTAACAAGGTTTTGGTGCACCTGCTCCTAAACCTACCTCGACCTCCTGAGCTGTCACCAAATGTGCCCAAAGAATAGAGTGCCCATGTGGTCCAGGAAATTGGTAACCATCTCTTCTAGGATTTCTGGGGTCTGTGTACAGTGCCTGGTGTGGGAGAGAATGTTGACTGTCTGTGGAGCAGTACGGTTGAGAAAAATTAAAATGTTTTAAACTTTGTTTCACATAATGAATGCGGCTTGGCAAGGCTAGTGACATCTACTAGTGGAAAGGAGCTCCTCATGCTCCCTGTTCATGTGCTGGGCTGGCATGCAAATTAGTAGCAACAAGCTTCACGCTGTTTGACAGCCACATCCATGACAGCTCCTGATCTCTGTGGGCTGCTCAAAATGAGCTTGCATATTGATTAAGCTAAATAGCTGGAGGTGTGCAAATTAACTAATTATCACTCACAAGAGTGTGTTTTTTTGTGCTGTTTGCACCCCTATTTAAATTAGCAAGAAGCAGCAGCTTTGGCATTTGGGGACTATGGTGTTCGCTGGCAGCATATTTAATAGCAGATGTGGCTAGAGCTCCTGGCAACAGTTTGGAGCATGTTATTATAGAAGTTGATAGAAAAGAAATCCTCCAAATCCCATAACAAATACAGAGCTGGAAGAGGTGGTTTCAACAACAAAGTAAGAGTTGGAATCCCAGATGAAGGAAGCAGTATATACAGCAATGGTGAACTGCATGACAAAATACAAGGAATCAATACAGAGGAGTAAATTGATTGGGGCCCAAATTGGAAATACAGTTAAGTTCATGGAAGGTATATGTTAAAGTTCAATGGAAAATCCAACAGGAAGAAGAGGGCTTGTCTATGCTGTACACTCACCCTCGTGCAGATGCTCTACCCTTTGAAGAAGCAGTAAATAGTTTGTTGCAAAAAAAGGAAGAATTTGGAGAAGACATCATTGCCTAGATTTCTTGCAAACAGACATCATCTGAAACAGTTTGATGACAATTTTTCTCAAGTTCAAAAAGTAAACAATATTTTGCCCAGTATGGTATTGACATTCTTCTTGGCATCAAAGGAATAATCTCTTCTGGATACTGTGGACAGAAAGGTGGACAGTGCCTTCATTAGAGGATGTGTGGCATCATATTTTGCGTCAAAAGGTAACACCTACACCACACATGCCTCACAGGCAATGTTAAAACACTTCCAAGTATTATTTGACTGTTTGCCACAGTTCTGGGCAATTTAATTTGGATACCATTTTTGACTCTTTATTGCTGGCATCAGTAGCTGGTAGGAGGCTATTGTGGTTAAAGTTCTGGAAAGTGGAGCAGTCACAAAAGGTCTTTTTTTACCATCATCCATACATGGTTGGCAAATTAGTTGATACTCAGCTGAATGAAATGGTGAAGAAACTGCCAGAAGAGAAGAAGATTGGTTTTCTATTTCAAGCCACTTCTGCGAATAAATCATTTTTTTTCAAAGGAAGCCTTTTCAAACACCGTGAGAGAAGAAAAGTCCCTTTCGAAGCAGGGGTTGAGGTCAGGAGTGGCAGTCGCACCAAATCCCAAGTACAGTCTGACTGTCAACAAGCCAATAAATCCAGTCTATTCAGAGGATTTGGTGGGAGCCCATCTGATGAAATACTACTCAGTGTGAGCACACATAGTGACAGGTGAATGGGTGTTGGATTTGATAGCAAATGGTTATTCCACAGAATTTTCAAGTCATCGTCTAAACTATTCTGAAACCCAGAGACCTAGCTAAAAAGCAAGCAATACAGTTGGAGGTACAAAAGGTACAAACTTTATTGCAGAAAGAGCGCCATAGTCCCAATACCCACAGAACTTTGTTTTGCTAGGGATGAATTCAGGTGATAGTGGACACGTTTGGAAGTCCATGGCTGGACTTACTTAAATCCCTGACCAATGCTCTTCTGTCAAATTTTTGTTCAGACCTTAATCGGGCAGTGAAATGCACGATGGGGCTGTTCTGGGGGCCTCTGCACTGCCCATGCCAATTGCATGGGCAGTGCAGGGGCCCCCAGTGGGGCCCGAGTCACTCATTCCACCAGCCTTTCCTTGGTGGTGTAAACCCAGGGAAAGGATGGTGGAATCAGACTCATTATCCGGCACTGCCCTGTCAGATCAGAAACGCCGCCACCGCCAGGCTGCCTGGTGGCGGGAGCCTGGTGGTGGCGGTGTTTTATCCATGGCGGTTCTGCCACGTTCATTATATGGCGGTCTGGACCGCCATGCCGTTGGCGAAAGTTACCGCCACCGACGGCATGGCGGTCCAGACTGCCATGTTAGTAATGACCCCCTAAGCCCGAAGGTAAACTTTTGACTGAGGCCTCCCGCCTGCTGTAGCTGAGCAGGGCTCCATCGCGATCGCCCTAAAATTTTGACTTTGCCCCGGTCGAGTGTCACCAGATGTCCAGATTGGCGCTTTACGTTTATTTGTGCTAAAAAACATTTATTAAAAATTCATATCTCCAGTTCCCCTTATCCGATTTGAATCGTTTTGATGTTATTTTAAAGATAAAAATATAGGTGGTCATTACAACCCTGGCGGACGGTGTTAAAGGTGCGGCAATACTGCAAACAGCCCGGCGGACAAAAAAAGGGAATTATGACCCTGGCGGAAGCCGCCAACAAAGACAGCCACTTTAACACACCGCCCGCCACAGTGGTACAGACAAGCAGCGTGGCGGTCACCGTCAACAGACAGGTGGAAGACAATGTACCGCCCATAGTATCAAAACCTACCAATCCACCACCTTTTCCGAGGCGGATTCACCGTGGATAAAAACACGGCGGAAACAGTTACTGCAAAGGGAAAACACTCACCTGAACACATCCCACGAGGAAGGAGGACTCCATGGAGCCGGAATTACAAATTTTACCAGCCCTTGTATTCCTACTCATCTACAAAGAGCAACGCCGGCGCGGGCGAAGACAACGGTGAGTACTGCACCTACGACATAGAGGAGGGGGGAGGCAAAAGTTAGGGGGAGACACACGAAACACCCCCATACCCACCCTCGCAAATTACAACACACACACCAATGCATTTACAAAAATCACAGTAACAACCCACAATCCCCCCGGAAGAATGCAAAGCAAAACGAAATCAGTTCCAACATTGTAATGTATCAATATACATGTTTCAAAAATATACAGATATATCATAAAATCATTCAAAAATATATACATTACGAGAAGTAGTGCAGATATGCACATATCAATGTCCGTGCACCACTAGTCCAAAAATGCATGGGCGAGGCCCACAATAGATACCTGTCCACAATCGGAGAGAACACTGCCGGGGCATGAGATAGAAATACAACAGGCACCTCAGGGGGAAGGAAAGGGGGGGCACCTCAGCCGGATGAGTGCAAAGCCAGATCCACGACGGGGCTCCATGCTCATTGATGTATCCTGGGGAGTGCAAAGCCACAGTCTCTCAAATCTCTACAGTGGGTGGGTTGCCCACTGTACCCTCCTGGGGAGTGCAAAGCCACAGTCTCTCAAGTCTCTACAGTGGGTGGGTTGCCCACTGTACCATCCTGGGGAGTGCAAAGCCACAGTCTCTCAAGTCTCTACAGTGGGTGGGTTGACCACTGTACCATCCTGGGGAGTGCAAAGCCACAGTCTCTCAAGTCTCTACAGTGGGTGGGTTGCCCACTGTACCATCCTAGGGAGTGCAAAGCCACAGTCTGTCAAAACTCTACAGTGGGTGGGTTGCTCACTTCCTGGGGAGTGCAAAGCCACAGTTTTGCAAGTAGATAACAGCCTACACTGGCTCTGGAGGGGGACTGGTGCCCAGACTGGATTGGTCTCCCCGTGAAAGTTCCTGTCCCGTCACTGTCCCAGCTGCACATGGGATGACGATGCTTGATGTGGCGGTCTTTTCATTCTTCCGCGGTGCATGCCCTGTTCAGCAGTGCTTAGCCATGGCGGTCTCTGGACTGTTCAGCGGTGCTTTGCCATGGCGGTTCTGGACTGTTCAGCGGTGCTTAGCCATGGCGGTCTCTGGACTGTTCAGCGGTGCTTTGCCATGGCAGTCTCTGGACTGTTCAGCAGTGCTTTGCCATGGAGGTCTCTGGACTGTTCACCGGTGCTTTGCCATGGCGGTTCTGGACTGTTCAGCGGTGCTTTGCCATGGCGGTCTCTGGACTGTTCAGCGGTGCTTAGCCATGGCGGTTCTGGAACGGGCATTGGTGTGTGGCATGACGTTCCCTGGACTGGGCATTGGTGTGTGGCATGACGTTCCCTCATTGCCCAGCGGGGCTGTGGCAGCCGGGGCCCTCCTGGGCACTGACTCCGGCGGTGGTCTCCTGACCAGTGACGATACTTGGGCCCTCCTGGGCAATGACTCTGGCGATGGTCTCCTGACCAGTGACGATACTTGGGCCCTCCAGGGCACTGACTCTGGCGGTGGTCTCCGGACCAGTGACGATACTTGGGCCCTCCTGGGCAATGACTCTGGCGGTGGTCTCCGGACCAGTGACGATACTTGGGCCCTCCTGGGCACTGACTCCGGCGGTGGCATCTGGACCAGTGACGATACTTGGGCCCTCGTAGGCACTGACTCTGGCGGTGGTCTCCTGACCAGTGACGATACTTGAGCCCTCCTGGGCACTGACTCTGGCGGTGGTCTCCTGACCAGTGACGATACTTGGGCCCTCCTGGGCACTGCCTCTGGCGGTGGCGGTGGTCTCCTGACCAGTGACGATACTTGGGCCCTCCTGGGCACTGACTCTGGTGGTGGTCTCCGGACCGGTGACGATACTTGGGACCTCCTGGGCACTGACTCCGGCGGTGGTCTCCTGACCAGTGACGATACTTGGGCCCTCCTGGGCAGTGACTCTGGTGGTGGTCTCCGGACCAGTGCCGATACTTGGGCCCTCCTGGGCACTGACTCCGGCGGTGGTCTCCTGACCAGTGACGATACTTGGGCCCTCCTGGGCAATGACTCTGGCGGTGGTCTCCGGACCAGTGACGATACTTGGGCCCTCCTGGGCAATGACTCTGGCGGTGGTCTCCGGACCAGTGACGACGGTGCTGGCGGTGGCGTCACAACCGCCGGGAAGGATGCCGCCCTTCTCCGCTGTGATGCTCACACCAGGCTGTGCAGACTTCCTCTGGCCCTTCCCCACCTTTGGAGGAGTCACAGCTGACTCTGCAATCCCCCTGGAACCCCTGTGAGTTGTTTTGCCTCCAGGAGTATTCACAGGGTCCCGTCGGCCACTTTCCAATTTCAGAGCCTTTACAGGGGGTGGGCTGCCAGTGCCTTGGCTCCGGGTCACACTGCCTGCCCTGGTGGCCGGTGCACTCCACACACCTTGAACAGGCACCACTGGTATTGGAGGCTTTTTGGCTGAGGCGCTACAATGGGACTGATGAATTGGAGGGGGGGGTGGGGGCAAAAAGGTCAACTTTACAGAGGGACAGTTTCTGACGAACACTGGGATGGGTAGTTTGAGGGGGCCTGGGAGTGGAGGAAGAGGAGGTGGTTGTAGGAGGTGTCACTTTAGGTGTTTTGGGTGCAGGTGCAGGTACTGGAGGCTGTCGTGAGGTGGATGGATGTTGGGTGTGTGGGTGCCCGCATTTGTGTACTTTGGGAGGAGGCATCACAGACACACTGGGAGAGGACACAGGGGACGTGTAAATGGAAGTGGAGGTGGTGAGTGCAGGTGAGCGGGGTGTGGTGCTGGGTGTTCTGGTGCGAGTCCTGGTGCCTGTAGATGTAGTGCATGCAGGTGAGAGTGTAGACGACACTGGGAGGGAGGAGGGAGAAGAGGAGGAGGGGGACACAGTGGAGGCAGTGGATGTTGCTGTGTCTGCATGTGGGTGATGCTTGTGTGTGTGCCTGTGGGTTGTGTGGTGCCTATGTTTGCCTGAGCTTCCCTTGTGTCTTGACTTGTGTGCATGCTGGTCTGTAGGTGTGCTTGGGATGGGCTGGGGTACAGGGGATTGGGTCTGGGTGGAGGAGGTTGGAGGGGGGAGGCTAGACACAGGGACAATGGCTGCCATCAGTGCTGAGGCCAGAGATTGCAGGGTTCACTGAAGGACAGCCTGACCAGAATAAATGCCCTCCAGGAATGCATTACCGTGTTGCAACTCCCTTTCTACACCCTGGATGGCATTCACAATGGTAGACTGCCCAACAGTGAGTGACCTGAGGAGGTCAATGGCCTCCTCAATGAGGGCAGCAGGGGTGACTGGGGCAGGGCCTGAGGTGCCTGGGGCGAAGGTGATGCCCACCCTCCTGGGTGAGCGGACACGGGGCGAACGCTGAGGGGCTGATGGGAGGGCGGTGCTGGTAGGGGAGGTGGCAACTGTACCTGTAGAAGTGGGGCGCACAGATGGTGCCGCCACCACAAGGGAGCTCCCATCGGCGGACGAGTCCGTGTCGCTTCTTGGTGATCCGGTGGCCGACGTGAAGCTCCCCTCGCCCTCCGTCCCACTGGTGCATTCTGAGTCCGTGGTGTGGCCCTCCATGGCCATGTGGGATGCAGCTCCCTCGTGCTCCGGTGCCACTGTACCTCCGCCTGATGATGCTGATGCACAAAAGAACAGGGAGAGCACAAAAAGGGGGAGGGGTGACAGAAGAAAGACAGGTTGAGTGCATGGCATACCGCTACCGTTGGCGGACAATACAGACACAGCAGCCCCCTGCACTACGCCGTGCTCCTGGCCTCTGCAGATGCAATTTCTGGGATCTGGCCTACATGGCTATGGTGGACATCTGCACACATGGATGCCACAGGGGCATCTATACCTGTACTTGGCACTCTACTGCGGTGGGGTGGAGTGCCACATGGCCTGCATTACGGAGGGGCCTAGTCTATGTTTTTCTGCCTGGCCTAGGTACACACACAGGCTTCCTCCCCCACCCAGACCCCTCCACTGCGCGCAAAGTCCGCTGAATGATGTTGTACTCACCCCCTTGTGTCTGCTGTGATGCCCTCAAGCGCCCCTCCAACTCCGGGTATGCCACTGCCAGGATCCTGAACATCAGGGGGTTCATGGGGCGACGGGCACCCCTCCCACGTTGGGAGGCCATCCCCAGCTGAGTCTCCGCCGTCTTCTTGCTCCAGCAGCGAATGTCCTCCCATCTTTTCCGGCAGTGGGTGCCCCGACTCTGGTGGACCCCCAGGGTCCGGACGTCCTTGGCGATGGCACGCCAAATGTCCTTCTTCTGGTGGGCGCTGACCTACATGACATGCACAAGGGAAGAAGAGAAGTCATTACCAACTGCACTGTTGATGTGAGTGGCCCCCCTCACTATTCTAGCCATGTGGCCCATTCATTCACATGCATTCATGTTCCCTGAACTCTGCCCCCTTCCCTCTTACAACCAGCCCTCTCCACCCAGGCCCAGCCCATACAACGTGCTCCATGTGTACTAACCTGTTGGTCTGGAGGACCGTAGAGTAGCGTGTACTGTGGGAGGACCCCGTCTACCAGTTTCTCCAGCTCCTGAGCAGTGAAGGCAGGGGCCCTTTCCCCAGACGCAGCAGCCATTGTATTTTCCAGACCGAGGTCACAGCAGCACTTGCAGTGTAGGTCCTCTCCTGTTGAAGATCAGGTATCTAGTGATTGAACAGATAGAAAATGGCGGTGACGTCCGCAGTGGTGCGTATCATCACCGCCGGCGCACCTGTTCATTGGCTCCTGGGACCTATAGGGTCCTATGTTAACCAATGCAGCATTGCGCCGCGGTCTACGACCGCCTACCGCGACGGTGTGCAACGCCAACGCAGTTACCCCACAATCCCATTGTCCCAGTTTAGAGGCCAGGCAGCCGCGATTTCAGGGGCCCACATGGCTTCATTTACTTCTGTGTCACACATAGCTAGGCCTACACTCAACACACATACAGGAAGGGTTTTGTGTTTGGTGTCGTCTTCTGTGTAACTGTGGGTACATACCTGGAAAAAAAATGACTTGATCGTCGCTGTTGTCCTTCCTAGGCGCCTTCAGCTGGGACATTTGAGAAGATGGCGGAATCCTCCAGTGTACCGACCGCTGGTGGACCTGTTGACAATGGAGGAGCAACATTTAATCGTCACCTACAGGTTTGACCGTGCCACAATCCAGGAACTATGTACCCAGTTGGAGCCAGACCTGATGTCACCAATCCGCCATCCCACTGGAATCCTCCCTGACGTGCAGGTGCTGTCAGTGCTCCATTTCCTTGCAAGTGGATCATTTCAGACAACAGTGGCCATGGCATCAGGGATGTCCCAGCCTATGTTTTCCAACATATTGTCCAGAGTGTTGTCTGCCCTGCTGAAATACGTAAGGAGATACATCATTTTCCCTGAGGTGGAAGATTTGGCTACAGTGAAAGGTGACTTCTATCCCCCCCACAGGAGTGAACAGGTGTACAGGAACAGGAAGAGTTATCATTCGATGTATGTACAGATGGTCTGTTTGGCAGACCAGTACATCTCCCAGGTTAATGCTGTGTTCCCTGGCTCAGTGCATGACGCCTACATCCTGCGGAATAGCAGCATCCCTGATATGATGGGTCAACTCCAGAGGCACCGTGTGTGGCTATTAGGGGACTCTGGTTACCCCAACCTGTCATGGCTACTGACCCCAGTGAGGAATCCCACGACCAGGGCAGAGGAACGCTATAATGAGGCCCATGGGCGGACTAGGAGGGTGATCGAACGCACCTTCGGCCTCCTTAAGGCCAGGTTCAGGTGCCTCCATGTGACAGGTGGTTCCCTATTCTACTCACCGAAGAAGGTGTGCCAGATCATCATCGCCTGCTCGATGCTTCACAATCTTGCTTTGCGACGCCAGGTGCCTTTTCTGCAGGAGTATGGTCCAGCTGACGGTGTTGTGGCAGCTGTGGAGCCTGTGGACAGTGATGAGGAGGAAGCTGAGGAAGAAGACAACGACAACAGGGAGTCAGTCATACAGCAATATTTCCAGTGACACACAGGTGAGAACATTTTCATTTTTACCATTACATTCACTGTCACACGTCCTCCTCTATCCTGTGTGTAATTTCATGGGATTATTTGGTAACTGAGTTGTTTCTTTTCATTACGGTTTCACAGGTGTGGTTACCAACGTGTGTCATCTGCATGCATCCTTGAGGGACATGTGATGTGTGACATTGGTATGTTGCCTTTACAACTAATACCGCTTTTTGACACTGTCATAGATATTACATTTTACCAATTCATAGACTGACTCCAGATTGTTTTGTGTTTCAAGGGTGTTTATTGAAGTGCTAAAAAATGGAGGGGGGTTGTAAAATGGTGTTAGGTGATGGCGGAGGAATGTCCATGGCAGAGTCCAGTCTATTAGTCTCACAGGTGCACTGCCCATATGGCCATAGGAACTGGAGCTTGGGCAGTTTAAGTATGGACAGGGTAACAAAGTGGGACAGTGGGGGGACAATCAGGGTGGTCTCATTTGCTGGCGGTGGTCTTGCCATCTTGCTCTGTCCTGTTCCTGGATCTCAGGGACCGCTTGCGTGGTGGTTGTCCGTCTGCAGGGGGTGGGGTGCTGGTGTGGTGGTCCTGTGGCGGGGCGTCCTGTCCACTAGCGCCGGCGGAGGTGGTGGGCAGTTCATCGTCCATGCTAGTGTCAGGGGCCCCTTGGAGTGCCACGGTGTCCCTCATGGTCTGCTGTATGTCCTTCAGCACCCCTACGATGGTGCCCAAGGCGGAGCTGATGGTCCTGAGCTCCTCCCTGAACCCCAAATACTGGTCCTCCTGCAGGCGCTGGGTCTCCTGAAACTTGACCAGGACCGTTGCCATCGTCTCCTGGGAGTGGTGGTATGCTCCCATGATGGAGGATAGGGCCTCGTGGAGAGTAGGTTCCCTTGGCCTGTCCGCCCCCTGTCGCACAGCAGCCCTCCCAGTTCCCCTATGTTCCTGTGCCTCCGTCCCCTGGACCGTGTGCCCACTACCACTATCCCCAGGTCCCTGTTGTTGTTGGGGTGGTGGGTTATCCTGGGTTCCCTGTAGTGGTGGACACACAGCTGATTGACCTGTCTTGGGTAGGGAGGTTTGGGCCCGCTGGGTGGGTGCTGTGCTGGTGTTACCAGAGGGTGGAAGGTCAGTGTTGGGCTGTGGCTGTGCAAGGGGAACCGACTGTCCCGAGGCCCACGATGGTCCGGGCTGGTCATCAGGCTCCAGTAGGGCAGAGCTGCTGTCGTCACTGTGGGCCTCTTCTGTGGGTGGAGTGGAGTTGTCTGGACCCTCCGGTGTGGTGACGGTCCTTCGTGATCCTGCAGGGGCATAAGAGCATGATTATTGCATGTGTGTGTGTGATGGTGTGCAATGGGTGGGTGTGCGTGTACCCCAGTGCAAGCATTCCTGTGTGGGGGCTTGTGTGTTGATGGTTAGTGGGTTGTTATGGGTATGTGCAGTGGGCATGCTTTCGTGATGGGTGTCCATGCTTAGTTGTGTCATGCAGGGTTTGGTGTTGGGATGTGTAGTTTGTGTTATTAGTACATTAGTGAGGAGTTGGGGTGATAGGGGAGGGGGTGAGGGTGGGGGTGTGTGATAGCATGCAGGTAGGGTGGGGGATATGATAGTTAAGAATTGACTTACCAGTGTCCATTCCTCCACCGACTCCTCTGAGGCCCTCTGGATGCATGATGGTCAAGACTTGCTCCTCCCATGTTGTTAGTTGTGGGGGAGAAGGTGGGGGTCCGCCGCCAGTCCGCTGAACCGCGATGTTGTGCCTGGAGACCGTTGAACGCACCTTCCCCCGTAAGTCGTTCCACCTCTTCCTGATGTCCTCCCGATTTCTTGGGTGCTGTCGTACAGCGTTGACCCTGTCCACTATTCTGCGCCATAGCTCCATCTTCCTGGCTATTGATGTGTGCTGCACCTGTGAGCCAAATAGCTGTGGCTCTACCCGGACAATTTCATCCACCATGACCCGGAGCTCCTCCTCGGAAAAGCGGGGGTGTCTTTGGCGTGCCATGGGGTGGTGTGTGTGATGTGTGGGGCGGTGTGAGTGTTGATGTGTGTGGTGATGTGTAGTGGTGTGTGGTGTTTTGTGCGTGGATGTTGTGTGGGTGATGGTGTTGTGTGCCTCTGTATGGTGGGGTTGTCTTAGCTGTGCTGTCTCTCTGGCCTTCGTCTAAATTTCTGGTCGTAAGGGTTTGTGGGTGATGTGGGTGTGTGTTTTATATTGTGTTGGGTGTGTGGGAGTGTTGTTTGAATGTGGTGTTTTGGAGATGTGTGTGTATTTTGAGCGCGGCGGTGTGTACCGCCAATGGAATACCGTGGTTGAAAGACCGCCGCGCGGATTCGTGGGTCGTAATAGCATGGTCGTGTTTCTGTTGGCGTGGAGGTGGAGGTTTTGTTTTCGCCAGTTTATCACTGACCTTTGATGTGGCGGACTTGTGTGGGTGTCTGAATTTCGGCAGATTCCGAGATGTGTGTCATAATACCTGTGGCGGGATTCTGCAGCCGCGGCGGTGTATTGGCGGGCTTCTGCACGGCGGTAAGCGCCTTTTACCGCCAATGTTGTAATGACCCCCATAATCTATTCATATAAATTGGTATTGGATTTTGTTGTGTTTTATGTTTAACTTTTTTACTGTTTTGTGATTTTTAAATGCTTCATACACCTGTCTTCTAAGTTAAGCCTTGACACTTGTTCCCAAGCTACCAAGGGTTGAGCTAGGATTAATTTATTGAGACCTAACTGGACCTAGTAGGGGTTAGTGGCCTATTGCTAAGTGTAGGTACTTTTCTGCCCTTACCAATAATCCACGTTACAACAACCAGCTGCTCATAGCAGGGGTGAAATAGATTCAGAGCTTTTCTCTATGGGGGCCTCCTCGCATTGCTGGAGTAGCGTCATTTTTTTTACGCTAGTCCAGTAATGAATAAGGTTAGTGCCACAAATGCCTCAGAATTTCTGACGTGTCTGTTAAAACGTGCACCATGGAGGTCTATACCGTAAATACAGCACATCCATGGCATCGTTAGGGGATCATAGTGCAGCACAAAAAATCTGTTGCATCGGGCTGATGCGTCATATCCTTGAAAATGAAGCCCTTGGGGTCAACATAAAGGTTTTGAGGAAAAGTCATGTGATGAGTTACACATTTTAAACTTCTTACAGGATGGCTTCTTGTTAGGATCATCTCCCTCTACACTGTCAGCTCAATGGGGGGCTGTTAGAGGCTTCTGAGAAGTTTCTAGGGATATTTCAAAGATAATTCGAACAGCTTTCAAATTGTTGAGAAGCTTTAGATTAAGGAGCTGTTGTCAATTCTCTAGCCACTATCTTTGACTTGTCTTTTGTGCTTAAGTGTTTCCAGGAGAAACTATTTGAGCATATGGCAGAAATGTTCTGAGTATTGTCTAAAGTGTATTTTTCATAGTCATAATGCTGGCTAAAAGATTAGGCAAACTGGGTTCTTTAGTACCACTTATCCCTATCTAAAATTCCTGCTGGTTAGAACAGTATTGAGATCTGATCCAAGGGTCAGACCTAAAATCCAAATGTGACTTTATTGTTCACAAGAAATTGTCTTACTAGTGATCTAAAATGATTCACAAATGAATAATTAGACATTAAAAGGGCATTTTTGATTTATTTGAAAAGAAATAAAGAGTTTAATTTTTTTAATACATTATTTGTGGCATATGGTGCATGAATAAAGGGAAATGGTGATTCCATTGACCCTGAGTAGATGAGTAAAACAAACCATCACACAAGCATGTCCCTTGCCAAGCTGTGTGGTCCGAGTGAAATTACACGGTCACTCTACCACAGCAGTATCCACCTCCTGCGTCAAATCAGCTGGGCTTCCCTACAAGAGACATGAAGGGCAGCCATATGGTCCACTCCTAACACTCTTGCACTACACTGTGGGTTATGGTTGAATAAGCATGACTAATTACATTCTGTGACTGGAGTGAAGTAATTGTATGCATGGAAAAACAGAGAAAAGAAGTGGATAAACAAAAGTCTGTAAAAAATGTTATTGATTCCTTGGAGGCTTTTTTATATCCTCAGTCGTGATGATTGGGATGAGGAGTGATGATGAGGAGTTAATGAACATATGATTTACCTGTAATCTTCATTGCTCCAAATCTAGAGTTACTCATCCCAGTCTGTATCCCTACCCTCCTTCCTGTGTAAGGCAGCACTGTTTACTTGTGAGGACAGAATGTACTTGTGACAGGGAAGGATGGAGGGGCCTTCTTAGGATGTTTGAAATAATAGTAGGACTAGCTAACTCCAAAATGGACATGTAAAGGGCTCTCAGAGCCTGAATTGTCACAGCTGGGACTAAGAACTCTGGTTTTGGAAGGATGAAGATTACTGGTAAGTAATAAGTTTACTCTCCGATGACAAGATAAATTGATTATTGATTCTAGGGTAACACCCTGGCTTAGAAGAAGTGATGGATGATTAGATCTACTACCACAAGACTACTGAAGGTTTTCTAGTCACTGCCAATTCAGTGTCACTCTTACCTTTTTAAATGACAATGAGTATTTTACTTTGAATCCCACCTGTGTGCTAACACAAGGATCTCCTCGCCTGTAAGTGTATCTGTTTATTAATGCATTACAGATTAGGGGTAGCTGTCTCTTCATTTTCGTTATCTGTATTAATGAAACTCTGTCTTAGGTGCCCTATGTGTGGCATGTTGCCTCTCCACCAAAAGCTAATTAAATCTGTCAAATTGAAAAAGAAAGCACACCCTCCTCTGGAAGGCATTGCATCTTCATCCATGGCTCTGGCTACTCTCCCTTCCTTCAAGAAAGCCATGAGAAGAAACTAAAAACTGATACAAGACAGCATTTTGGGAGTAGCACTGCTATGACTACCCTTAACCCTTTATCTAGAAGGGATGTGTTTTTCCAAACAGCACTGAACTCATCCTTGAACTGATGTGACCTGTTGGTGATAATCTGCACCATTGGCAGAACATGACATCTGGTATATCCAGGACAGCTGGAATTATTCTGTATGGGAGGGCCAAATTATGTGGCAGGGTTGACTAAATCATGTGGCAAGAGGAGACTAATTATGTGGCACAATTCAGCACATTTTGTGTTAGTGTTACTTTATTATTTTTGTCATTTTTACAATTTGTAACACTGTTCGGTCAAAGGATTCAGCTCATTAGTACCAGTTAAATACCCAAATATAGAAATAAGCAATAGAAAGATAAACAGTAGCTTTTGCTAAGGGCTCCCCACTGTGCAACAACACATGTTGCTATGTTTTTAGAACTTGTGATACGTTTGAGCTAGAAACAATTACTTTTGTTAAAATATGCAGATTATGTAGCAAACGATTGATGATGTGCCAATCCATAATTATGCAGAAAACGCTGCGGCCACACAATTGCATAATTCCAAAGGTCCTGGTTATAACCAAGGGCCATGAAGTAAATCTCCATCTGCACTTTTGTGTGTGGCCTTCTCTTCTTGTCTTTTATGTGTAACAGCCATTTTCCACCTCATACATTAGTCATTCTGTTGTACTGAAGCCATTCATCCTTCTCCTGGGCAACTTTTCATAGCTTCATTGAAGATGCAATATTATGTCTATTTGTCCAGTTATCTTCTTATACTGTTTTACTATTCTGTGAGTTTCCACCTGGCACAATGTCACGAAGGGCATCATCTTGCCTAGCACAGTGTGTTGTGTGCAAACACCCTGCCTCACAATATTTTTGCATTTCTGATCACTGCAATTAGGGCAGCCACTAGATTTCCAATAATGCATTAATTCACAAAGGGATTCTTTCCTGCTAGTTTGTGATGGGTAGAATGAATTTCTCCTGGACCACAGTTCTGATCAACAATATCCCCTTGATCTCAGATGTGTAAATTGGGCTCTTTCTCAGTGTTCCTACCATGCTACATTGAGGCCACAGTGTCGCCTTAGGCATTTTTGGGGTCCTGGGCAAGATTTATTTTTGGGGTCCCTCTTCAAAATAACCTTCATTTTTATTACTGATTTCCTGCTAATTGAAGAACAAATGAATGTTCAGCAAACCTTTAGGAATAGGTTGGTCACACAGAGACAGTTAAAATGTGTCTTTCTAAGGACCCCACAATCCTTAAAATGACATTGAGTAAATATAGATAGAGTCAGAGGTTGAGGTAGGCAGAGAAGAGAGATGGTGAAATGTAGGAATAGAGAGGTAAGCTAGAGAGAGAAAGTTTGCTTTCTTAGTGGGCCCCACAGAATGTGGGGACCCCGGGCAAATGCAAACTTTGCTTTTGCCTCTAAACGTCTCTGAACACTAAGACAAATCTTCTATGGCTTGGGATTGACTCTGGAATGACTTGGAACCTGATCCAGCAGGTCTGACAACATCAACACCACAGACTTCTCTCTTGTAAAGAATCTCCCCACCATGGAGACAACCTTACCCACCCCATCATCTAAAGCACACGGGTCACTCAAATATATCTGAACCCAACCCTGTCTAGACCTACTGGGGCCCGGGCATAATGTTCTTAAACATAACTGGCTCAGTCTAAAATTTCTCCAAAGCTAGTTCTAACTTATAATTAATCTGCTTGTAGAACATCTTACCACCTCCTCAGAAATAAAAGTAGGTATGCCACCAACAAATGCAATTGCTCTTCCTTCCTTTGCAATGTGTTATTTTCCTAGAATGTAGTTCATTTTGTCTCAGGACTGACTGAGGCCCCTGTAACTCAGAGCAGATATTTGAACTGGAGAACAAGTGCAAAAATCGAATTTTGCACAAGCTGCTCTGTTCAGATGTCCAAACACTGATAAAAATGTATGTCAACCAAAGAAAAGTATATGAAATCTCAAAATGCTGGTGCAGAGACCGAAGCCTGGTGTTTCAGTAGACCAATGTAGGACCAGCATTCAGTTGCATCGCTCCTAAAGCATTGAATGGCCTCCCACTCCACATCGCAGCCTCCTCCTCTCTTCTTGAATTCAGAAGAAGCTGAAGACCTGGTTGTTCAATTAAACAACCCTCTATAGGCAGGGCTAGGCAGGCACACTTGTGCTGCACCGGGATGCCCTCAGAGGTGATAGTGCACTTTACAAATAAAACATCACGTAACACCCCATAAATCTGAACTTTGGGCACACGCCTGAAACCTGGAGGGCCAAGAGAGCCTTTCAAACTTCTGAGGTGGATAAAATGAGCGCCATTAGGTAGACTGAGTAGATTAACAATGAACTTTGCATTCAGTGGCTAGAAGACCAAGTAGGTGAATGTGTGCTGTACAAATACACCTTATAGTATGTTACACAAAGTGGCGCTTTGGCATTCCCTCTACACGTTTTCTTGACCTCCCTCACGCCCTGCCCTCAGGTTGTGCTTCCTGCTTGTCTCTCAGTCTGACCACTTGTTTGAAGAAAACAGCTTTAAAACCCCCATCCCTTCACATGAAATCTGTGTTCCCTGCTCAGCTGGAGCCTGACAAATATAATAATAACGGCAATAAGATGTTTTGCCTGCAGCACCCCTGTGATGCCAACTGCTGAGCCCGGCTCTAAGCAGTCGTAAAGGAAGCTGAGCTTAACAGCTAGAGGAACAAAGCCTTGCAGTGCACAGGATCCGGGCCTAGAGATGAGCCGCCAACCAACGACAAAGCCTCATGGGGAGTCTGGGCTGACTGCTGTGTTTGCTATATGTCTGCAGGCAGTGCTCTTACTCTATAGGACCAGTAATAAATGTAAATATGATGTGAATATTGTGACCCAAATTTTGCTTACAGAGTTATAGCTTCCTTGCAGGTAATGGAAAATCCTTACTCATGGAATGATATGTGGTACACAATATTTAGGACACTGTTTATGTCAGACAACATTTCTGCATGCAATCTTTGGACATACCAACCTTCGCTTGCCACCCATACCCTCCGTCTAAGCCTCACAGTATCCCCATGCCTATTGTAAGCTGCTGACCACGAAAGCACCCTCCTGCCCTTATCCCTTTCTTCCGCACTGCCCAACGTAAACTATGATCAAGTACAGCTCTCTGTTGTTTTATAGTGAGGCTAGGATTGTATTGACATTTGTACTTACAAAGCCTTTCTTCCTCTATATAACTCACATACATAGCCCCATATTTATACTTCAATTGCACCGAATTTGAGTCTTTTTTTTGTACGCAAATGTGGCGCAAACCTAACTCCATATTTATATTTTGATGTTAGACACGTCTAGCGTCAAAATATAGGAGTTTGCACCATTTGTGGATGCGTGCACCTACCTGTGTCAATGAGATACAAGGTAGGTGTTCCTATCTAAAAAATGGTGCTATCCCCATAGCCCCATATTTATCCCCCCATGCTAAAATGACGCACAATGGGAAGGAGGGGCTACATAATGGTGCAAAGCTTGCTTTGAACCATTATTTAACGTCTGGGTCAGACCAGGTGTTAGGGGACCTGTGGACAGATTTCCACGGTTAAACACCATGGAATGGGTCCACAGGTGCCCTCCCCAAACCCCATGAACACCCCTACCCACACCGGAGGGACACCAGAGGATGTGGGACCCCACCCCAGGTGAGTAGGGTAAGTATAGGTAAGTATGTTTTAAACAAAAATTTTGAAGTGCCATCGGGGGCCCTAACTTGTCTCCTGTGCTGGTCATTGGGGTGGTGGCCACGACTCCTGTCTTTCCTAAGACTGGAGTCATGTTTTTGGTAGGAAATAGTGCTAGTCTGGTTAGAGGCATGTTTTTGCCTCTAACCAGGCTTGCGTCATTTTAAAGCAGTTTTGCTGCAAAAAGCATAAATATAGGCCATAGTTACTTAAATATGTATATTCACAGGAAAAAACTAAGATTAAACAGAAGGTATGCTTTGCCTTAGTTAGTACACCTAATCTAAAAAAAAAAACTCAAACTTCAATTGCAAAGTACACATGTGAAGTGGAGTTATGGTTATGAATGAAAAACAAAATGCCACTGAAATTTGAAAGTTGCACAACTCTTGAACCTTCCATGCAAACTGTAACTCCACATCTGGTTTTAGATAGGTGAAGATCCAACATAAACCCAGGAAACTTTCACCTGGTTCGATGTCCCGAGACAGAATTTGCCGATCCCTGAGGCTAGTACTTACTGTCATCTCTCTACTAATGTACTGCCTTACAGACTAATTTTTACAGCAATAGCTTGCGATATCATCAATGATGTCATTGAACATGTCATGAGTGAACAAATATGTGAGGTTATAGGCAGTACGAGGTGGGGACGCAAGTTATAGATATTGCTGCTATAATTATAACTGGCGAATTTCATTTTAGTTTTTTAGTTTCACTGAAAACAACTGGACTTGTGGGGTGTGTAAAAGTGCTATTTTATTGTTAATAGAGCAGTTAACAGACACATTTTGGCCAAAGCCTTGATCACTGTGTTAGGGCATGGTGATTTTCTCCTCCCAAAATACACCACAAAAATTTCAACATCATAGAAACAATTCATTAGTGAACATAAAAGAGGGCTTCACGGCGTAGGTTAGTAACTTATCGGCCATTTTGAACTGTTGCCACATGTCTACAATTCCATGAACACAATACAATATGACATTGCTAATTGCTAACATAACTATATATTGTGAACATTTCTAATCCCTACAAAAAAATTATAATCGTATGATAATTCATTGGTAATAATAGTTAATGATAATGGGAAAGTGCAAAATTGTATGCGAATATTGTTACAACAACAAATAGGAATTTGTAATTTATAAAACATGGACTTTTAAATTGGAAACTTTCAAATTAAACATTAATAATGGAAACTAAGCATTGTTAAAAATCATTATAAAAAGTTTATGAAGAGTTTGCAGACTGTTTTTTTCAGATATGTAATTCATCGTAAAATATCCAGAATCTATTGCTTTATCGTTTTTCAACTTTTGGATAACAAAGAATTGTATTACCTCATACATATCCATGCTGTGGATGTATTATCCCTTGCTGTGAAGTGAGCAAAATCCAACCCCAGTGGGCTAATGCACATGGTTTGTAATATCCCACCCCATGTCATAATGTATTCATTGCGTCTTACCATCTGACCACTCTTATTAGCCCTGATACCCAAAGACAGTTGTACGCCTATTCTCCTATGACGATAGCATGCTCCTCTCCTTGTCACTATGGAGCCCACCTGGAATCCTAGTCTGAAGACTGATAATGTACCTTGACTCAAGCCTATGTAACATCATGACCCTCTCCTCCACGTCCTTCCAATATATTGCTTATTGCATGGGCAAAGCAAACAGTACACAGTGTAATCAGAATTGCATTTCAGCAATTGTCTAATCTTACTTGCTTGAGACTTGCCTGGGACTTTATACTCAGTTACCTTGCTACTTTATTAGCTGGCTTTAAAATCCATTCATGTCTGTGTACTAATAGTCATTCAAAGAAGGACTTCTCCTATATGTAATCTGTGAGTATGTATGCATGCTCTTCACTATCTCGTAGTCAGTTTTTAATTGGTGCCAGTTCTTTCTAAGGACATTGCACATGTGGGATGAGCCTATTTTCCCCTGGTCAAGAAACTGTTCCTTATGTGTATATTGTCTAACTTTATTTTTGGCTGTTTCGAGGACAGAGGTAGGAGGTAGGATATCCTCTAGCCTCAAATCTAGCATTCAGTTTTGTCTCTGCTATTTGGAAAACTTCCTTAGTGGTGAAATTGCATTTGGCGGCTAGTAGCTCCCCATACGGGATGCTCCATTTGAGATTTTGCAGACGATTGCCTTAAATAAACAAGCATTTGCCTTGCAATAGGTCTTGCATTTGCTTGAGTTCTAGCTATTGTTGGTGTAAATGCATAACTGGACCTTTCTTGCCACCTAAATTGGTTAACACTGCCACATAATTTAGCTGTCTCTGCCACATAATTCCAGTGGCCCTGCATATAATTAAAGTACTTCCATTTATCTTCTTCCTCTATCTGCAGCAAAACATATAAATATTGCCATTATTTATTATTTTTTTTAGATTATTATTTTGGGGTCCCTCCCAACCTAGTGTGGGGACCCAGAGATGACCTAGACAGAAAAAGAACATTGTGCTATTCTGATGGTCCCATTGTCCTAGCACCACCCCACGGTGAGTTACGGGCAAAAATTATTTGTAAAAGGAATGTCCCGCAAAGCATTATGGGGTGAGTTTCTGAGTGCATCGTATACTGTCGCATCTCAACTGTAATGCTCAGAACAGCCCCTAAAGGGCACTACAATAAAAATAGCATTTATAAGAAACATGGGGCCAGATTTACTAAAAAGTGTCACAGTGCGGTGCTGTGCCAAAATTTGAAGCACTGCGTTGCGTCACTTTAGAAACACAGGGATGCACCGTATATACTAAAATACAAAGCATCCTTGTTCCCACTGCACCGCTGCTAAATTTAGCTGCCAGCACCAACGCAGGCATCCTTGCACCATAGTGCAAGGTTGTCTGTGTTGAGGGGATTGATTATTTACGTGCAGGAAGGTGTCCCTTCATAAACAATCTACAATGGCAATTTGGCACTCCTATGTCTGCTGCAGAAATCATAATTTTTGAATGATTGTTTATGTGCAGGAAGGTGCCCCTTCCTGCACATAAACAATCATTCATGGCCTTTTGCTATTTCTATGTGTGCTGCAGAATGCAGCACACATGGATAAAGCAAAAACGACAAGGAATAAAAGTATTACTCCTCGTTGTGCCATGATAACACCACCCCTGGGGTGGCATTAGTTTTTGGTGCTGCCACAGATTTCAGACTTGTAAATCTGGGGCAGTGTCAAAAGCAATGGGTGTTGTGGTTGAACGTCCACAGTAATATCCATTGCATGCCCCTCTGACACAGAAAACTGCATTGGAGGGCTCCATATTTACAAGGTGGCGATAAGCAACAAGAAGTTGCTTAATGCCACCTTGTAAATGTGGTGCACTGTACAGCGTCACCAGAGTGTCACAAATAGTGACGCTTTGGCGGTACAAGGGCCTTCTAAATCTGGCCAATGGTCATGTAACCATATAATCAGCACCTAGGGAGCCAAAACACCCGTAAAGAGAATAGCATAATGTAATACAATGAAAACATATATTTAACCCTGACAGGACATGGTGCATTACACATTTTCAGGCCTACTAGAATAATATTAGAAACAAGGCCCTTAAAACATAAATTACTCCCAACTGTAACACAAAAGTTCCAGCAATGATAGAGCTTAAAAGACACTGATGCATGGGTCGGGGTTATTATTTTGGGGTCCACACCAACCTAGTTTGGGGTTCCCAGAGATGACCTAGACAGAAAGAGCACGCCCTGCTGAACATTTTGATGGTGGTCCCATTGTTGTAGGACCACCACAGACTGAGTTATGTGCCAAAACAGTATGTAAAAGAAATGCTCCACAAAGCATTATGGGGCGAGTTTCCAGATTGCAGTGAATATTGTAGTATTGAGGATTTATGTGTCCTAAGGACTCTCGTGTCTCTAAGAGACTGCTGGGTTAGGAGCGGCAGCACCTCTGCTTGTAGGCGACTGAGTCATTCCTACACCAGACAGCTGTCAGCCCAATCATTCCTGCTCTCTAGCAGCACCTCACCAAAACAGTAAAGATGATTTCTGGCAGCCTAGCGCATGGACTCTGAAAGTCTCTCAGGGACAATTGTGGTGGAACAAGTCTTACCCTTTTCTCTCATTAGCAATACGTGCTGAACACACACACAGGCAAAAAATAAGATGCAGGATAGTTTTCAATAAATTTATTGAAAAGACTGCAATCTACGATAAAAATGCATGCGCTGCAATGGTTAGGACAATCATAAGTAACAGAAGCAGGATTGTGAAAATAAGCAATGCAAATATAAACAACCCCAACATATTTGCAATAAAGCTGAATATGCAAATTCCTCCCTACGGCGTATTTTTTACCGTAGAGAGAGCAAAGCCCATGCCATGTCCATGAGGAGCGCCCCAACCCACGTTACCTTAGGACAAGGTCGGCCTCCAGTCAGGCTTCTTAGAGACACAAAGGCTGAGATCTGCCTCAAAGTGACGTGCGGTATGGATGGAATATCCTGCGTGGAACACCCTCTAATGGCCTTGGTCTCACAAGGTGTTTTTATAAGACACATGTTCTTGTTTGTGCAGACATCCTGACATGGGTATGTACCTAAACATTAGATTGTGTACCCAAACTTGTATCAGCAATATCATAACAAAATGCCTGACATGTTCACACTTTGTTCTTGTCCAACTTAAAGCAAAGAATGCAATGGCAATCTAATAAGTATATTTACTGATAATTACTCTTTCACAGAATGGTAACTGATTAAGAAATAACTATTTCTCCTAAAATACAAGCAATACTGAAATGTATAATATTGAATAATAAAACAGAGCATGTCATCTAGGAAGAAGACCACAGGCCTTCCCGCCAAAGCTAACCTAAATTCCTGTACCGAGGCACAATAAAATGGAACCACAACCTCTATGTTTTTTTCTATTTAAAATGCACCAGTTTGTATATTTGTCAACTGCTAAACTTGTCCGTAAGTCATAAGCGCTCCTCTGGTCAAGTTTGCACTATATGAAGCTTCACGTGCATAAGTGGTACTCATGTAAAGCACTTCTCCGATCTAGTTTGCGCTATATGAAACATAAAACAATAAATAAATAAAAAAGAACCCCCCCCTTCAGCTTGCAGCAGTTGGGTGCAGACACCACAAAGAAACGGCAGCATGCCCAAAAACAAGGAAGAGGAAGAAACAACATACAGGGGAGCATGAAGCGGAGAGGAAAAAAAGTAGTGTGCCCGAGCTAAGGTATATGGCCAATCATGCAATATTCCATGTAAAAGGGACAGTCTCCCAGGTGGTAGCAAAGCAGCCTCAAAGCGGGACAAACGTAAATCATTTACCTACGAAATCAACGGTATTTTGAAAGGAAGGCCAGGGAACACTTGCAAGTGATGGGCGTGAGATGGATGCGGCCTTGGCTTGTCCTAAAAAGGCCATGGGTCATAGGGGCATGAGGGAAATTAGTGGCCCAAAGCTTTCAAACATTCTAGCAGGATCATGTTGGGACCATTAGCTTTGTTGTCTTTTAGCAATTTAATCACTTCTGTCATCTTCTCCTTAGTCAGGGGCAGCTTATTCATAGGGGGCTAGGGCACTGCACCCCCAGCAGACATTTTTATTTTAATAATATTGCGTTTTCATGATTTTTATTTTTATGCCCTCATACTTCCTTGCCATGTCAGATAGTGTGGGCGTGGACCATTCACATGATGACTTTCCGTCACAAGTTTCCCTGCTTACAACATTGAAATGAACATGTTGGGCTGGCCAGTTTCTTTGCACGGCCAGACCAACATGAGTACTTTAACCCTCTTCAACCTGTGCTGTGTTAGTGGGCTGAGGAACAGGGACCCAACTTCCATGACTGCAGAGTCTGGGTTGGCTAGATGGATGGGTTTTAGTTGCACGCACAATGACAAGCATTTACGACATAAGATGTGCACGGAAAAGCATTAGGTATTACCAGGTGTGAGCACATGCATGGTAAATTTTGTAATTGTGCTGGTTGGTGTAGAGGCCACCTTGCACCACTCAGAATGGAGACCTTTGTGGAATTATTATCTAACTGTAATGACATTTTAAGATACAAAACAGTTCAATGTTTTAATAGGGGATTCTTAAGGAAGAGGTATACACATATTCAGCAGAACATGAATTTATCTTTCATGGAAGCAAGACATCCCCAAAATCTGCATTCTTCTACCTGTCTGCATTGATTCTCCTCAGCTCAACTATCCTCAACTTCAGCTTACTGCTTCTGACTACTGTTCATCTATTTGTGGCTTTTTCCATCCCTTTAATTCTGCTGCTGTTACCCACAATTACAATATTTTTGCTTTTCCTCCCAACTCTTAGTAATCACAGCAGTCCTACACTCCTTATCAATCACAGCAGTCCTACACTCCTTATCAATCACAGCAGTCCTACACTCCTTATCAAGAGCTCTTCTCCCTTGTCAAACATGATTAAATTCCACAATTCTGCTGATATCAAGGGGGAGATTTACTAAGGGCTTGTGTTGCCTTTGCATCACGAAAGACAATGCAAAGCAGGACCTTAGGTGGGATTACTAAACCACGCAGGGTCGCTTTCCATGGCTTAGTAAGCGCATTTAAGGTCTTCTGTTGTGTGGGGAGGCTTAGTAAATCCAGAGTAACTCAAGCAAATTGCTGCCTTGTGTTACTCTGCATTGAGATGGGTGGAGCATGTGTGTTCCCGTGCATCCACTCATGGATTTTGATGCACTCCCGGACTTACTAAGGTCTGTAAACCTGAGATCGTGACAAAATGATACTTCATCCCAAGTGAGGCGTGACAGGGAGAAATAACTTTGTTTCTTCTTGTTATTTCCTCTTTCCAAGTGTGTTGAGAACAATGCTTAAAAGGATGAAAGGGACCACTCCATGCTCTAAAAGGTGCCGACTGGACAGCCACTGCTTTTTGGAAGATGTTCTGCATCAGTCAAACTCTAAATAATGTCCTAAAACATCAACACAATCCTTCTCAGGTAGTGCATCCAGGATATGCAACACCAATTCACTGGCCAATAGGACAGCCCCATGCTGAGAAACAGTTAACGCTGACTGAAGAACTTGTTGTTTTATCAGATATTTCACCTTCTAATATCATTCTTCATGTGATGGGAAATGCCTTAAGTTGCAGCTCTCACGGGGTCGCCGGCCAAGCAAAGATGAGTGAGTACATGCATGGATGAATATGTGAGTGAGTACATGGATGAATAAATGAATGGGTGGCTGAGTAAGTGTGTGAATAGATGAGTGAAAAGGCAAGTGAAGGCATGGATGGGAGAAAGAGTGCATACTTGAACTTGGGTACATGGAATGGGATTGATGAATGGGTCACTTAGAGCCTGTTTTACTATAAAGTGGGGCAGTGCGGTGCTGTGCCAAAATTAGCAGCACCGCGCTGCGTCCCTTTAGAAACGCAGGGATGCACCGTATTTATTAGAATACGACGCATCTGTGCATTTCCTCCTCCGCTGGTGCTAAGCTGGTGCAGGCATCCCTGTACTGCGCCACTTTTGAAACCATATTTACAGGAATATGGCACAGCCCTACGTTTCCCCCTGAACCGATGCAAAATTAAGCTGCCTGTGCAGGACCTCCTTGCATAATCCTGCAAGGATGTCTGCGTTGAGGGGTTTGATTATTTATGTGTGGGAAGGTGTCCCTTCCTGCACATAAACAATCACTAATGGCGATTGGCATTTCTGTGTGTGCTGTATCCTGCAGCACACACAGACATGCTGAAGCGTCATTTTGAAATGATTGTTTCTGTGCAGGAAGGGATACCTTCCCTCACATAAACAATCATTACTGACATTTTGCACTTACTATGTGTGCTGCAGAACGCAGCACACATAGAAAAAGCAAAAAACCAAGAGGAATAAAACTATTCCTCTTTGGTGCGCCTTGCTAATGCCACCACTGGGGTGGAGTTAGATTTTGGCTCTGCCTCAGGTTTACAACAACTATTCCTCCTCATTTCACCTTGCTAACGCCACCCATGGTGTGGCGTTAGATTTTGGCGCTGCCTTAGGTTTACGACAACTTGTTAATCTGAGGCAGCGTAAAAATGTAATGGGTGTTCCTGTGGAACGGCCTCAGCAACACCCATTGCACACCCCTTCCATGCAAAGGGCTGTGTGTGAAGGGGACAAATCTACAAGGTGGCGTTAATCCACAAAAGTGTCCTTGTAAATACGGCGCAGGGCATTGCACCACTGGAGCATCACAAAAAGTGACGCTCCGGGTGGCGTTAGGGCCTCCTAAAATGCTCCTTAGTGTCCAAATGAATGGGCGAATGAGTACATATGTGGATGAATGAATGGGTGCATGAATGAACGAATATGTAAGTAACTACAAGGTTGAATAAATGTATGAGTGAATGAGTGCATGGATGGGTGAATGAGTCAGAGCTTGAAATAATGGATGGATAAAAAGGTGGTTGAGTGATTTACCCATGCACTGAATCATCCCTCAGTCCATCCACACATTGGCTCTTTCATCCACTCACTGATCCACACAGCCACATACAAATAAACTCACCAATCAACGAAGAAACACTTCCACTTATTAACAAGCACTGGCAAAGCCTGTAGGTCTGGCATTAGGCATCAGTCTTTTGACAATTCTTATTTTGTTCTTTCATGGTTTTTGCAAAACTTTATTGTTAGGGAAGCTGCCAGGCCCTCACCAATCTAAAAGATCATTGGCTAAAGGCTTTTTTTGTCTCAAAAAAAGCAGACTTACTATAGAGGTCCATGGCACTGAATGGAACTACTTTCTGTGTGGCTGGACTCCTTGTTAAAGGGCAGCATGCCACAACTCAAAGTGAAGTTAGCCAATGTTCGAAGTGGGCTGACCCATTGCCCTATGATGCATGCTGGAGTGGGTAAAAGACACAGCAGCAGACTAATGGTGGAAGTTTGGTAAATAAACCCTATAACTACACTATGTTAAACATTTAATTTTAGTAAACTCTGAACATCGTGGGTAACACCAGACCTAAAAAACAAAAGCCAAACAGTTGGTGGGAGCTGCCAGCCTCTTGCCTTTGCAAATGCATTTTTGTACTGTTTTTGTAAATTGTAATTACAGACAGACAGATATGCTTGCAATGAAAGACAGAGAGACTTGCAAAGACAACGATAGATAGATTTGCAAAGACAGATATAGATTGAGCTACTAGGAGATAATGCGAAAATGATTGTTTAGAGATAGATATGGTTGCTAACTTAAATATAGATAGACACAGTTGCTAATATAAGCGGATATATAGATATCCAACTAGACAGGGTTGCATAGATAGTTAAGTAGATAGAGGTGCAGAGATAGAGAGATATACAGACAGACAGCTAAACTGACAGAGTTACAAAGATAGATAGATAGATAGATAGATAGATAGATAG
Organism: Pleurodeles waltl; assembly: GCF_031143425.1. NCBI lineage: Eukaryota > Metazoa > Chordata > Amphibia > Caudata > Salamandridae > Pleurodeles > Pleurodeles waltl. The sequence goes on along the minus strand of NC_090447.1, from coordinate 46,219,115 downwards.
ATAGATAGATAGATAGATAGATAGATACATAGATTAAACAGCACAGCTTTAATTAGTAACATAATAGTTGAATGTGTATTTAAGCATGACATAGAAGAGGACAGAAAGCAAACTAGAAAACCACATCAGCAGAAAGAGCAGCTAATTTCATTTAGAAGCATAATTATGGTCTTCAATTAAAATACATACTTGCATGACATACTAGAGTGCAGCTACAAAGGCTCTTCATTGCCTGCATATTAAAACAAGCATTACTCTATAAAGACATTTTCACATAGATGCAATCAGTCAGATAAGGAAAGGCCAGTGAAAAGGAATTTGCAACAGCATTAGCAGAAGACTGGAATTGATTAGGCTGGAATGAGCCCTGTGCTTACATCTGTTAGCCTCTTACTATCACATTAGGCTGTAAACACAAAGGCAACACTGAAAAATAAAGTGAAAACAAAACCCTGGTGCTGAAGGGTACTAACTTGTGGATGTGCTTGTTGTGAAAGAGCAAAATGCAGGATATACAGTGCAGTTAGCCAGTGGCTAAAGTAGGCTGAACTATGCCCCATGGTGTATGCTCTAGTGAGAGGAAGTAAGTGTGAGTGACACAACAACAGACCAATGGATGAAGAGAGTTGGCAGAAAGTCATTTTAAGTAAGCATGTTATGCATAATATTTTAGTAAAATCAAAAAGTCTTGGCTAACGCCAGACGTAAAATAGCCATACATTTTGTCCGACTATGCATATATCCATTCTGGGGGTATTAAATACAGTACTGTAGAACAATGCAGTAAAAGTTTTCAGTTTATTTTCAATAAAGCTTAAAAATATTGAAATTTGTGTAATAGAAGGAGAAATCATTACATGCCTACTTTGTACTTGTGCGACATTCATAAAATTCATTTAAATATATCCTGTGTCTCACAAGTGGCTGTCTCTTAAGTGCTAGACTGACTGTCTCTAAAACGCCAGGCTGCTAGTACAGACAATGTCTGGTAAACATGAAGAAATGCCCCTACAAATGTACATGTCCAAATAAAATGTGGAAAAGGCAAACTAGACAAATAACATAGCAGATTTACAAATAAATTATGTTGATCCCAACTTGCCACTAATGCCAGCCTGGAGGACATAAACATAACTTCTTTGAGGTTATTTTAAGTAATCAGATTACCTGGATGTCAACAGCTCAAGCATGAAATCACAAAACTGGTAATATGTGATGAGCCACCATCAGATTAATGTTACAAAAACAGCTAAGGTGTAATGCAGTTTCTTCTGGATGCAGAGCATGATATGTTTGCATTACATGACAATATAAATGAATATCTCCTGATGAATGCCATTTTAGATATTAAACCAACCATTATCTCTTATTTTGTCCAGGTCAGATTACTAGCAACAACATTTCAGAAGCTAACAGTTGAATCGAAAAGCACAAAAAGAAAGTAACTATCAGAATGTATTTAGTAGTTAACAATAAACAATGAAATCTAAACAGAACATTGTTAGATAACTCACCCTAAAAAAAAAAAGACAAAGAACCATATTTATGGCCTGGTTTGAGTCACTCTTGCACCACACAATGTAGTGCAGGAGCGACGCAAACCTTTTAGGAGATTTATGAAGCAATGAGGCCAATTTGCATGGCCCTGAGTGAATTAATAAATCTCAAGTAATGTAACGCAGTGCAAACCACTGTGTTACATTACTCTGCACCAGGGAGGCATTTCCATGGTTGTTGTGTGGGTGTTCCCCTGCAGCATCTATGGATTTTGACGCATTCCCAGATTTACAAGATCTAGAGGTTACCGTGGCAAAAGCATTCAGCACTCTTCTGAAGTGCACAGGTAAAAAAGGAGACACAATGCTTCATTTTGCTCCACCAAATGAGCTGCTCAAGCCAGCTTCAAGTTTGAGAAGCATTCTCTGATCCACTAAAGGAGTAGACACAATAGTAGATGTTTCTATTGGATTCTGTATCCAGGCCACATGCAGGGATGAGAGAGGGAAAAATACAAATCCTTGCACAGGGAGAGGGTGAGATATATTCTGTTAAGTTGAAAACCAAAGAAAAATGAAAACACTTCAACGATCTTCACCACCTGCGGAATGCACCAAACAGTCTTTAAGTGACAGTGGTCAGCTCAATTTGAAAAGCCCTGCAAAATGCCAGAGTAAGAGTTCATGAAAAGGTAATTTTAAAATTAGCATTAATTAAGGCTTAAAAAATCCAGGTCCACGAAAATGAGAATAGACTAATTGGACCGGGTGTCCTTTCCCTCCTCATATAAATCATGCTGACCTGTGCATTCTAGTCTGACACAATAACTGCAGCACAGAATGAGACATGCTCAGTTGACTTCTTTTCTCCATGGAGATCTCCTGTGAAGAATGACTCCCATGATCATCCCCCAACTATTCGTTAGCCAGGGATCATGGAGTAGGGCTCCTGGTGGGCAAGGCATCTTTAGAATTTACACCCTATATGCCCTCAATGTTCCAACACAGGATCCTCAGCTCTAAGACCACAGTGCTTTCTTTGCTGTTGACGTTCTTGGCATCTTAATGTTTCTGCACCATCTTTGTGCTCAAGATGCAGCTTTCACGAGACCCACAGAACCAGGGTGCTGTCCCTGTTTATCGCAGGGGTACACCCACCAATGTAATTTTCTGTATGATTGGTGCCTTTTGGGCTCCCACACATAAGACCAATATCAACAAGATGCAAGTACTGTTGCTAATCAGGGAAGGCTTAGCATTCTAGCTTCCTGCACTGCTGGGCCATTCAGGACCACACTGTGAGGACAGCAGAGTCATTCTGGTTCTGCAGCAGAGTGATGCGATTGGAAGCAGTTGGTCCATTGTTACAGCTGCAGTGCTGGAAGCTAAGCAATGCCTTCCTGGGCATTGCACAGGGCCTTCTAGGCTCTTCCAGAACAACAGCTAAGCAACGCCTTCCTGAGCACGGAGGCAGGCTCTTCCAAACACTTACAGCACAACAGCTAATCAATGCCCTCCTGGGCATCGACACAGGCTCTTCTGAGCTCCTCCAGAACAACATCTGAGCAACGCCTTTCTGAGCATCGACCCAGGCTCTTCCGAGCTCTTCCAGAACAACAGTTAAGCAATGCCTTCCTTGGAATTGACACAGGGTCTTCTAGGCTCTTCCAGAACAACAGCTAAGCAACGCCTTTCTGAGCAAGAAGACAGGCTCTTCCGGACACTGACAGCACAGCAGCTAAGCAATGTCTTCCTGGGCATCGACACAGGCTCTTCTGAGCTCTTCCAGAACAACAGTTAAGCAATGTCTTCCAGGGCATCGACACAGGCTCTTCCGAGCTCTTCCAGAACAACAGTTAAGCAATGCCTTCCTGGGCATCGACACAGGCTCTTCTGAGCTCTTCCAGAACAACAGTTAAGCAATGTCTTCCTGGGCATCGACACAGGCTCTTCCGAGCTCTTCCAGAACAACAGTTAAGCAATGTCTTCCTGGGCATCGACACAGGCTCTTTAAATCTCCTCCAGAACAACAGCTAAGCAATGCCTTCCTGGGCATCAACACAGGCTCTTCTGAGCTCTTCCATAACAACAGTTAAGCAATGTCTTCCTGGGCATCGACACCGGCTCTTCCGAGCTCTTCCAGAACAACAGTTAAGCAATGTCTTCCTGGGCATCGACACAGGCTCTTTAAATCTCCTCCAGAACAACAGCTAAGCAATGCCTTCCTGAGCAGCGAGACAGGCTCTTCCGGGCTCTTCCATCACAACAGCTGAGCAACACCTTCATGAGCAGCGAGACATACTTTTACGGGCTCTTCCAGCACAACAGTTAAGTAATGCCTTCCTGGGCATTGACACAGGCTCTTCCGGACTCTTAGAGCACAACAACTAAGCAACGCCTTACTGAGCATTGAGACAGGCTCGTCTGAGCTCTTTCGGAACAACAGCTAAGCAACGCCTTCCTGAGCAGCGAGACAGGCTCTTCCGGACTCTTACAGCACAACAGCTAAGCGCTGCAGTTGAAGAAGCCCAGCTGTCTATTTTGGTTAGCAGCTAGTGTTGAGGTGGCTGAACTGTGTCATCTGAACTGGGAAGGCATCTCTCCCATTGTAGTAGTAGGATTCGGTGTGCTGTCTTTTTCAGGATGGTCAACAAATGGAGGATTTATTTCAAAGTACCGCCAGTCCTACTCTTTCCTTAAACTTTTGATCAGTTTAAAGACCGCAAGTTAAATTTTACTTTAAAAATCAAGGGCTGGATTCTATTAAGTAATCCCTACATTGGCTCATCTGTCCTCTTTTTTACTATTCATGCAAGCATGAGTCTAGAGCAGTAGATCTACTTTACCAGAGCGCAACATTGCATACCCCAAGCTTGGATCCATATATTTGTCCTTAGGCATGGGACATTGTGGGAACTGCCCAGAATCATAAGTCATTGATCCGACGCCAGGACGTAAACTCAGTTTCTCAGCTCCAAAGTCAGCAGCTCTGCGAGTTACGCCACATTTCCTCCTTACTCATTACCAGTGACTAAATGTTCAGCTGTCAGTAAATAGGTAAAGCGACAGACTTCACAACTGCCTGCTCTAATGTAAAATTCTAATCTGAAAAGGGATTAAGATTATCAATAAACTATTGCTGAAAGGGGCTTTTCCATTGTTCCTTGCTGTGTGTAGCACGTATTGATGACTATAGCTCTCTAATAGCTAATGCTGTCTTTAGCCAGACCTAAAAAGGCTAACAGTGGTAGGGGTAAAGCTTAACAGAGGATGTGTGGAGTGTGACATATTCCAAATATATGCATTCTTGTCTAGTCGTCGGGTCTGTGGTCCCTGATTCGGGTCTGCTGTGCCTGTTAGTTTTTCTTATTCTCATTTCGCTGAGAGGTTTTAACTTCTTCATTTTTTGGGGGATTGGAAAGTTAAATATATATTATGAGAGGTTTCCCAACAAAGTAGTAAATCTGCACCCATAAAAGTATTTATTGAATCGGTGCAAATTTACTACTTCTTGGAATTCACAAACTTTTGCAGTAGTAGACTTGGAAAGCTGCGCCATTCTCAGGTTTCCATGCGTATTACTGGCATTAAGATGTCCAAAAGCTGATGGGATGAATGCTTGAAAATTGTCTAACCACTGGCAATCTCTTGGGGTAGTATTCCAACTAGGTCTGGAAGAAATTTGAATTCCTGCAGTGTAATTTTTGTCATTGTGTTACTCTTGCTATGCAAAATTCCCACAATGATGCTTTGCAGCACTTTGATTAATTTATGCTCTTTTAGGAGTAAATATTTACAGCAAAGGGTGCAATTAGCGGTAAAACATTGCTGCAAATGCACCGGAACAGAACAAGAGTGGCTATTGTTCATGGTACTCATGTTTAAATGCAACCTAGGACCAAAAATTGATATAAGGACGAATTGCTCACGAGAATATACCACAAAATGATAGATTTTGTGTAATTGCGATGTAATTTCAAGCAATTACACGAAAGCAAATTACACAAATTTCACACACCTTTAATTCCAACCCATTGTTTTTCATCCACTATTGCACTTTAGACGGAGAGCCATCTAATGCAAATCAGTACTGACCCTGTGGTTCACGTCAACAGCCCATCATGAGGCTTGGTCATCTCTCCCCCCCACCCTGTGGCCCATCGTGTTTTTTTTGTGGGGGGGAAATTTGAGATTTATACCCCCTGAATCTCACTGACTAAGCTATGCCCCTGAATGGCAGGCTGAAAATCCCTTGGGGGCTAATTTAAGGAAGGTGGTGCTAGGTGGCCAGTGCAACACCACTTTTCTTGCGCCCCTTAGCGCCCCCCTAACCCCACGATGTGTGCGCTGTATCTAAGATATGGTGCACCATGGAGGTAGTTAGGGAAACTAGCGTCAAAATTAATGCTAGTTTGGAGATTGGCAAGTTTATCGTCAAAAACGTTGATGCTAATCCTCCAAAGCCCTTTGGGGCCCATTGTAAAATAATGTGGCGCAAGGGGCTCTTAAAGCTTCCCCTTGGTGTCTGAGCGCCTGCTGGTGGATGCTGACTGCCACTGCACCTGCCTGACTTTTCGTATGAACTCTCATATTTTCCTATAGAAATCACATATATAATAAGATGTGCCCACATCGTCTCGCTGAGAGCTATGACGCTTAATGGACAAGCTGTCACCATGCCAAGAATAATTCAGTGCACACCGCAGGAAATGATGTATCTTGGGCACCGGGAAATGGTGCAGCTTCAGTGTTTCCATATTTATTAAGTAATTAATATTTATGTTGTTTCCCTTTTCCTGGCGAGGCAGTTTTAACCATTTTATGGCTTTATAATTGGTGGCATTTGCTGAATAAGTATATTTAGGTTTACATAATGGAGCAATTAATTTTTTTTTTAAACACTATTTACATAGTGAGCACCTGCACGCTTTGCCACTGTGGATCTGGGATTTCTCTCGCCCCTCTGAGTAAGATCTTGCCTTTTTGTGGCTTGCAATTATTTAGTTTCAAGCTTTTTAATTGCTTTTTGCACATCCGGAAATGTTGATCTTTGCAAATGAATGTGTTACTCAGGCAGGAGGGGAAATGGTTCTCTCTGCAAGATAATGTGATGGGAGCTATTAGAAATGCTTAATTTGCTCAGTTTTCACTCATTAGGACTCTGTAAAACGATTAAATGTGAACTGGTGTACAGTATTTAGAACGTGGAATATATGCTGTGTAACAGAAGAAAAGCAATCATAATTAAATATTTTTCTATATGTTAAACGCCCCCTCCCACAACCAGCTTGAAGCTACAGTATCAAATGATTATTGCAAATATTCTGAGTGTGTACAAATATAGTGAATGAAGTTTCCCTCTAGTTTTCCTTTATCTTTGTTTAATTACATTCAGAGTGCACTCGTCCGCATATTTAGGAGCCCCTTGTCCCCCAGAGCGTTAATTTTTGTGGTGCTCTGGCGGCTCGACTCTAAAATCATATCTCTGAGGCCACGCAAGGCCACTATTCGTGGCCTTGAATAGTCGCATAGATATGAAGTAAGGAAAGGCAGTGCAAGAGGGTGCGCTGCCTTATTCTGCAGAAGGGAGGTGTTCCATGGGTGCTGTGGGGGGGCGCATTGGAGGAGGGTTCTAACTCAAAACCCATGGATTTTGACGCAGTCCCAGATTTAAAAATCACATAAACCTGGGGACCCAAAGTGAGGCGTAACGAGGAGAAATATTTGTAGTTCACCTTGTTTTTTTCCTCTTTCCATGTGTGCTGCATTCTGCAGCGCACATAGAAAGAAAACAAATGCCTCTCTGGAATGTTTTTGTGCAGGAAGGTGCCCCTTCCTGCACAAAAACAATTCTGCATGCATGCTAGGCTGCCAAAATTGCACCTGTGCAGCAGGACAGGAATGTACCAAATTGCATAAATACGGTGCCTTCCTGCCCTTTCACTTTGGTTCTGGGCAGCACAGCAAGATGACTTGCTGGGCTGTCCTATGCCAAATCCCCATAAATATGCCCCTACGTATGCAGTTAAGTATTGGAAAACGATGGGGCCTCCTGAAGAGTGTGATGAGTCTCCCATATCTCATAGATATTCAATGGCCATGGGTTGAGTGGCGGCCGCTAACAAGGCGGGACTGGGGGACAAAAAGCAGCCCCAGAAAAATGCTTAAACCAGCTTCACTCCCTTCATCTCCTCACACAATCTCTCTCTTTACTCCCATTCATTTTCTCTTTGTCTCTTCTCTCGCTCCTCCCGCTCTGATCGCTTTTTCTCTACATTTGCCCTCCCACTCTCTCTTTCTCTCTCCATTGAAGCCTCTTGTGCCTGCTGCAGTTAATCTTGGGGAGCTGGTGAAGGTGACAGAGGAACCAGGAGCAGCAATGGACTTTCAAAACCGGTCTCTCAGGGCTCCAGATCTGATTAATCAAACCAGAAGGGGGATGGTGCTATTAAATAAGAAGATCCCTGCTGCTCTCCTTGACATAGGAGTCCCTGACTGGAGTTAAATTAACTGTCTGGCACCTTTCTTGGAGACAGGACTTCAATCAATTAAATCAAACAGGAATTGTAAAGCGCAGCTAATCACACGATATGGTGTCCAGGTGCTTGCAGGTCTCGGAGGACTAGTCGAACAACCAGGTCTGGGTGCCCTTCGTAATTCCAGGAGTGAGATGATGGCCCGGAGTAGCATGGGGAGGCTGCACAAAAAATAGGGGAAATAGCAAGGAGGAAGCAGTGAAAACAATGGAAAATCAAGGGGAAGGCACTCAAAAAACAGGGGGAAAGCAAGGAGAAAGCAGTGACAATGAGGGAAAAGCAAGGGAAAGTCACTCCAAAAACTGGGGGAAAAGCAAGCAGAAGACAGGAGCAAGAGCAATGCAGCAACACAGTGAGAGCTGGGCCTGGGACCTACACTGCTGATTTTACCTATGATTCCAATCTCCCTTAGTCTGCTTAAAATGATGGATTATAATACTGTGTCAATTGCTGAGGACAGGGCTAACACCTCAAAAACTATGGTACAGTCCTGTCCGCTGGCGAATGGAGATCATCTCGGACTCATAGTGAAGTTGTCTTCCTTATAAAAGTCCAAATAGACTAGATCTCAAATCTGAACTTCTCCAAAAAAGCATGTTAGACCTGGCAGCTTTTTGGCATGTTTTCCCCATGTTTTTGCCTTCTGACCTCCTGTGTTTATGGTATACTGGACTCTGTTTTTGCTGGTTTATTGTCTCAGCGCACTTTACCACTGCTAATCAGTTCTGAAGTGCAAGTGCTCCCTATATAAACTGTACTGTTGATTGGTTCATCGATGATTAGCATATTTGATTTACTGGTACCACCCTAGTAAAGTGCACTATGTGTGTCCAGGGCCTGTAAATCAAATGCTACTAGTGGACCTGCAGCACTGATTATGCCACCCCCATAAGTAGCCCTGTAAACAGGTCTCAGACCTGCCACGCCACTGCAGTGTCTGTGTGTGCAGACTTAAACTGTCAATTCGACCTGGCAAGTGTACCCACTTGCCAGGCCTAAACCTTCTTTTTTTACTACATGCACGACAACCCTTAAGTAGCCCCATGGGCAGGGTGTAGTGTATTTAAAAGGTAGGACATGTACTGGTGTGTTTTACATGTCCTAACAGTGAAATACTGCCAAATTTGGTTTTCACTGCTGCAAGACCCATCTCCCTCATATTTTAACATGGGGGCTGCCTTTAAATAACTTTAAAGTGCAGATTCCCTTTGAGAGCAGATAGAAATAAGGAGACTGTTCTCTGAACTAACAATTTAAAAATACATCTTTTAGTGAATTTGGTTTTTAGATTGTTAGTTTGAAAATGCCACTTTTTGAAAGTAGGCATTTTTTTGCTCAAACCGTTCTGTGACTCTGCCTGTTTGTGGATTCCCTGTCTGGATCAGTTTGACAGCTGGGCCGTTTGTGAATCCCCTCTAGACAGTGAGACATAGGGAGCTGGGGTGTAGCCTGCATATCCTGATGAGCCATCTGTGCTAGAGTGGAGGGAGGAGTGGTCACTTACACCTGAATGGGTTGTGCCTGCCCTCTCACAATGCCGTCTCCAACCCCCTTGTGTGTGTCTGGGGCCTGGCCTGGGCAAGGCAGGATCTTGTGAACAACAGAGACTTTCCTTTGAAGTATGCCTACTTTAAAAGCAGGAAGGGGTGTAGGTATTGGACCCAAAACCCCTGAAAATCAGATCACTTCTGGAACCAAGAGGAACCTCTGCCAAGGAGAAGAGCTGAAGAGCTGAGAAGTGCTGCCCCTGCCTGTGACTGTGCTTCATTGGGCTATCCTGCAGTTGCTGCTTCTGCCTGTGAAAGGGGACAAACACTGGACTTTATGGTATATTCCTGCTTGTGAAGAATCTCCAAGGGCTTGAGTTAAGCTTGCCTCCTGTTTTGAAGTCTCAGGGCCATCAAAGACTTCCTCTGGCTGCATCTGGACTCTCTGCTGAGACTCCTGCCCTCACAAACTGTGTCCTATCCAGTCCCTGGATACTTGAAAGGTGAGGTTGGCAGATAAGAGCTGAAAATCCACGCACAAAACACGTGCGGTTAAAGTTTCGATACACCATCTGCAGCATAGCCGATAAACGACACGCCGTCGGCTTCGTGGCTAAAATAGACGCACCACCTGCATCGTGGCTGAGAGATCGTCAAATCGTAGCTGGAGAAACAACGCACAACACCCGCTTGTTGCTGCTTATAACGACACAAACCCCACGCAGTCCTTAGGTGTCAAAGTCAACCAGATCTGAGGTGCCAGTCCGGAAATCGACGCATTGCACTCTTGTGAGGGAGAAAAACAACGCATTGCTGACCCGACCGGAAAAGAAACGACGCACAGACTCCCTCACGAGGAAGGAATCGATGCATCGCTGCCTTTTCTGAGGCAAGCTCAACCATGCAGCTTTATTTTTTACGCTAACCAGGTACTTTGTGCAAAATCATCGGTTCCATTGTTTTCTATGGACTTAGACTCTTATTCTTTTGAAAATTCATATTTTAACTTGTGTATGTTGGATTTTTGTCTTTTTGGTCTTGTTTGATTTAGATAAATATTGCCTATTTTTCTAAACTGTTGTGGTGTCCATTTTGTAGTGTTTTCACTGTATTACTGTGTGTGTGGGTACAAATACTTTACACATTGCTTCTGAGATAAGCCTGATTGCTTGTGCCAAGCTACCAAGTTGGTAAACAGGGGTCATCTAAGTGTCCATTGCCCTGACTACAGTGAGGGTCCTTGCTAGGATAGGGGGTATCCTGACTGCCAACCAAAGACCCCATTTATAACAGAGGTATTCTACAACGTGCACAACAACTGTGAGCTGCATATGTGCTTTGTGTGGCACCATGCCTTCCATCCTGATGGCACTCTCTTTAATGCTCTAATTGCAGATCGGTATCCAAACAAATCCCTTGTGTTGCTCTGGATTTCTAACTCACTCTCTGCCATAAGTCCAGTGACATCACTGTTGTCATGTGGTTCCTGTTGAGGGAGCCTCTGCCTGATGGCCATTACATTGCCATTTTGATTCAGGGGGGAATTACCAGACCACAGTTGGCAAGCATGAGAAATGTTGTTGTATCATTAAAGACACATGTACAGGACCTGTGTCCAAATTGATTTATTGTGCACTTCAGGATAGAAAAAGCCAAATTAAATGTGACAACTGTAATAGAAAGGTGATGAGTGAAGTCATGGTAGATGGAGTCATCAGAGTAGCTGCTACAACAGTTGGTTACACAGGTCTTGTGTCCTTGTACCATGGGAATATGGAGCTATGTCTCAGAGCAGTCAACAGGGTGTCTCAGTGGCACACGAGGGTGACAAATCAGGAGAGGTTCACATCTTGGCAGTGGGATTTTGCCTTGGCATCTGTTCCAGCCCAATGTCTGGGTGGACGTCCACGTTTGCAGGAGGGGTTCTTCAGATACAGAGGGAGAGTTGTCTGAGGCATGTGGGTCCCCTGGCAGGACCTCCATTCCACTAGCTGCCGCTGATGTAGATGGGGCAGATGTAATGTTGCTAGTGGAAGGGGCCTCGTGGTGGGTTGAGAAACCATACAGGGTGTTGTTGATGTTCCTCAGCACTCCTGTAATGGAGGCCACGGTGGCACTATGTGCCTCCCACTGCTGCATGACATCCTGGTGGTATTGCCTCTGCTGTATTTGATTTTCCCCCAACATGGTGATGATCTGGCCCATCCTGTCCTGGAACATTTGGTATGCTTCCAGGACTTGGGAGATGGTTTCTTGGTCGTGGATTCCCTTGGAGGCCCCATCCCCTGGCCCACAGCATCCCTTTCACGCACCCTGCCCCTAGGTGCCTGAGCCCCTGGCACGGTGTTCCCACTCCCAGTGTTAACAGGATCATCATTGTCTGGGGTGTGAAGGTTAGGCTCAGATCCCTATACTGTGGGGCACACAATAGTTTGGACAGTCTTTGGGACACAGGCTTAGGGGTGAATGGTTGTCTGTGATGTCGATGCAACAGGGTTAGTGGGGATTGATGTGGGCAGGGTAAGGCAGGGAGTGGTAGACTGACCAGGTGTCCCCGATGGGCTAGGTCGGTTGTCACTGTCCACACATCCAGGTGTGTTGTCCTCACTGGGGCCTTCATCCTGAGGAGGGCTGAAATTGTCTGGTCTCCTCTCCATGGTGGCACTGGCAGAGTTACCTGTGGATGGAGTGAGACACAGAGTTCAGTTTAGAAAGTCCGTTTGGATGCCTCTTTGTCAGATGCATACAGTGGTTTAGCATGTTTACCTGCAATGACGACAGATGCTGCACAGCATACCTTGGTGGTGCATACAAGTCTGTGATATGAGCTCCATACTCCATGTTGTGAACTGTCATTCATGTTTGCTACATATATCACTGCGTATGGGTTCTGGTTCTGTCTGAAACTTCGAATGACTGGTCAGCTCTGTTACCTAGTGAATAGTCAGGCTTGCCAGATGTCACACAAAATGCTAGCACATTGCACCATGGGGTCCCAGTGGGTACACAGTATGTGAGTATGCAAGGGTAATAGTCCTGTCTCTGGATGTTGTGCATGTGCATGGAGTCTGCCATCTTACTTTCCAAACTATGGTCAGTCCATTTGAGGCCTAGGAATTTGGATCAGCTGCCAATTGGGTTAGTCACGGAGCTGTAGCTGTGTTTAGCCTAGGTTGCCATACTGGTGTGCCATTGCATTGCTGTCATTGTCATACTGGTCCACAGTCACACAATACAGTTGGTGTAGCTAGTACAATAATCATACACGCATTACGTGATGTGATGTGCACATTCCAGGTTTTCACATTGAAGCATTATTGCATTCTGGGAAACGTAGTGATTGGATCGGCCTATCGTTTTGTTGCCTTTGCCAAGGGCTGTGTGGGGTGGTGGCATGCAGGGGAGATGGCATTAGGTGATTGGCAGATAGGTGTAGTGGAACATTCAGTTAATTAGGGAGTATTTGGGGGTGAGGAAGCATGCAGGACATGACAATTGTGTGACATGAATGTTGTAGGTACTTACCAAACTCCAGTCCCCAAGAATTCCAGTCAGGCCCTCAGGATGCATTATGTCCAAGACCTTCTCCTCCCATGATGTGAACTGTGGGGCAGGAGGTGGGGGTTCACCATGAGTCCTGTGCACAGCGATCTGGTGTTGTGATGCCATGGAACACACCTTCCCCCTAAGGTTGTTCCACCTCTTCCTGATGTCCTCCCTTGTGCGTGGATAGTTGCCTACAGAATTTACCCTGTCGACTATTCTTTGCCACAACTCCATTTTCCTGGCAATTGATGTTTGCTGGATCTGTGTTCCAGACAGTTGTGGCTCTACCCTGACAATGTCATCCACCATGACCCTCAATTCGTCATCAGTGAGAAATGGGGGCTTTTGTGGGGACATGGTAGTGGTTTGGTTAACGGTGTGGGTGGGGTGTTGTGTGTGTAAGGATGCAGTGTTGGGTGATTGATGGGGTGTGGGCAGTGTGTTGTGTGGGATGGGCACTTCTTGTGAAATGTGTGTGCTTGTTATGTCTGTAATGTGTTAGTTGTGCTGGTGTGTGGTGTGTGATGCATGTGATGTGTGTGTGCCTAAAGTGTGAGGGTGCTCTTTTTATTTAATTGCCTGATGTTGGTGTCTCAGATTGGCGTTTTTGTTGCAAAGCATTGTGGGTTGTGTGGGACTGTGTTATATAGTGCAGTATGTCGGTGTGTCGGGTGTGTGAATGTGTGTCAGATGTGGGGTATTTAAACTGTGCAATGTGGTGTTGTGTTCTGACAGTAGTGAGTTCTAACTGCGGCGGCTTGCACTGCCAATGGTTACCCACCATGAAAGGACCGCTGTGGTGATTTGTGAGTCGTAATCTGGTTGGAGGATTTGTGTCGGGCTGACGGTGCTGTTGGTGGAACTGCCTCTTTCCTGCCCTCCAGTGTTGTGGCGGTTTCGGAATTTTGCCTGTTTTTTGGTGGTCTTAATAGTGTGAGTCAGATGACCGCTAACATGGCGGTGTTTTGGCGGTCACCACCGCTGCGGTCTTGCCAGAAGACCGCAAAAGTTGTAATAAGGCCCTTTGTGACTCTTTCATGCTGCAGGACCTGTTTGGCCTGCATCTTTTCAAGTGTCCTTCTGAGGTTCCCAGTCTTTGTGTAATGTGTTGCTTTTCCCAGCAGGTAGCATTGGGACTGGCTCTAGGCAGAAGCACTCGTAACATGGGTACAATGAAGTGGAAGATCTCTACACCAGGGTGTCATTAACCTTTCTGAAGCAACACTTAATGACATAAAAAGGGCAGGCCTATCCTAGTACGATCCTCACCTTATTCTAACTGCAGTGCCACGTTTCATCAAATTTTTTGCACAGCTGTGCTTATAATTTACCACTCAGTGAGAATATGTTGCACTTTAGGATGCCTTTTATAGTTTAACTTTAAATGAATGAGCAACCATAACACACTTGATTATGACCTGTACATTTATATTTTTCTAACTATATTTTTAACAATCTTATCATCATTCTGATTTATTGATGTTGTAACTGTTATAATTACACTTAAAAAAATGCATTTTACTGTTTTCATTTAAATGTTTGGTCAATTATACCACACCTGATTATGAGTTTTCTGTATGTTTATATTAATTACATAGTTGTTTTTTTTTATCATCGTTCTGATATATTCATGGTGTAACATTTTTAATTACCTATGCACTTTAGAAATAAACTTGAACTCACAGCCTTCTACCAAATTGCAGTTCTCAGGAAGAACTTACCAGCAGGCCATTGCTAACAAGGTTAATAGAACTGATAAAAGTAGCTCTGTCTAATCTTCTCACTTTACTGTCTGTGTCTCCTACTCTCCAGCCACTGGAATACAGGTAATACACTTCCACTCTCTGGGAAGCTATCCTCACCGCCATATTGTGCAATGCCCAAAGGGGAAACCCAACACTGATCTCACTTCTCGTTTGTAACTAATACTGTCCGCCAACCTTTAATGGTGAATATCAGAAGATATGCACTCTATCATTTGCACCATTTCCTTTTCAATGTTTGCATTATTTACCCCATATAGGGCCATATGTACGAACACTTTTTCCCATAGACACAGAATGGGTAAAAACCTTTGCTACATCTGGCCCGTAATCTCTCACTTTGCCATGATGATGAGGTCACTGCTACTTTTCAAAAGAACCAAAACTTCTCAGAAGTTCCCTTCATAAGCATCCAGCCACTAATTACACTGACAGACCTAGAGCTAATCAGTTGTTCTTTCTAAAGCCCTGATCTGGTGCTATCTTTTCGGAGGTTAGACTGCTTGCTTGTTTCTGTAGCGTAGATAAGGCTATTGATATAGCATTAGCTCACATGCAAAATAGCATTTCTTTCTACTGTTTTACATCCTCAGATTGTAGACAATCTCAAAAAAGCCTTGTCTGTCCTCCAATGAAAAGTGACTTTGACTTCAAACTTCAGTGTTGCCTTTCCTTTGTTCTTTCAAATGAAACTCTGCATGTTGTTAAAGATTTTTTTGCATTTAATGTTTTTAAGATTATTAATAACGTGCAGAATGTGGATTTATTCTTGGATGTCATATTTTCACACTGTCAAGATGCTACTTAACTTTAAAAAAAAATTATATAATATATAGGAGTATGTTTTCCTGACTCTTGTTAAGTCGGCCTCAACTTAGGCCCAGTCTTCATCTTTTCCAAAATGGATGTTTCCGAAGTCTTTGCCCTGCATATTTCACTATTCTTCATTTCTGCAGTGCACAGTCAAGTAGACTCATGTTTGTTTCCATTATTTTGTTTTTGCTGTTCTCGATTAAAAAGTTCCAGCATAGCCACAGTAATGTCACATTTCCTAGGACCTATCGCTAGCTCACTGACCACTCTTCACTCCTGATAGATGTTATTGTTCATGTAACTAGTTTGTCCTGACATTGCCAGATGGAGTGGGCAGAATCTATTCATGTAGTGGGAAGGTGCTTAGTTGATAAAACTGTGCTCTGATTTGCTGAGAATGTAACACTTCACCATATCACAATGATTTTACGGTTCTAATGATTTAATATGCCTAATTAGTGTACTGAAACCCTAGATTTTGGGGGTAAATCAAAACAATCCTGTAAGCTTTCTGATGCTACTGGAGATTCTGTTCGTTTCTTTATTGCTTTTTCTGCTAACTTGGGGAATTATAATTTTCCATAATTTGCTAATTATTCTGAAAGGCCCTTTTTAAGAGCATTCATGGAATCGATGTTTATGCTTTGCAGTCATTATCTCTGTACTATGCCTTTTAAGTTTTTTGTAATAAATCTTTAAAATGTATTCCAGGTCTAGAACTCAATTATTGAGTGGGCCATTTCTTAATTGACTGTTTTTGATGTTTTGGGAGGTGCCTTCCCATGGGGACACAGAGCCTCATAACATTGAGGTTTAACAGTGTCTCTGATTCTTCAACCTGTGGGTGTTTCTGTTGAGGTAAAATTTTGGGGTGTAAATTGTTTGGGGCCTACCTGTCAACAATGTTCTAATGTTATCTGGAACAACACAGCCAAGACTCATTTATCCATTGGACAGTGAGTTACATATGGACTGCTGAACATCATAGAAACAAAGAAAAGGATTGGAGGGTGTGAAGATCCAGGGTAGCCAACCATAGGTGAACCTGGAAAACTATGCTTAAGACATTCTGCCAATACAACATAATACATTCAGAGCAGAGCCTCCATCTCTGCTATAAATGCACTATCTGACTCATTCTTAAAAAAAAAAAAAAAGAAAGTTGTACTTCACCCTGAGGTTTAGGACCTCGTGTGGGTGCAGATTTTCTCATGTAAGGGATTCACAAAGCTATTCCAGGCTACACATGGAAACCCGTGCTACTCCACCCTTCCAGGATTATTCCTAGAAACGTTTTGTGACGTCTGTTTCCGAATGCATGAATATGTCCCTGTATAGAGTCACATAAGAAATAAATCAGAAGTCGTGGGTTTTCACTTGCTAACTTTATTTTTACTCTGTATAGAAATCCCCCAGGAACAAACCCTATGCCTATTTCTGCAACAACTTTGGAGTTCTCCTCTGTCTGGTCTTATCTAGCCTGAATTGTGGAGCCAGCCATAATTGTGTGTGAATGCCAACAGAGGTGGAAAACTGTGGTTATGCACAAATAGACATTCTTGTACAGGAACATCGACTTCGGGCCCAGAGGAGATTTTCGCATCATCACATGGCCAGCTTTAGAACTGGTGGCACCAGATGCAGCAGTCTTTGTTGGAGCTTGTTAAACATGGCCCTTTTTGCAGGATCATCCCCAAACTTTTTGCCTCCTTCCTTCTATTTTTTTAATTAAATCTTTTTATTTGGTTTCCAACAGGCGCATATCACATCCAACAGGAAGCCACACAGTAATAACTCAGCACAGCACGCCTGTTGTAAAGAACAAACACAAATAAACAGCCCTTCCCCCATCCCACTCACAGACACAAAAAACATATTTTGAAGCAAATCAGTTCACGGATTCTCCCCCAATCATAAGCGTCCAAGTCTCCATTTCCTTCATTAGTCAACACTTCGCAGCACTTGGCACAGTCCTGTGCACATTCAATCCCAGAAATCCTACACATTAAGCAAGTAGTATGTCTTCCAGGGCCCCCAGTCCTTCCCAAACTTCCTAGGGCAGCCTCTACTCTCATATGTTGCCTCGTTGGCCATCATGAATCCGTCCATCCCTCTGCTCCATGAATCCACCGTAGGGCACACTTTTGATCCCCATAGGCAGGCAATATACCTTTTAGCCACCACCAGCCCGAGGTTACAGAATAGAAGTTGAGCCCGGGGCAGGTCAACATCATTGGGGATTCCTAGAAGAATAAATTTGGAATCTAGTGGGACCTGTTCCAACACCACCCCTTGTAGCTCCCCTGCAATCCTTGTCCAATATTCCAGTATCACAGGGCATCCCCAGATAGTATGCAGGAAGTCCCCAACCCCATTTTGGCATCTGAGACAGTTTGAGTGCTGTGCACTTCTCATAGCATACAACCGCTGCCTGTCATAGCAGATCCTATGAAGGATCTTGAACTGAATTAGTCGCAACTGTGACCTAACGGCCCCCTCTCGTGGGAAGATCAGTGCTGCCTCCCAATCTAAGTCTTCCATTTCCCCTATATCTGACTCCCACTGTCTGCGTAATCTAGATAGTGTGTCAGGCATATTATTGTTAATGGTCCTATACACCGTGGACACGGCCTTGGGATCCAGATACTCTGTCAACAATCTGCCTTATAGTGCGGCATAATCAGGTATGATCTTCCCCGAAAGGCCGCCCAGACTCCAGGAATGCCTCAATTGCATACATTGACAAAATTGCATTACACTGAGCTTGTCTGTGTCACAGAGTGACTCATAGGACATGAGGTCTCCCATCTCTATCACATGCCCAATTTTGGAGATTCCGTTACGGTCCCAAACCTAAAAGCCTGTCAACGTACTAATTTCTGACAACCAACTTCCCTCCCACAGGAGGGTCACCCTAGTGGGCCTGTGCAGCCATCCCAATACTTTGGTAGCTTTAGTTCATGCCCCAGTAGCTTTGGGAGAGGAATCATTTTAAACATGGCCACCCGTCCCATCAGGGTGAGTGGGATTCCTCCCCAGCTCTCCATGTCAGCTCGACAGGCTCTTGTCACCGTCCCCAAGTTACAGGTGTAACATATATCTGCCTTATGTGTCATGTATATTCCCAGACATTTAAACCCCTCCCTCGAGTACTGCAGCTGGCTTGGGAGAGATGATGAATCTCCGCATCCTCCTGTGGGGCATGGAGCACAGATTTATCCCAGTTAATCTGGTAGCCGGAGTAGCTCCCATATTCTGCAAACACTTGAAAAAGTCTTGGAAGTATCTCAGAGGGCTTTGCTACATATAGAAGTATATCATCTGCGTATAATGAAATGGTTTCTCTTTTATCCCTCCCTCTTTAAATTAAAACCCACTTAATTCTGGATGCACCCCAATCTGACATGTCCCCCTCGCTATGGGAAACTCCGGTGAAAGGGATCCATTCACCCTTACCGCGGCCACTGGGGTACAGTAGAGCAGTCTCACCATTCTTGTGGGACCGATGCCAAATCTCTTCAGAGTACCTTCGAGGAAGGGCCAGTGCACAGCATCGAATGCTTTTTCAGCATTAAGGGCCAGAAACATTTGCTGATCTGGGCGCTGCACATGGGATGTATCCAGTTATGTGTACATCGTAAATTATATCTTGTTGATTGCCCCGGCATAAAGCCAGATTGAGCTCTATGGACCAAGGGAGTGATGACTCCATGTAGGCACCTCGCTAAAACTATGGCTTGAACTTTCACCTCTACATTAAGGAGGGAAATCGGTCTGTAGGATGAGCAGGACGTTTTAGGCCTCCCTATCTTGTAAATTACCTCTATTTTTGCCCGTCTAAGGTCCGGAGGGAGGGCCTCTTGACCTCTCACCCCCAGGAACATGTCCAACAGATGAGGAGCCAAAATATCGCTAAACCTTTTAAATAACTCTGCCGGGGAACCCATTAGGGCCTGGGACCTTCCCTGAGCGCAGCTTCGTGATAGCCGTTTTCTTCTAACATCTCCCGAGCCTCTATATCCAAGACTGAGACAGTAAGGCCCTGCAAACATCCCACAATCATGTTGGAATCCTGCAACTTCCTCCTATTTTCTTTATTTGTTTACCAGTTTGGGATGGCTTTAGGACTCTGGGCACTTTATCACTGCTAACCAGTGCTAAAGTGCATATGATATATTTCCAAATTGTAGTGGTGATTGGTTTATCCATGACTGGCATATTTGATTTATTGGTAAGTCCCTAGTAAAGTGCACTAGAGGTGCCCAGGGCCTGTAAATCATATCCTATTATTAGGCCTGCGGCATTGACTGTGCAACCCACATGGGTATCCCTGTAAACATGTCTCAGACCTGCCATTGCAGTGTCTGTGTGTCCAGTCTTGCACTGCCAATGCAACCTAGCATGTGTATCCACTTGCCAGGCCCAAACCTTCCATTTTACTACATATATTTCACCCCTACGCTAGGCACTAGGTAGCCCCATGGGTACGGTGCAGTGTATTTAAGAGGTAGGACATCTACTGGTGTGTTTTACATGTCCTGATATGAAATACTGCCAAATTTGGGCCCTGATTTAAGAAACATGGTGCTACACCAAGTGCAGGGCCACTTATTTCGCACCTCTTAGCGCCCCCTTAATGCCACCATGTGTGTGCTGTATCTAATATAAGACGCACCATGGCGGTAGTTAGGGTAACTGGCATCAAACACTAGTGCGGAGCTTTGCAGGATTAGTGTCAAAAAGTTTGACACTAATCTTGCAAAGCCCATTATGGCCTATTGAAAACAATGGCATGCCTTCTTTTAACATTGTTCTCAGCAGGCATTAAAAGTGCTGAAATTTTTTCTGACCCCCCAGTTGGGGAATGCCCCCTTTGCATACATTATGCCTGGCACAGGCATAATGTAGTGCAAAGGGTTACAAAGTGGAACAATGCATGCATTGCGCCACTTTGTAAATTTGGTGCAGCGATTTTGGCCTCGTTGGGCCCATTAGTGTCAAACAAATTAAGTTAATGTGGTGCAAGGAGACAGTGGGAGCTCTTAAATCAGCCCCTTGGTTCTCACTACTACAAGGCCTATCCGTCTTATAGGTTAACATGGGGACTGCCTTTAAAAATCTTTTACGTGCAGTGTCCCATTGGGAGCAGATAGAGAATAGGAGTTTGGGGGTCTTTGAACTCACAATTTAAAAATTCATTGTTTGGTAAAGTCGGTTTTGAGCTTTTCTGTTTGAAAATACCACTTTTAGAAACTGGTTATTTTCTTGCTTAACCATTCCGTGCCTCTGCCTGCCTATGGAATCCACGTCTGGGTCAGACTGATAGTTGAGCTGTTTGTGAATTCTCTCTAGACAGTGACA
The DNA here is from genome assembly GCF_031143425.1 of Pleurodeles waltl. NCBI lineage: Eukaryota > Metazoa > Chordata > Amphibia > Caudata > Salamandridae > Pleurodeles > Pleurodeles waltl. The sequence continues at coordinate 46,198,113 of NC_090447.1, read as the reverse complement.
CAAAGGGAGCTGAGGACTGTCTAGCATATCCTGGGCTTGAGTGGGGAGGAAGGAGCTGACATCTGAAACTGAAAGGGCTGTGCCTGTCCTCACACAATGCAGTCTCCAACCCTCTTGTATGTGTCTGGGGCCAGGCCTGGGCAAGGCAGGATATTGTGAACAAAAGATACTTTCCATTGAAGTTTGCCTACTTCAAAGGCAGAAATGAGTATAAGTAGTGAACCCAAAACCCCAGACTTTCAGGTTCTTTCAGGTTCTGGATCAAGAGGAATCTCTACCAAGGAGAAGAGCATGATGCTTGAGGAGGACCTGTCACTCTGTCTGCTGCTGCTGTTGCTTCTGCCTGAAGAGGGAAAGAACTGGACTTTGCTTTCTGAACTCCTGCTTGTGAAGTTTCTCCAAGGGCTTGGGCTGACCTTGCCCCCTGTTTTGAAGTCTCGGGACATCAAAGACTTCATCTGCCAGTGCCTGGGCTCTTCTGTTGAGAGTCCTCATTTGCTTAGTGATGTCAAATCCAGTGCCTGGGTCCTTAGAAGTGTAAACTGGTAACCTGTGGGGGAACATCCACACACTGCTGTGTGCACGTCAGAAAAATCGATGCACCGCCTGTCCAGCAGCTGAAAATTTGACTCAGCACCTGCCTTGCGGCTCGAGAAACGACGCAACGCCTGTTCTCAACGCTGACTCTTCGCACAGTGCGTTGGAAATATCCACTCATAGATCCTGGGTACCAAAATCTTCAAACATTACCACACAAACCTGAGGCTGTGCACCCGGAATCAACACATGGCCTCCATTGCAAGTAAAGAATCGACACACGGCCTCTGGTGCTAGTATAAAATCGGCATACGGCCTCACTTGCTAGTATGTAATTGACACATTGCTTACTTTTCTGATGCACCGTCGCCCTTGGGGCTTTATTTTTGATGCATACAAGGTACTTTGTACTAAAACAACACATCCATTGATTTCTATGGATTAAGAATCTTTTTTACTTTATAAATTAATATCTCTACTTGTGTATGTTGGATTTTTGTCGTTTTGATCTTGTTTGATTTCGATAAATATTGGCTATTTTTCTAAACTGCTGTGGAGTCCTTTTGTGGTGTTTTCACTGTGTTATTGTGTGTGTTTACACAAATTCTTTACACATTGCCTGTGAGATAAGCCTGACTGCTTGTTCCAAGCTACCAAGGGGGTGAGCAGAGGTTATCAGAGCTGTGTATTTCCCTTACCCTGACTAGAGTGAGAGTCCCTACTTGGACAGGGTGTAAACTGTCTCCCAACTAGAGACCCTATTTCTAACAGAGCTCCACCAATAACCTGCTCCTCCTCCATGGATTCCTTGCTACCATTCTCCAAGAGTGAACCTCTTCTCTCCATAACCCCTCTCTCACATGTATATAATTTATTTAATCAAATAAGTCATCCCAGTGTATGGTATCAGAATACTTTGCATCACACAGATCTATAGACAATCATATAAGTGAGTAAATCAATGTATTGGCACAATGAAGAGTGGAAGGTGTGGTAGTAACATGATATCCATAATAGTAGACATTATGAGGGTCATTCTGACCCTGCCGGGCGGCGGGAGCCGCCCGCCTGGCGGGAACCGCCAAATGGCCGCTCCGCAGTCAGAAGACCGCGGATGCCATTCTGGCTTTCCCGCTGGGCCGGCGGGCGACTGCCAAAAGAGCGCCCGCCGGCCCAGCGGGAAAGGCCCTGCAACAAGGAAGCCGTCTCCGAATGGAGCCGGCGGAGTTGCAGGGGTGCGACGGGTGCAGTTGCACCCGTCGCGATTTTCACTGTCTGCTAAGCAGACAGTGAAAATCTTTATGGGGCCCTGTTAGGGGGCCACTGCACTGCTCATGCCAGTGGCATGGGCAGTGCCGGGGCCCCCAGGGGCCCCACAACACCCGTTCCCGCCATCCTGTTTCTGGCAGGGAAAACCGCCAGAAACAGGCTGGCGGGAAGGGGGTCGGAATCCCCATGGCGGCGCTGCAAGCAGCACCGCCATGGAGGATTCCCCCAGCCGGGGGAAATCCGGCGGAAAAACGCCGGACCCGGCTGGGCGACCGCGGCTTCACAGCCGCAGTCAGAATAAGAAATGAAGCACCGCCAGCCTGTTGGCAGTGCTTCAGCCGGCCTCCACCCGGGCGGTCATAGACCGCCAGGTTCAGAATGAGGCCCTATATGTTAAGGGTCATATTTATGAGCCCAGTTTTGTGACATTTGCACCACACAACTTGGTGCATGTATGACACAACTCACAAACACAATTAATTAAGCTAGGCAAGGTGACCTTGCATGGCCCTGAGTGGCTTCATAAATCTGGAGTAAAGCAATGTGGCACAAATCGCTGCATTTACTCTGCCTTAGGGAGACGTTTCATGAGTGTTGTAGGGGTGTTCCCACAAAAAAAAAAAACATTTTGATGCATTCCAAATTTATCAGTAGTGATAGACCTGCGATTGTGCCAACATTCTACACCTTCTAAGGTGAGGGGTAATGAAGAGAAATATCTTTATTTCTTCAAGTTACTTTCTCTTTCTATGTATGGTGCTCTCTGCCCCACACATAGAGGAATATGCCTCAGGGGATTGTTTTTGTAGCGGAAGGTGCCTCTTCCTGCACAAAAACAATCTTCATTACAACGCAGGGACCCGTGCACCATGGTGCAAGGATGTGCAAGGATGCTTGCATAGGTGCAAGGCTGCTAAAAAGGCAACAGCACAGGGTCAATGGTCGGAATGCACTGTATTCTTTTAAATACAGAGATTTCCTGCCCTAAAGTGTAACACAGTGGTTGGGCTTGTCTAATAAGATTGTATTACTGTCCAAAGGAACCTTTTTTAGTAACCATAGAATAACCAAATATTGGAGAAAAACTTAAGGTTCTAAATCTATCCCTTGCAGGCTGCATGCAGCAGCTCTTTGATGCCAGGTCATAGCTCACTGTGCTATGTTAGGATTTTAACTTTTGAAATGCAAGTGCCTAAAGGTCTCACAAAAGCAGCCGCCCACTGATCTAGCCACATAAAATACAGTTGTGCATTTTACATGTTGTACTTCGCAAGAGGCACATTAACCCTCCAAACTACTTTATGAAGAATAAAAATTGATACTAAAAACTGAGACCGGTCCAGGAGGGACTCTAATAACCAGAGTTATCGTGACGTTTTTACTACCATCTGAAAACTGCTGGGCACTCAAGGAACTCTGCAGCGAGACCTTTAATCCCTTAAATTATTTCAATTTACAGAAATATCCGCCTAACTTGTCTCCAACGTGCAATAGCAGAAAGCATTCCTTTCCATCCTCTGAGTAGGCACATGAGAGGTGACCTCACACAGGGTCCACCCTCCTCCTCAGGTGTCATTATCCCGTGAGAACGTTCTGCTCAATATTGCTTAAGTGAGGAATATTTGTAAAGTCAGTAAAAGCGGTGCTATGCAATTTACCGAGAATTGTGCTCCCAGGAAAAGGAGGATGCTAACAGCTGGCAAGCGGGGCCGGAGCAATGAAATGAAAGTCTATGATTATCTAAAAATCGATGGGTACCAAAGTGGTCTGATGAGCAGGGAGTCCTGCGGCGCAGTCTGTGCTTCTCAGCTGAAAGGGCCGATAACTGAGCCCACGGCTATTCCGAGGGAGGCTGGACCAGGCGAAATGGAATCAGCCGAACTCATTACAAAACCCAAGAGAAAGACATAACACATATTTAGAGGCGTGTCGGCTACGGTTCTTCGGGTTCCTGTTTTTAACTGTTTTTGAAGTTTGTAAAGTTTGAGAGTTACCCTAGCCCGAGAAAGCTCTAAAAAACCATTCTACTGCATGGAAAAATAAGTTTCACTCTAATAGAATCCAGGCCAGCTAGAAATTGTACTCAGAATTTATCTCTGCAAGCTTCTCGTCTGTTAAACATTTTGGTACACAGTTGCAATTCTTGGCAGAATTTTCAATGCACAGTGGCGGTGCACAGCAGAAAAGCAATGTTTCCTGCAGAGTCTGTCTTAGGTCGAGCTATGCTCTTATTGATACATGAGAATATGTGAGACATAGACTATTGCAGGAGTCCCACTTTTCATGCATAAATTGCAGGGCCTAAAACTTTGAAACATGGAGACGCTGCCATTTCCACGTCGATCGTTGGGATTGTTAAAATATGTAACTGTGGTCAACATTGCTTGATATAAGGAACACAGGAACGTCACAGAGAGCAAACGAGTAACTGGTGTCACTGCAGTTCTGCTGTGATGTGTGTGTTGACATTCACTGCCACAGATTACAACCAGTGTCACACTTCCAGCACTGGACCTGCTTAAATAGAAGTTGCATGTATGTATGTATGCATATATATGTATGTATTTATGTATGCATGTGTGTATGTTGGATTTGTATAGTGAAAAACGAGCTAAATTGTAGATGACAGCTGTAGAAGATCAAACAAAAGATACAGTCAGTGGGTGATTGGCGGTGAGGTTGGACTATGAGTAATGGTGGGCGGTAAATCCTGCTCTGCCAGCGGAGTTTGAGGAGTTTTTCCACTCTGTACTCCACTTGGAGCACAGAGTTCGTCAAAGAACTTCACCACCCACTGCTTGGCAGAGCTTACCGCCTATCTCTCACCCCATTCCCTGCAGAAGCCTCTTTAGTTCAAAATCCATGACGTTAGTTTGAGGACATTAGGGGCATATTTATAACATCTTTGCGCTGAATTCGCATAATTTGTTTTTCGCTAATTCAGCGCCAGCTTAACTCCATATTTATATTTTGACGCTAGAACTGTCTAGCGCCAAAATATTGGAGTTATAGTCATTTTTGGGATGTGTGAAACCACCTTGCGTCAATGAGATGCAAGGAAGGCGTTCCCGTCTACAAAATGACTCCAAGCCCCTAGCGCCTTATTTATCCTCCCGTGCAAAAAAGGTGCACGGGGAGGCAGGCCTAAATAAAGGTGCTAAGCCTGCTTAGCGCTATTATTTAACGTCTGGGTCAGGGCAGGCGTTAGTGGACTGGTGGACCCATTTCTATGGTCAAATACCATGGAAAGAGCCCACAGGTGCCCACCACAAGGCCCAGGAACACCCCCACCCAACCAGAGGGACACCACAGGAGGGGTGACCCCATCCCAGGTAAGTAGAGTAAGCAGAGGTAAGTATTTTAAAAATATTTTTAAAATACCATTGGGGTCCCTGAAATGAGCCATCCTACATGGCACTGGGTGCAGTGGCCATGCCCTGGGACCCTTGTCCCCTGTGCTGGCCATTGGGGGGGTGGGCATGACTCCTGTCTTTTATAAAGACAGGGGTAATGTGGTATGGATGGCTTTGCATCAGGAAATGACGCTCGGCTGGTTAAAGGCATTTTTGTTGCCTCTAACCAGCCTTAAGTCATTTTTTGGTGCAAAACCCCCTTCCTCCATACCACCAATCCCACTCGGCTAACTTCATTTTCCCAGACTCTGGCCCACCCTCTGAGCCGGCTTGCGGGATTCCATAAATTTGGCATCCGGCTGGCACTCGGGAATGCCGCAAGCCGGCGCTTTACTTTTTGACACAAAACTGCGTTTGTGCAGTTTTGCATCAAAAAGTATAAATAACAGGCGCACCCCGTCCTTTAGGGTGGAGGGGCCACGCCCCCCCACCTTTTGCCCCTCATGAAGAGTGTCTGTCAGGCTGAACAAAGGGCAGCCTGACAGACACTCTTCATGTTCAAGTCAGGCAGCCAGGATCAGACATGCGCAATTTGCACAGACTCCTGGCTGCCTGAGCTGAACTTTGCTGGGTTGAGGAGGTCACAGCTCCTATGGACTTGACCTTCTCGGCTCAGCAAAGGTGCCTTGAGGCCCTCCCCTGGGTGATGAGGAAAGCGTCATCCATTGACTTCGACCTGGGCGCTTCATGTCTCACTGACCCCATTCCACTCTTTGACGAGGCCGGGACTGCTGCCTTCCCTCATTGGCTGAGAGAGGCAGCAGTCCCAACCCTCCTGGGACATCCGAGGCTGAAGGTAAGTGTGTGTGTGTGTGAGATCTTTTAAGTTGAATGTTTGGTGCGTGCGCGCATGTTTGAATGTTATGAGTGTTGTTAATGGATGTGCGTGCGTGCTTGTGTGTGTGAAAGAATGAGTGTGTGTGTGTGACCATTTAAAATGAATGTTTGGTGTGCATGCATGTTTGAATGTTATGAGTATTGTTAATGGATGTGCGTGCGTGTTTGTGTGAAAGAATGAATGTGTGCATGTGTTATCTTTTAAAATTAATGTTTGGTGCATGCGTGCATGTTTGAATGTTATGAGTATTGTTAATGGATGTGCGTGCATGTGTGTAAGAATGAGTGTGTGTGTGATTCTCGCCTGCCCCCTCCCTCCTAAAGCTGCCGGCCGCCACTGATAAATAAGGGCCTAGGTCTCTCCAATGGAGTAGGGGTTTAAAGACGAAGGAAGCTGTGACGTCAGGTAGGCAGGGCATGACTAAACAGAAAAAGCCTCTGAAGTGACGTTCCCAGAATAATCATGGCTTCCACATAGGTTGCTCCCCTGCCTCCGGGTGAGCTTAATCCTACTGCCCCAGGCCTAGGTGGAAGCAGGGGCTGCCTACTACAGCTGGGAGGATACAGCAGGGCTAGCAGAGATGCCATCACATGCCATTGACTTTTACGTTCATCCACTCATTTGCTCAGACATGCTGTGTTGGAGAACACATAACTGAGGAACATTTCTCACCACCCAAGATGCCAATGAAGTGGCAGCGGTCATACCACGCAGGGTGGAGGCTAGTTGCTGATGGGAGTGAGGCATATGGGATCCCTTCAAATGTAAGAAACCACGGCCCATATTAGGGATAGGGCACACTTTCCATGTTTGCGCCACAGCGTACGTTAAAGCAGATGCATTCAAGAGAAATAAGGAGCAGGTGTTCAAAAGCAGCGCTGTGTTTCTCTCTGTAGACAGCAACCCGCTTGCACTTTTGAGAGAAATTAAATATCCTCTTGGACGGGGGGTGCAGTGAGACTTCTAAAGGCGTTTTTGCCTCTGCACCCATGTCAGTAATACTGACATAGGCGCACTGTTGTACAGCTGAAGGGTGTGGTGGAACAGTCTTCAGGGTTAAGAAGAGGATAAAGAATGTTCTTGGTGTCTTTCATTAATTTCAAATCTACATTGTCGGGAATTGCAATATTTTTTTCCAGATGAGTGGACATCGACTTGCTGTGGTACCACCACAGGGGATGAGGAAGCCAGATCAGATCAATGGACTGAAAGGAAGTCCGGCAGGAGGAATGGAAAGGAATTAAGGTCTGATAGCATGAAGGATTGGCACCTAGTCATCCCTTCAGTTTAAGTGGCTCATAGTGCCTGTTTAAAACCAATGCTGTTCGAAGCTGACTCTTCATATAGTGGACAAAAAGAGGTACAGTTTGCAAAGAGTTCAAGGAAACCCCAGGGGAATTACAGAGGCACAAATGACACCCCAAATGCTCTCTTTTGTGGTAATGTGGGAGAGCATTTAGGCATATCAGAGGGTAGTGCTAAGCATGTAGGGCAATCATGCAGGCAGTACATGAAACACACACTCAATAAAGAATTCTGAAACCAATTTATAAAAATAACATACTTTATATAAATTTAGATACCAGGATCACTGGAATCAGGTGAGTACTTTTCGAGATAGGAATTTTTAGAGTTTTCAAAAGTCGATAGTGCATTTTTCTGTAGCTGCAATATTACTCTATGGAAGAGAAAGCATACATGGCAAACAGGTACTTCACAGCAACTTACAGGACCAATCTTCTGGACTTAAGGTAAGTACGGGGCAGGGACCTGGGCCACACCAACAGGTTACCTTGGGTGGCGCTGGGATGGCTGGGTGCAGTGGTGCAGTTCAGCTTCGGGTGCCCCGTGTAAGTCAATGGGGATCGGTCTGGTCACAAAGATGCTGCAGGGGTGAACTGAGTCCAGTATGGGTGAACCACTGAGGGGGGTCAGTTCTTGTGGCACTCAGTGACATAGGGACACCCGTAGTCCTATTCTCCTTGGTCTGGGGCAGCCAGGTGCAGAAGTGGCTTGGAGTGTCAGATTTCCGTCACCAGTGGCGGGTGCAGTGGAGGGGAGCCCACAGAAACAGGCTGCAGGCGTGGACTCGGGGACAAGTGCAGGGTAGGCATAGAGTGCAGTGGTGTAGAGTCGTGCAGAGTGGAGTATTGTAGAGTGGTGCAGTGCAGAGTAGAGCATAGTGCCTAGAGTGCAGTGGCGTAGAGTTCAGTGGCATAGAGTGAAGTGACTTAGAGTGCAATTTACTATGTTTCACTCAACTCTATGCCCCTGCACTCTACATCAATACACTGTACATCACTCTAATATACTCTGCACCTCTGCACTCTACGCCACGGCACTCTACAACACTTTACTCTATGCCATCACACTCTATGCCACTTTATGCAACTTTACTCTACCCTGCACCTCTCCACTCTAAGTCACTTCACTCTACTGTGAAACATACTACTTTACGCCACTGCACTCTGTCCCACTGCATTTTATGCCACTGCACTCTACCCAGAACCTCTCCACTCTATGCAACTGCACTCTACTCTGAAACAATCTATTCTATGCCACTGCACTCTACGCCACCCTGACCACTACACCCTAGTTCAATGCACTCTACACCACTGCATGCTGACACTGCTCCTATGCCCCTTTCCTTCACTCCACACCACTAAGCCACTAAATTTTAGCCATGCTGAACAGCAGCCACTCTGGTGTATAACATGGAACACAATTACATCATAATATAGGCTGCTACAAAATGTGCAAATACATTTCGTTTAATAAAAAAAAAGTGCTTCTCAAATACAGATTTGAATATACAGTTTATACCTAGTACTAACATTTTTTTATAACACTCCATTAAAACCACACACTCCAAGGCTCACCTTGTAACACCCTTACAGTACTGCTCTAAAAGAAAATATATTTGCCATCAGAAAGCCTCAAGTGACTCCTTTGATTAAGGTCAATGCAGGTTTTCAAGCCCCTTTGCATTTGCAGGTTTAAAAGTTGCCCACATTTGCATTTCTTTAGGGAAGGAGACACCCTGGCAAGAAGGCCTTCTCTTATCTGTCTGCCCCTGCCTCCCACAGAGCACAGGAGACTCCCTGCCTTTCAATCCAGCTCGGGGAAATTGATCTGCCCATAATTTCGCACTGCCGTCGGTTGTCCTTCTGGCGAAAGGCTAAAATTACGGACAAATGCCGTCCGTTAAGCCTTTCATCACGGACAATGGACGGCAGTCCGTGAAATTTACAGACGGGTGGTCACCCTATAAGCACTGCCGAGCCCATATTTGTACCTAAAGAAAGACTTCCCGTTACCCCAGCTCCAAACATCATTACAGTCCATCCTCACACTTGTCCTAAGGCACAGCATCTCAATTACACATTTTTCCCACACCTCAGGCGCACATCTATCTTAGACATAGTCATATCTACAATAATCAGAATATTCTATCATAAAGCAAAAGATTGACAGCTGACACCTTCCCTCGTGCCCCCGCTCTCACATCTGCCACGTGCCGTCACATTTAAAGTTCATGACTGCACGTGCAGCAGCAAATCCCAATATCGCACAAGCCATAAAGCAGCACATCTCAAGTTCACAGCTGTTTCTCAAGAAGCAAAGCCCCAGGTCACATCTGCACCCCAAGCAGCACATTCAAAGCTCATAGGCAAGGTGACGTGCACGAAAAGCAGCACACACCACAGACATACCTGCAACCAAGGCAGCACATTCCAAAGTCATTCACGCACACGAGCTCCTACATGGTCTCAAAGCAACAAAACTTTGATGTGAAGACACTACAATGCTCCTCCTGCCCATCAGTTAATGTTGAACCCAAAGACACAAGCTCATTGACATTCAGCCTTGCCCTTCCTCCCTGGACCACCTCTGGACAGGCATCCCATTGCCCTGGAGCGTGAAGGGGACAATTACTGCACAGAGGGACTAGAAACAAGTACAGGTGGGTGAAGTGGTGGGTGCTAGGCACTGGTAGGATTACATTACTGACTATCGAACCCCAGGATATCGGGGGTACAGGAATATCGAGGACAGAATATTGAGGGACAACATATTGAAAGGTGAGTGCATATGGGGACATATAGATATACTAGTCTTAACTCCTCATCTATGTCCCTTGAAGATATATGTAATGCTTCACGGATAGAAAATCTGGATGTACTGATCTGTCAAATTTCTTTTGATATTTTGCCCTTGATACTGTGTCACATTTATATTCTGGGGTCGATATTCACGGTGCACATCACCAGCAAGAGGCGTGACTGGATCATGTGCAGCGCGCAAGGGACGGAGAGACAGGGATAATGTACGTGTGATAGACTGGTCCACATGTTGCATCAGTATGAAAGGCGCAGTGCTTTCAGAAAGTGATGTGAAGGGAAAAAATAATTACATCCCATCATAAACAATTATTTACTCTTCCATTCTCTAAGAGCATTTTTCCACATCAAAGGACACACGTGTGACCTTTGGCATCTGTTTCCTTATTTCAGAATTGCAATTACAAAGCACTGTCTGCAACACGAAGCAGTCACATTTACGAGAAAGTGGCGCATCGGTCCTGATGCACCACTTTTCTTTCGTCCTCATTGCCGTCCTCTAACGACACCATGGTTGTGCCATATTCACCGTACTGTGCACCACGGTGGTCCTTACCACAACAGCATCTAACATGTTGGCGCTAGTGCAGCAAAGCACAGGGAGGCCCATAGATTATTATGGGTGCGTCACTTTAACACCTGCCCTGAGCAGGTGTTAAAAATGATGGAGAAAATGGGGCAGTGAAATATTGTACATTTCACTGCAACATTTTTTCAGGCCTCCGTGCATGGGAACGCCTTTGCATACATTATTCCTGGCGCAGGCATAATGTGGCGCAAGGGGTTGCAAAGTTGTGCAATGCATGCATTGCACCACTTTGTAAATATGCCGCGGGGGAATGGCCACCTTAACAATGTCTTATCGTCATAAAAGTTAGGCTAAGGTGGAGTTAAGGTGGTGCAAGGGGCTTGTAAAACTGACCTGTAGCTTCTAATAGGTCGCTGACTGTAGTGTATTAAAACCATCAGCAGTATTGTCTCTGACAAACAGTCATATCCATTGTATTTTGTAGCCTCAGATGGTTTAAATGCTTTGACTCACTCACCAGGCACAGGAGATACAGAAGTTATGTCTGGCCACCAGGGTTTCAGGAAGCTGGAGGCACCAGGCAAATGTGGCCACATCTCAGGCAACAAGAGCCTGTTCTTCTGTCACAGCCTGCTAAATTCAAAGCCACTTGGGCACAAATTTATGAAGCCTTTGCTTTATCACATGAATGGGAAGGCTTCAGTAATATTTACAAAGCCAAACAAGGCCTGATCGGCATTGCCTTGCCAGGATTTGTACAGAAATGCAACACAAGGCAGCTGCTTGCACTACATTAATTTACATTTCAACTTAGGAGGCATTCCATGGGCAGAGCATAGCATTCCCATGCAAACACCCATGTATTTTGGGGCATTCCCAGATTTACAAAGACTTGTAAATCTGGGATTGCATCAAAATACTATGTCGTCCTAAGTGAGGTGTAATTAGGAGAAATATCTTTATTATATCATTATTTTCTCTTTCCACATGTGCTGCGTTCTGCAGCATATGCAAAACTAGGAAAATGCCTCTAAGGATTGTTTTTGTGCAGGACGGTGTCCCTTCCTGCACAAAAACAATCCTGCATGCAACACAGACACCCTTGTACCATGGTACAAGAGTGCGCGTACTGTGCACCAGTGCAAAGAAAGAGCATAAATGCTCCATATCTTTGTAAATATGGAAAATTTCTGTTCTCTCCCTTCCATGCAACCCAGCTCAGCAACTTTGCCTGCTGCACCGCGTGGCGTGAAAGTTTAGTTAATGTGCCCCTAGGTTTCTTTGTTGTGATGTGATTACGCACCTGTTGGTGCTGATGGCAGTCTGCACTCTCTCAATACTACCATCAGGCATATTCAGCCTGGCTAAAACTCTGCATGCGTGCAATTGCTTGAGATACGTTGCTTTTAATTGGATGACTGATGTGGCAATCATCCAATTATAGCGCAGCTCCACTCATCATGACAAGGAGAAGCAGCCTGTAACAGTTTTCTGATGTAGAGTCAAAGCTCAATTTTACTTTCTCTGCCTAAGGACCATTCTTTCTCTTCTCAACCCTCAGTTCCTTCCTCCTCAGGAGGGCTAAACAAGCAGAGCCAGCCACCAAGCTCCACTCAAAAGAAAATGAGTGCACACCCTATTAAATAATGTCAGCCTGAGCTGGAAGATTGGTCGTCCCTCCCCTCTGTGCCCGGTGCCTCTGCAGCAGCTGCACCACTGATAGCTATGCCCCTGTCATGATGAAGAATTCAAATGTCCCTACGGCTCTATGGGATTAAACTTCCACCGATACTGTTGATAGCAAGTGAAGTGAACATCCAAGTGGGCAAAATACTAGTGTGTGGGATTGATGCTCTGATATTCTACAAGAGTAATCTGACTTGCATTTTTTGGATGTGAAAAAAATCATATTCAAACCAGATCATTTCAGAATCAACTGCACTGAGCAGTGCTTAAATTATAAAAAACAGTAAGACCCAGGGTCCTTCCCGGGAGGCCACTGCAGCTGGCACCACCCATGGCATCACCCAACACAACCAATGCCAATGCCAATATAAGCATTAGCCATCACACCCCTACCTGTGAATAAAAGGATGAAAGATATTTCTATAGCACACAGCTACTCCTTTTAGTGTCTCTGAGCTTAGCAAGCAACAGCAAGATTGGAGACCCAGCACACTTATATTGATGCAAAGAGACAGGTTTTTAATTATTTCCCAAGTCGCAGTTCATTCTTAGTTCTGTGAAGGTTGAGAGAATGTCAATTCCGGGCTCGAGCTGCCAAATATGAGAATGATGTACCTCTTATGATATGTTTGGCCTTCAAGTTGACTACGAGGAACGAAGAACCTGAGTGGTCTCAAACATGCAAGTACTATCTCTCTATAACTGCAGAAGACCTAGTTTTATCTTGGACAACGACTTAGCCATTCTATACACAGCGCCGTGGCAAAACTCTGAAGGCAGCAGGCAATGACTTCCAGAGCTCTTACCCTGACTAGTGAAGCCTACAAACAAAAGGCCCAAGCAGCTGCTTTGTACGGAGCCAAATTATGCCGAACAAGCCTGGCTGGTGTCGAAGCTAAATAAGGAGACACAGGCAAGGTCAGATTTCATGCGTAGCTGTATTATTCATGAATTCATGAGGCCATGTGTTTGGAAATAACGTGTCTCATAAGAGAAAAATCTGCCACAACCTTTATGCATGAAAACCACAAAGGCGTGAAAATACATCCTCCAATCAGGATACCAAAAAGGTGATTTTTTCATCACTATCGGCAAATACATGGTGTGATGTTGATCAGAAGATGCATGGTGTGACACATATATTAAGCATCTAACCAATCACAGTAAAACAACATTCCGTGATGGCAGCATGATACAAGATGACCACAAGCATGGCCTTCACATCACTCAAATGTTTGAGACTTTCCAAGGCATCAACAAAATAATTTCTTCACAACCCCTGTCCAGATCTATGTGTACATCCAGATGTCGTTCTGTTGCTGGGCGAATGAAGCAATGCATGTCACGTGACTTGTGTCTCTTTTAAGCAAGCCTTGCATTACAAGCTATCTATCTGGGGATGTTAGTTTATCTGCGGTCATCCCAATTATGAACACACTTTGCAGGCCTTTGTCATCATTGAACATCATAAAACGTGAACAAAACAAGATAGATTCCACATAAAATATGCTTCCACACTGGAAGGTTGACTGTGGGGGAGAACAACATCATAAGGTCTTTGCTACATCTTCCTAAAAACTCCCCTCTCATCCTATCGTTTCACAATGTAGCTCTTAAGGGAGTGGCACAAGTGGCAGGTCTGAGGCCCTTGCTGTATTGGATAAGAGCTTGATCAGTGCAAGAGTTTGCAACATGAAGTGAGGGCATGAGTGAACTATTGGCACCAGACAAGTTTTTTTTATTTTCCCGTTATATTCAATCTTGAGTTGTCAAACTAGGTCTAAGTTCCTTTTGGAACGATTCTCAATCCTTGACATCACTCTCAAAAGAAACAACTGAAGTTGATTTATTTGCAATATGTGAACGCCAATATACACTAAAGCTCTAGGTTGTGGTGTCTGACAGCATCGGTTTGGGCCAATAAACCTACTCTATATTTTGAAGTCTTCTTGGATGAAATACAACCTCAACTGGTCAAACACTTTATAAAAAGTTTGGATATGATATCTTAGAAATCAAGTCTTTTGCAAGCAAATGATAAAACAACAATGTTTCTGGAGACAGTATTGGTACCTTGTGTCATCTGCAAACTAAAGAAAATGAAGCACTTGTTCTATTTTTCTGTCCTGCATATGCAAACCCTAGGAGGAAATGGATTTGACCCCTGTTGCATAATTTGGGTGTTAGGAGATTTATAGAAGCACCTAGGGTCCTACAAAGCCACACTTCCTTGTAAGTAGTGTACACTTTGAGTAGATACCTAGTGGCAGTGGGGCTTTTGCTAAGGAAAAGTGGTATAACAATTTTTTAATGTATCTTTTCTCGCTTCAGATAATGCACCTGCATTTTAAATGTTTCAAATCTGTATGATGTATGTAGTTTCAATAGTTATCTGTTTGCAGTTGCGTTCTTGTGGAGGCAAAGGGGCACTTTACTTTAACATTTTATCCCCTCTCAGGAGAAGGCCTAGAAAAGCCAAGCGCATACATGAGCCAATTGTATGATGTGCGAGTAGTATTATGGAGTTTAATGCTCAGATTTAAGAGGACCTAGCTCCACCTTGTGCCACATTAGCGTCATTTTTTATGACACTCATGCGGCCCAAGGAGGCCAAATTTGCTGCGCCATATTTACAAAGTGGCGCAATTGGCGCAATGCATGCATTGCACCACTTTGTAACCCCTTGCGCCACATTATGCATAATGTATGCAAGGATGGGCGTTACCCTGTTAGGAGTACTGCAAAAATTGTGCCATGGAATCTAAAATCTAAAAGATTTCACTGTGCCATTTGTAGTGCACAGAGAAGGCATTAAAAGGGGGCATACCATTGTTTTCATTGTTTCATTGGACACCTATGTACTCTGCAGGATTTGCACACAAATGTTGGCGCTGATCCTCCACAGTACATCAATGGCGTCAAAAGTTTTGACACTATTGGCCCTACCCTGCATCATGGTGCATCGTATATTACATACATCACAAACATGGTGGCGGTAGGGGGAGCGCTAAGGGGCGCAAGGAAAGTGGCGTTGCATTGGATGCAGTACCACTTTTCTTAAATCAGGGCCTACGTCTTTGGCCACATTTAAACACTTGCACTTTAAACTCTATCCTTCTACTTAAGTGATTGATTAACTAATCAGTGAATTAGTGAGGAAAATTCTTTTGATAAGCCCAAACATTGAAAACGGGCTCGTATTATTCTTAAAACGAGTGTCCCAGACAATTAGGTTTTAAAACATTAGCAGCATTAGTTGCATGAGCAAATATTGTCTAAATAGGGAAGGTCACATTGCTTCTAAACAATATTGACAATCACTATTTATTTGGAACTAGTAAAATATCCTTGATGTATAGAAGGCTGTCCCATAAGCATTCTATAAGATTCTTTGTAACACTGACATGAAATTCATTGTTTTTACATGTTTGTGTACTGTAAGTTTATAATAACGAATGGTTATGAAATGGTTCTAGGTCTTATACAAAGAAAGGATATTACTAGCTTAGAATAATAGTTTATGTGTTTGTAAGCATTGACACGGCTGGCCCCCAATGTATAAGGTATAAGGGTGACATCCAGGAATTTCTGATTTAATACAATAGTGCATTGCAGTTTTTAACTCAAAAGAACTTGGCACTATATTGTACTATTAGGAAACAGGCTGGACTTATCTCCTGGATGAACTATCAAATAGAGGGGCATATTTATGAGCCCCTAGTGTGACCGGTGTGTCACTTTTCGTGACAGCCCGGTGGCGCTATGTCCTGTGCCGTATTTACAAGGTGGTGTTAAGCCACTATTTTTGATTGTGTGAGACCTTGTAAATACGACCCCTTTACACGCAGCCCTTTGCGTGGAAGGGGCATACAATGGCTGTTGCTGTGCCATTGCATATTTACGAGTTTTCATGAACCTGAGGCAGTGCCAAAATCTAACACCACCCCAGGGGTGGAGTTAGTAAGGCGCAATGGAGAGGAATACTTTTATTTCTCCTTGTTTTTTGCTTTTTTCTATGTGTGCTGCATTCTGCCGCACGTATAGAAAGAGCAAAATGCCAGACATGATTGTTTGTGTGTGGGAAGGTCTCCCTTCCTGCACATAAACAATCATTTGAAATGATGCTTTGGCACTTCTGTGTGTGCTGCATTCTGCATTCTGAAATCTCCATTAGTGATTGTTTATGTGCAGGAAGGGTCACCTTCCCGCACATAAACAATCAAACCCCTCAACGCAGACATCCTTGCTTGATGGTGCAAGGATGCCTGTTTTGGCACTGGCAGCTAAATTTAGCACCAGCACAGGGGAGAACACAGGAGTGCGCCGTATTCAATTAAAATGACAGAGATCGGTGCTGCCAATTTTAGCGCAGCATCGCGCTCCGTCATTTTCCTATAAATATGGGCCAGAATCTTTTAGCACTTTGTTTGTTGCTTTTATGTTTTTTGTTCATGTTTTTTTCTTTAAACTTTTATGGTTATTAACAGAAATAAGGTTTTTTGATGTGCCTTGACTAGGACTATCAATGCTGTCCACTTCCTGAACCTTCAAAGTACCCCTTTGCACCATCCATTGAAAGCTGTTCTCGAGGTATCAGCCTATTTCCTGACCAACGCACAGCAGTGTGAATTCATGGATGTCATTTAGCTGTCGCAAGGGGCTGCAGTTGTGAACCCTGGTTTGCTCTTTGCAACACGTGGCACTGTCTTTGTGACCCCTGGCCTCAGAGGTGGCAAAATCAGTTCCAGGAAAACAGTAGCAGCTCGTCCTAATGGACGTCAGTTGGGGATCCACACTGTTTCTCTCAACATTTTTATTACACTAATAGTGAATAATATTTCATTACTCACTGTTAACGTAAAAAAAAATGGAGTACAATTAGCTGGAACATAGCCTTCCCTGCCAGCTGTGGTAAGTAAAAAAAGTGCTTTTAAATGTATGTTGTGTGTGAGCTTACGGGTGAGTGTGTGTTTATGTGAGAGAGAGTATGTGTGTGATTGTAAATGTGTGTATGTGTAAGAATGCGTGAGTGTGAAATTGAAGGTCAAAGGGCGTCTGATGTCACTTCCGCTACCCCTAGCATGTTGGTGAATTGATGTTATGTGTACTTTTTATGCTCTCAAATGACTGTGCATTGAGCCATTTGTAACAGGCTAGCCTTCAAAGGCCTTCATTAAAGATCTCACGGAAAGTGGCACACAAACTCTGGATCACTGGGCTTCCTAAAAGTTAAGCCAAACTTGTGGTGATGCTTATCTCTTAAAAAGAGGACCCAACTCAGATCGTGATTCTCCGGAAATACTTCAAGGATCTGGAGTGCCCTCCCCAATCATATTACAAATGCTCCACCTTTCCCTACTTTTAACACCTACTCAAAAAGAAACTCGATATCTCATGATTAAGAAGAACTGATTTTTCTCTAGCACTGCAAGATCTCCTCTGAATTAATTTTCATGTAAATAAATAAATAAATAGGTTTTCATATGTGTATTTGCAACTCCTATTTTTTTAACTGTCCACATCCAATAGCCATACTTTGTGAATTTGTCCATTTCTCTTCATTTAGTTTTAGTTTATTCACAGGGATGTCCTGTAGTGAATATTGGTATCTCACTAATCATGGTTTTCAAATAACTTGTTGAAACTCCATGAGATGCAAAGCAAATACCTCTGTTAGACTTTTTCTTCGTGCCATTTCAGGAATGATAAAGAGCTTTTCTTGATAGACCGAGAGTGGTTTTAATGCCCTGAAAATGTTGCTGTTCCACACCTGAGTCTGGTCAACAAACTGATACAGTCAATATTATGACAAGAACATTAGATTCCATGAAAAGGACAGATAGTACTTTAGTATCAAACCATGAAGGTTTATTAAAAGTTAAAAGATAATAAATCAGGTTAGCTGCAACTTATGATCAGAATGCAGATTGTTCAATTAATAGGCAATCCATTAAATCAAATCCTTCAAAGCCGAGGAGGAACCAGCATGGTACACTGTCACAAAGCAAAGCTGGACCACTTTTTGAAATTCAGGCCTACATTAGCTATAATAAAACTAAACATAAATATACATATTTGGCCTCATTACGAGTTTGGCAGTCGGACTGCCATAGTGCTGGCTGCCAAAAGACATCCATGTTGCCGGTCATACAGACTGCCGTATTACGAGTCACACAGGCAGGATGACAAAAGTCTGCCAAAAATCCAAGACCTCCAGTACTTTGGAGGGTGGGAAATAGGTGGTCCGACCACCAGCTTCAACAGCTTGTCAACCAACCACTGAAACTATTACAGGTATAAGGTTGCAGTGGCGGTCAGCCATGGCGATCCAAACCACGGCGGTTCGCGGTCAACAAATTAAAACACTACACCGCATTGGATGGATTTGAAAACAACACAGTTAACACACATTGCCACACCCTACACACCTGCAAAGCACAATATAAAACACACCCCTTTACACACCACAATCCTTTGCATCCACAACGTCAAACACTGTAGCCAGAGTGCATGATCAAAAAAGATAAAAACATAGAATAGGCACCTCGCCAACTTTCACTAAGCACATATCCCACACCCTCAACACACTCCTGTCACATCCATTTGCACCTCACTACTCCATTTAGTCCCGTCACCTGTTTAATTCCCACCACCTATCAAATCTTTTACTATCACCACCTGTCAAAGCCCAGCTCACCTGAGTTCTTGTTCAGTTCTGATGGAGGTTGAAGACAATCCGACCCCACCCTGAAACTGCTTGTTCCAGCACACTAGTTTTTAACACAGTGCACTAAGAACAGAAGCTCAAGGGTAGGGGGGAAGTGGATAAAATAAAAAAAGAGAGACAACACCGTTCTTGCGTTTCCACTGTTGAAGTGCTGCACAAATCTGCGGCCCTTTCTGACTTCCGTAGAAACTGGTGCCTAATGAAACATAAACAAAGAACAGATAAGTGCAACCTATTCCTAAATGGGTTCCTGACTATCCCTTTATTTATTAGAAATTCTCTTCTAAAAGTACCTCTTGGATCCTGGTCTCGAGTTTCCAGGTTTGGAATGTGTTACTGCTCTGGGATGTGCTTTCTATTACTGTAAAGCTTCTAAAACATTAAACAAATACCGTTATCAGAATTACCAATATCAAACATTCATCTTAATATAACTAAAGCCTAAATTCCCAATAGCAGACTCACTTTTCCCATATCTCCAGAATCTTTTGGAAAACAAATACTGTACTTTTACATCAAAATACAGCATGTAATTTGTGCAAGTCCTTGATTTACTGTTTGCCTTGCTGTTAATGGTTTCCACTGTTCGATTCTTAAAAGTTCCATAAAAAAAAACAATGTTTGTTTCACAAAGCTCCGCAAGGTATTCTTGCAACAAAGAGTCTGAATCACAATGTTCGTGGAAGGTATCTTGCTTCAAACCGTCCACACACGAATCCAGAAATTGTTGTCAAAGTTCCTTCAGGTAATAAAAAGTTTTGCACTTACTTGTTGCTGGCAAGAGATACTGATCAGTCTAACCTTGTCTTCTTTCTCTTTTGCAGGTTGTTTGTAGGAGAGAGGCTGAGGCAAGGAGGAACCGGAAACCAGAAGAAGGAAGAGCCAGCAGCTGCGCGCATTGAAGCCAATGAAAGTCTGTAGAGAGCAGGAGTGCCAGCGCCGAGGGATCTGTTCTCAGGTAAGCGGGAGGTAGACGAGCACAAGCACTGGGTGAGGCTCGGGGGCTGCCTTTTATAGACAGGGCTGGGTGTGGTTCGAAGAGCTGGGTGTGGTTTGAAGGGCTGGGTGTGGTCCTCACATGCTGCACATGTTCTTGAAAGGTGTGCAGAGTTTCAGTTATTATGCAAATGAGTTGAATTAACACATGGCCTAAGGAGGAGTGTTTTAAAGAAGCCTTGGTAAAAGCAAGGCCCAATGTGTAAACAAAACAGCACATTAAACAACATACACAGAAGCCTAAGGGGGGGGGAAGGTGAGATAACAAGAAAGGGTTTGAATAGTAAGTTTAAAAGGGAGCTATTACAGAACCCACTAGTGCAGTGAGAGGGGACATGCTCTTTGCTGTGCACAAACCCTAACACCACCATGTTACCCCAGAAAAATCCCAGTTTCACTGAAGATGAGTTATGAGTCATGGTGGATGAAATCATTAGAGTAGAGCCACATTTATTTGGAGCCCAGGTCCAGCACACTACTATTGCCAGGAAAATGGAAATGTGGCAAAAGATAGTAGACAGAGTGAAGGCTGTAGGCCCCACCCCGCACACAAGGGACAACATCAGGAAGAGGTGGAACGACCTCAGGGTAAGGTCCGTTCAATGGCATACAGGCACGAGTTGCCTGTCCAGAAGACTGGCAGTGGGTCCCCATCACCTCCCTTACAACTCAATTCTGGGAGGATGAAGTCTTGGCCATCCTGCATCCTGAGGGCTTGACAGGAATACTTGGGGGAATCAAGTCAGCAAATTATATTGTCATACATGCTTATTGATCACATTTTGCCAACTTCACTGTCAACCCACTGAACAGCCCAGTGTCCACCTGTCCATAGACCCCTGTCTGGCCTCCAACATGTGAACTAGACTCACCTGGGGTAACAACAACTCTGTATAGTTCGTGTAGTACAAGGACTGACAGCACTACAATTCCCAGCAATCACTGTTCGATCATTACAAAAACCTGAACATTATAGTCTACTCGAAATTACCTTGATTGTCACCGCTACATTAAAATGCACATACCTGAGAGGATGCCATCTGCATACTGTGTGGGTAGAACAGGCACTGATAGGAATGCTAAGGCCAGGAGGCACTGGTACGGTCAATCCACTCAGCCACCACAGTGTCCTCTACTCCAATGACCCATCTCCCTCTACTCAGCCTTCGAACTGTACTCACCTGAGAGAAGGACATCTGTATTCTGTATGTGATACTTGGAATAACACGACTGTGGAGAGCCAACCCCTGTAACCCCAATAACCAGGTCAGTGTCCATATGACAT
This sequence comes from Pleurodeles waltl, assembly GCF_031143425.1. Taxonomy (NCBI): domain Eukaryota; kingdom Metazoa; phylum Chordata; class Amphibia; order Caudata; family Salamandridae; genus Pleurodeles; species Pleurodeles waltl. Next base: position 46,176,712 of record NC_090447.1, on the reverse strand, counting down.
TTTGCAACTGTCTCTAAACTCACAAATTAAGTTTACCCACCTGGGAGGGACCAAGATACAGAGCCGGGTACACTCTGTGATGTAGCTAAACACCTAGATCCATCTTGAGCAGCTATGCCAAGATGATAATATTGTGGACAGGAAGGAAAGCTCAACCTGTCTGCCAAAACAATTTAAGACAGACCAAAGGCCCCAAGATGCATCATATGAATGATATTGGCTGCAGCCACATTCATAATGCACTGACCACATGATGACAACTATCACATAAACAACAAGGTCCTGCATAACAGTCAACTAGGTCTTAAAATGACCTAAACCACATCCTGCCCAGCCACTGTTTCACCTGCACTGCTGGCAACAAATAAGTCAATGGCCATCCTTCAGAGTGCTAATAAACTCATGCATTCTGAAGGTAGTTGGCTGAAATGGAATTGGTATGTTACCCACATGTCAAGTCAATTCAACTTTTAACATGTGTACCTGTCACTTAAGGGAAATCTGCAAATACAATACAATATGTACATGGCCTCAGCCAAATGTCACTGTTTACTATTGGTGACAGATGTCACAAAACAACCTTTAACATTGTATCTCTCACATCAACAGGTCTGCAAATAATGAGACCACTGAAGCAACTGCCACTACGCCCATGGATGAAACCCTCTGTGAGGGCATCACTCCTGGTCGTCTGGACGTGGAGGAGGGTTCTGGCCATTCTGGGCAACCTGGTCAGACGACACCAGTTAGCCTCACCATGACCACATCAACTCCTCCCAGCCCCGTTGCTTCAACATCTCAGGCAGCCAGTCACCCCCAAACCTGTGTCCTGAGGACTGTGGCTACCATCTTGTGTCACCCAGTCCAAGATCCTGAGTCACAGCAAAACACCTCCGACAATGATTGTCCTGGAACCAGTGGTAGGGGGCAAGCTTTGCCAAAGGTTCAGGCATGTGGGGGTCGGGTGTGTGGGAGGGATGGTGTGGGCCTCTGGCATGAGGTTGCTGGGGATGGCCCTGGCCAGGACACCATCAGCCAAGTTTTGGGAGCCTACCAACAATCTCAAGGAGTGATGGGCCAGGTAGATGCCAAACTCAGGGAGTCGAAGCAGTTGCAGAAGGACTTCCATTTTGAGTCCCTGTAAAAGTGGGAGGCCACCAACACCATCCTGGCCTCCCTAATAGGGGTGTTCAGGGAGATTAGTAGTACCCTGATCAGGGACAATGAGCAACCCCACACCCCTTCCTTTGGCCAAGCAACACCAGCTCCTTCAACGTATGTGGCAGCCACTGGAAGGGAGGCCCTGTAAGGAGACGCATCGCCTCAGACACCCCTGCCTCTTCCCCGCAAATAGGGATGTCCACCCAAGACTCCAGGAGGTGCGGATGGCAACACATTACACACTGCCAGCAAGGGACCTCTTCCTGAAGGAACTCCTTTGTCTGCCTCTGTTGACTGTTCTTTAACCACTTTCCATTTACCAAGGTTGTAGGACACTGGACTTTGGACTTCACATTCTGTGGCATCCACTAATTTGATTTTATCCACCATGACTGATCTCTTCACTTCACTTCTTTTTTAGAGTCTCACAAATATGTTCTGTACATATGCAAATAAACACACCTATCACAAAAAACACTTCCTACTACCATTTTTCTACATTTTGAAAGGTTGATTTGTAAGCCCATGTGATGTACATGAGGAAAACATGAGATGGTAATAGAAGGAGGGGTATGTCTCAGGTAGTTTCATACTGAGGAGAATTAGCAACACAATGACACAAGTGTCTGGTGACACCAAACATTTTATTGAACAGTACAGCACATAAAATGTCTGGACTGTCGTAGCCAAGAATGGCAGAACCATATTGAGTCAGGCTAGCTATCTCAAGTAACCGTCACCTAGACCACAGAAGAAAGGGCTATGTCAGACCTTGTGCAGTAGAATAGGCTCATAGATTAGTGGACGTTGTCACCAGCTTGAGCATTATCACATACCACAACCAGGTCTACCAACTTGACATACGCCATGACACATACAGAGGCAGTACAACAGTCCCTAATCATAGGTCCATCCTGTTACAATGAACAAGCATTTGGTGGTATGGTACAAATCTATGTCAGTGTTGTGGCACAGGCACTGTGGACTGTAATGAGGAAACATTTCAACAGCTACATACTGGTCATAAAGGATCATTGTCAATAGAACTTGAAGGGAGATTGCATGGATTGCACTGGATGACAACATGTGTCAAGGCCATATGATCACACACAGGAGACAATTGGATCAGCCCACCACATCAAACAAGTGTATTGTGCACTTCAGAAGTCCACCCACCCATTGTTCTAGCTGTTTTTTGGCAAAGGACCTATACACCCCAAATCTGTGACCAACATTACCTAGATCAATCTATGTCCACTTCCTATGTCAGGACAGCAACAGCTACATGTCAATGTCACAACTCTGAAATGCTAACACAAGAATGGCATAGTGAAGAGACCTGAATGAAACACAATGTAAGGAGTTTAGGCAGGAAAGATACATACATTTGACCATAACCTCATATTAGACTTCAGTAGATCCATTCACATTTCCATGAGACTTACATAAACTAAGAGGATAATGGTGGTCTTAGCTTATTTTCAGTCCCAATTTGCAATCACACCTTAATTGTACACTGCATGGCATGAGATCCCCTGTCCTTCGTGAAAAACATGCCCTACTCAATACATCCTGTCAACTGCAGTTTGCCATACGATCCCGGGAATCACATATTACCGCACACTTACACTCAAATAAAGTACTGATTGATGAGATCTGCCCGCAAGTCTTCACCTTGCTTCTCATCACTGTCATCCTCACTTGGCATTTCAGGATTCTCACCCAGTGGCAATGCTAGCTTCCCCTCATCTTGTATGTATGGTATGTCTATGCTCTTAAATCTGGCTTTCAGGAGCCCAAAAGCCTATTCAATGACATTGTTGAAGCAGACATCCCCTGGCGTAGTTGGGTTCCTCACCGGTGTCAACAACCATGGATGGTTTGAGTATGCAGGGTCACCTGTAATGGAATGGGACGTATGTACAACAATTAGTCCCTCTCATTGTTTCTTCTGCAGCACACATTTGATACAAACATGCATGCCATATGTGACTTACCAACCAGCCAGGCCCTCTCTGGGTACAGTTGTGACATTAGCTGTGGAATTGTGCTGTTCCGCATGATGAAGGCATCATGGACAGAACCCGGATAACAGACACAGACCTGTGAAAAGTAGAAGTCTGTCAAACAAACAACTTGGACATTGATGGAATGGAATTCTTCCTGTTTCGATAGACTTGTTCATTGCCATGCTGGGGAACCAAGGCAACATGCTTACCCATCATCAATGGCTCCCACCACATGTGGGATGTGTGCAAAACCATAGAACTCAGCGTTCACATGTGCAAAATCCTCACGTTGAAGAAACCGGACATAGCTGTCCAGGTGTTTCAACATTGCTGAGAGTGCATCCTTCAATACAAGACTGAACATAGGCTGGGACATCCCAGAAGATAGGGCCACTGTATTTTGGAAGGACCATGTGGCCAGGAATTGCAACACTGCCATAACTTGTACGATGGGTGGTATGCTATTTAGATGAGAAATCACAGGCAGTTGATCTGGCTCCAACTGATGACAGAGAACCACAATTGTTTTCCTATTCAGATGGTACATATAGGAAAGAGTCCCTTATGGCATGGCTACCCCCCTACTTGTTGTCTGATATTGATGCTGACTTGACTGAGAGTGTGCTGGGATCCTGCTAACCAGGCCCTAACACCAGTATTCTTTCCCTAAAAATGTACCATTATTCCCACAATTGGCACACCCCTGGCACACAGCCAAGTCCCTTGTAAAAGGTACCCATGGTACCAAGGGCCCTGTGGCCAGGGATGGTCCCGAGGGGCTGCAGCATGTATTATGCCACCCTAGGGGACCCCCCACCAAGCACATGCACACTGCCATTGCAGCTTGTGTGTGTTGGTGGGAAGAACAATACAAAGTTGACATGGCACCCCTCTCAGGGTGCCGTGCCCACAAACCACTGCATGTGGCATAGGTAAGTCTCCCCTCTAGCAGGCCTCAGAGCCCTAAGGCAGGGTGCACTATACCACAGGTGAGGGCATAGCTGCATAAACAATATGCCCCTATGGTGTCTAAGTCCATTCTTAGACATTGTAAGTGCAGTGCGGCCATATGAAGCGCATGGGCTGGGAGTTTGTCATTATGAACCCCACAGCTCCATGGTGGATCCACTGAAGTCTGGGAAGTTTGGTTTCAAATGTCTCAGCACAATAAACCCACATGGATGCCAGTGTTGGATTTATTGAAAAATGCACCCAGAGGGTATGTTTAAAGATGTCCTCTGTATTTTAGCTAAACGTCTAGTGCAGGACTGTCCGGCATGTGCCAGCCTGTCACTTCCAGTCGAGTTTCACATGAGCTGAGAGTCTTTGTGCTCTCTGTGGCCAGAAACAAAGCCTACACTGGGTGGAGGTGCTTCACATCTCCTCCCTGCAGGAACTGTAAAACCTGGTGGTGAGCCTCATCGGCTCAGGCCTCTTGTTACAGTGCAAAAACAACAATCCTTTTGTGTTGCTACTCTTGTTACAGTGCCCCAGGGCACTCCAGCTAGTGGTGATGCCTGCCTCCCAGACCAAGCCCCACTTTTGGTGGCAAGTCCAGCGGGAAAATGAGGAAAAACAAGGAGGAGTGACCACTTCAGCAAGGACCACCCTAAAGGTGTTCGGAGCTGAAGTGACCCCCTTCCTGCAGAATCTTCCATCTTGGTTTGGAGGACAGGGAACAATAGGGTTAGGTCTGTGCCAAAGGGGAGTGGGCACCGGAAGGGTGTAGCCACCCTCAGGGACAGTAGTCATTGACTACTTCCCTCCAACCACTGTAACGCCCCTGAATTTAGGATTTAAGGCTCCCCTGAACCTAGCTCGTCAGATTCCTGGCAACCTCAAGAAGACAACCAGAAGAAAGAAGAAGGACTGATAAGCTGACCCCCAGCAAAGAAGACTGAAGACACCAACTGATTTGGCCCCAGCCTTACCGGCCTGAATCCAGCTTCTGAAGCCCCTGCTACAAAAAGGCGACTCATCCTGCAGTGACCTCTTAAAAGCCTCAAGAGGACTACCTGCACAGCAGAGGACCAAGACCTCCTGTGGACAGCAGCCCTGTCCAGAAAGAAACTCCAACAAAGGACTCCAGAACCGCCCTGGATCTGTGAGCCCTGCCCACTCTGCACCCGACGCCCATGGCCCGTGTCCAGATGGCCCAATGGACTAGAGCTGGTCCCCAGGCAATTCTAACCTAGCATCCACCCAGGGTTGACCCCTCCTGTCCACCACAACGCCACCTGCAGACTTAATCCAGAGGACCCTCCGGCCTGTGAAAGATCCGGACGAAGATACCCGACGCCAAAAGCTACCCTGCACCTGCAGCCCCCTGGCCTTGGGGAACATGACATTCAGTGCAGCAACGTGTAGCAGGTGGCCCTCCTCACTGTCCAGCCTGTGATTTCTCTGAACCAAGCCCTTGGACCAACCTTGCAGCCTTCTTGTGACCCCTGGCGTACCCCTACTGAAAAGCATTGAGAGCCGAAGCTAACTTTGCACCCTGCAGCCGGCCACCCCTATGCCGCTAAGGGTTGTGTGTTTGGTGCTCACCTGTGGCCCCCGGTGCTCTCCTAAACTCCCCAGGTCTGCCCTCCGAAGACCCAGGTACCCAGTCTCTATAATTGCACATTCTTAACCTTGCCTAAACTTTGACCTCTGCACCCGGACGGCCCCGTGTTGCTGGTAGTGGGTGTTTGGGGTTAACTTGACCCCCAACCTGTCGACATCCTAACCCCCGGAGAATGGAACTGTAAGCCTTGTACTCACCTCAAAACTGTACTAATTTTTCTTACTCCTTAGAACTGTCTTTGAAAATTGCACTGTCACCTTTTTGGAATAGATATTTGCTATTTTATTGAAAACCGTTTTACTTACCAAATCAAAACTAAGTTGTGTTGATATATATGTTTGCTACTTACTTGCAAATGTACCTCCCTGCAAACTGAATCTTGTGGTTCTAGAAATAAAGTAACAAAATATAATTGTGCTACATAAAAAAACAACGGCATGAGTGTGTGCTTCCTTCATTGCCTGTGTGTACAACAAATGCTTTGAACTACCCTCTGATAAGCCTCACTGCTTGACCACACTACCACAAAAGAGAGCATTAGTATTATCTACTTTAGCCTCTGTTAAGCCTCTGGGGAACCCCTAGACTCTCTGCACTTTATATCTCATTTTGAAATGGCATATACAGAACAAGCTTCCTACAATACATCTGGATGATGTGTCTGTCTTCCATGGCCTGAAGGTCTGGCAGTGGACGTTAGACAGGAGGATGTCTGATCCTTTCCCTCCCTGGGTACCTATATTGGCCAAGAAAAGAGTATAAACATCATTCAATTTTTTTCTTACAACATACATAATGCATGTAATTGACATTGCTCAGTACACATTACCAATGTAATTCCACAGAAGTAGCATGTTTCCCCATTGCTTTACCACAAATGTCCATACATCATCTATCTGGACACCAACAAATTTTTCCATAAAATATACTACTCAGAATGTGACATAAGTTCCCAAATTTGAAATGACCGGGGGAAGGGGGTCTGTGGCCAAAATAAAATTGCAAAAACAACAGATGATGGACGGAATGCAGAACAAATCAAACATTCACCCCCAGTCACAGATCTAAGTTTAATCCATCATTTTTTTGCTTGCCATGGCACTCTAGTTTGATCCCAGCCATATGCAAATCAGTCTTGACACTGTTCCCCATGGGAACAGTCCAGCCCGAACTGCCAGGCCAGGGCCTCCCTGGACCAGAAACAAGCATCCTGGGCCCAGTTTCAGTGAATCACCCTTCAGCTGCCAGGCTAGCTTGAATCTGGTGGCATAGCAAGCATGGGACCCACATCTGGGCATACCCTTCCCACTTGGGGCAACACGTGCAAAACCAACAGATGATGGACAGAATGCAGAACAAAACAAACATTCACCCCCATTCACAGATCTGAGTTTAATCCATCAGTTTGTTTTGCGTGCCATGGCATTCCAGTTTGAACCCAGCCATATGCAAATCAGTCTTGACACTGTTCCCCATGGGAACAGTCCAACCCTAACTGCCAGGCCAGGTCCTCCCTGGAGCAGAAACAAGCATCCTGGGACCAGTTTCAGGCTATCACCCTTCATCACCAAGGCTAGCTTGAATCTGGTGGCATAGCAAGCACGGGACCCACGCCTGGGCATACCCTTCCCACTTGGGGCAACACATACAAAAACAACAGATGATGGACGGAATGAAGAACAAATCAAACATTCACCCCCAGTCTCAGATCTGGGTCAAATCCATCAGTTTTTTTTGCTTGCCATGCCATTCCAGTTTGAACCCAGCCATATGCAAATCAGTCTGGGCCCTGTTCCCCATGCAAATAGTCTAGCCCAAACTGCCAGGGCAGGTCCTCCCTGGAGCAGAAACAAGCCTCCTGGGACCAGTTTCAGGGTATCACCCTTCATCAACTGGGCTAGCTTGAATCTGGTGGCATAGCAAGCACGGGATCCATGTCTGGGCAAACCCTTCCCACTTGGGACAACACATGCAAAAACAACAGATGATGGACAGAATGCAGAACAAATTAAACATTCACCCCCAGTCGCAGATCTGGGTTTAATCTATCAGTTTGTTTGCTTGCCATGCCATTCCAGTTTGAACCCAGCCCTATATAAATCAGTCTTGACTCTGTTCCCCATGGGAACAGTCCAGCCCGAACTGCTAGGCCAGGTCCTCCCTGGACCAGAAGCAAGCATCGTGGGACCAGTTTCAGTGCATCACCCTTCATCAGTCAGTCTAGCTTGAATCTGGTGGCATAGCAAGCACAGGACCCACATCTGGGCATACCCTTCCCACTTGGGGCAACACGTGCAAAAACAGCAGATGATGGACGGAATGCAGAACAAATCAAACTTTCACCCCAAGTCGCTGATCTGGGTTAAATCCATCAGGGAACAGGATCAAGACTGATTTACATATGGCTAGGTCCAAACTGGAGTGGCATGGTGAGCAAAATAATTGATGGATTAAACCTAAATCTGTGACTGGGGGTGAATGTTTGATTGGTTCCGCATTCCCTCCATCATTTGTGTTTGTTGGCTTTTTTTGCCAAAATAAACTTGCCACATGTGCCTGGCAATGTATAAAAATGCTGTCAACGTAGAAGGACATACATGACAGGACAAGACCAGCACTTATTAGTTGTTTAGAGCATTATTCAGAGTTGTGGTTCATTTATTATTAGCCAAATACCACCTAAAATGCTTTTATTTGTCAGGTGTCTGACCCACTCCACTGGACATTAGGAACCGCCCACGCCCGCCGGGGGAAGTCATCATGGCAGTAGGCGATTGCAACTGCGGCAGACACAGTCATAGACTGATGTTGTTGCGAGTGGCAGTCTTGGGCCAATGGCTGTGTCAGTCAGTAGTGACGGCCGCATACGTGGCGGACGTGACCGCCATATTCTGAATAATACCTCACTTGACTCCTGACACTGCTGCCAGCAAGACCTCCATGACCTGAGCTGCTGTGCACCACCTCTGGGACCAATCTTGCCATGTCCAACAGGTGATAGGGACCCTGCCTTCTCCCCAGAAGAGCTGGTTAAGCTGGTGGTGGAGGTCCTACCCCTGTATTACCTGCTCTATTGTTCACTAGAAGAGCAGGTAGGTGCCTCACGTCCACTTTTTTCCCTATACTGCAACATATATTCCTTTCTCACAGGCTAGATTGTGCCCATGTGTGTAAAAATTTATAGTAAGGGCCATGGAGCGGCAGTCAATGTGGCTTAGGAAGCCACAGAGTTGTGTTGTGTCCCATACGTTTTGAAATCTGTCAGAATACCAGGGCATTTCCCACAAGTTGTCAGTTGACCAACCTAGTTAGTGAAGGGCTTGAGCAGGGTGGTGTTTGGTCTGCTGATTGTGAAATGGTTGTAGTCTTGTCCATGTAGTCAGTGACTAGTATGTGCCGCACTTGAGCATTTTGGGCTAAACAGATTGTTCATTGCAATGTGTACTGCCATGCATGTGACTCTGCCATTTCGTGTGTGAACTGGGGACAGAATTTCCTGTCTTGTGTTTGTGCATCCATGCAGGCCGACACCCACCAAAAGAAAGGGATTTGGAGTGCCATGGCCAAGAAGGTGCAGATCCTGGGGGTCCACAGCTGGTGGAGCACCCACTGCAGAAAGAAGTGGGAGGACCTGAGATGCTGGGCCCAGAAGATCAAGGAGGCCCAGCTGGGGCTGTCCTCCCTATGTGGGCGGGGTGTCCGTCGGACCATGACCCCCTTAATGGCCCACATTCTGGCGGTGGCCTACCTGGAGCTGGATGGGCATTTGAGGGTAGCACAGCAGCCACAAGGGGGTGAGTAGACAGCATTTTCCTGCCTGTCCCATTGACAGGTGATTGAGTTGGGTACTGACTGATCCCCCTGACAATTAGGGATGAGCCATTTGTCACACAGAAGATGGGAGATTGTTTGTGTTGATATGTCGTGTCTATAAAACTGGTCTACCTTGCCTTCTGAACCTGGGATCTGGTACAAACCTGGGGGGAATCCTCAAACAACTTTCTCGGCAGGGACCATAAATGGCTGTGTAGAGTGAGCTTTCATGTACTTTTTTTTTTGCAGTGGGTGTAATTTCGGACCCTCAGATCACTTCCCCTGAAAGTCACAGACAAAAGGTAAGTAAGTTATGAATCACTGTCCCCTGCCATGTGTCTGGACATTTGTGTATGTAAACATCTGTCACCCAGAACCAAGTTATCTTCAGTGTATGATGTGTGATGTGTGCTGGTGCCTCACTGAAGTCTGTGGTGTGTTTGTGCCCAGCACTGATGTGACTTACATGGTTAATGGTTTGCAGATGTAGCAAACAAATTTCTCTTGGTAAGTAGGGAATGTCCACTGAGTAGAATTATGTCCCATGGCTGTAGCCAATATTCCTTGTGCCAACATGTCAGCATGTGTCCTTTTCTCTTTAGGAAACATCCTTATTCTGCAATTTCATACATGTTCTCCCCAGGTTGATGGGATGATGTCTGTATTCCTTCACACATATGTGCGCGGAAAACTGTTAGTGGAGTATTACATTTACAATGCTGATCCATTTCAAGTTGTGCCACAGACAAGAGTGTGTCAGCATTGTTTATTGTCTTACAGATACCTTCATGCGTCATAGTATGTCAATTGTCATGTAGGACTGCAGTAGCAATGAGGGAAATTACATTTAGGCCCAGATTGTGGAACAACTCTGTGATTATCTATACCCTTGATGTGGCATCTTGTGGAAAAGTGCACTGCATATGATTAAAGCTTGAGGATTAATCTCTGACTGTTGTCATGCATCATGGAGTGACTTGCAGTGATGTTGACATCACACGTGTTTGGGTTCAGGCATTAATCCACAGACAGATACCTGTTTTGGCATGTCCAAGATTGGATAGTGATGTTGCTTCTCATTGGACAACAAGTTGGGGTGCTTCTATTATTCCTTGCAAGTTCTGTTTCCTCCAACCTGCAAGGTACAGATGTGTACCACAGATACACTCAGATGATGTCATTGTAATGTGTGTCAGACATTAGCCGTGACTATCCTGGGGCTGACTGATTCATTGTTGTGTGTATCCTGGAGACATCTCTCCCTGACTATTTGGACCTGACATCAATGTTGTTCCTTGCAATGAAAAATGTGAAGTCTATCTGAGTGACATTGATACTATGACCTTGACTCTATTGGGACAGGTGTCACTTTTTGAGCTGTACATTGTTGAAATGTGTCCATTATGACATGGGTATTTCCATGTCAACTATCTCACTTTTGTATCTGAGATAGCTGGATTTCATTGGCATTATCTCAAAATGTTGGTATATCATGAATGTGCAAAATAGATGTGTGCATAAACTTGTGTGTGAAATATGGAAAGTTGTTTTACAAAGGGATAGTATTGTTGGCTAAAAGTAAACTGAGGTCTGCTGCATGTGCACAGTTGTGAGGATGGGGAGGTCACCTAGTTGTTGTGTTGTCATTGTGGTTGCAAGACTTCAGCCATACAATGGTAGTTGTCTGGGAGCCTGATTAGCTTGTGGGTAACTTTGATAAGATGACATGCACGCATATGGTAGGGCATATGAAGGTGCCACTTTGGTGACATTTTTTGATGGAGCCTACTTGATATGATGGTATTGTTTGTCAATCAGAGTTGTGAGTGAGGTGTTATCATGCATATGTTATGACCCTATTTCTAATTTTTTTTGCAGCATCAGAACAGGCAGGCAAAGGAGACAGGGCATAGTCGAGTGGGGAACTATCTGGCCATGGGACCTCAGGTCAAGATTCCATTAACACAGAGGGATCAAGTGGCCTAGAGGGCGAGAGGAGTGCCATGGGGGAGATGGGATCTACATTGTCATCCTCGGATTCCTCCTTCAGTGGCCACTCCCTAGTGGTGGAGCTCCCACCAGGGACCCACCAGTGCCATCCTTGTCTGCCACCCCTGGTCTATCATGGCTCTCTCTGTTGCTCCCCACAGAGTTGTCCGTGCCCGCTCACCCAAGAGAGTGGGTGTCCCCTTTGTCGCAGGCACCTCCACCCCAGTCCGTATTACCCCTGCTTCCCTCAGTGAAGAGGCTATTGACCTCCTGAGATCAATCTCTGTGGGTCCAACCATCACTGTGAATTCCATCCAGGGATTGGCAAGTCAGCTCTAACAGACTAATGCATTCCTGGAGGGCATTCATGGTGTAATGTCTAGCCTACAGAGATCTTTTCAGGCTCTGACCTCCACACTGACTGCATCCGGTCACCCCACAGCTTCTTTCCCCCCTCCACCTCACTCTTCCCAATCCAAATTCCCCTTCCTCTACCTACCCAAAGCACACAAACAGATCCTCATGCATCCACCTCAACAGACAAATGTAGCACAAACACAAGCACCATAAGACACACCGGCATGCACACAAATAATATCCACCCAGAGACACAGCAACATTCACAACTGCCCCTGACACCCCCACCACCTCCAGCACCACACATACGACATCAAGCCTACCTACAGACACCACCTCAACAATCACTGACAAGGCCAGCACACCCATCCTACCCGCACACACCACCCCAGCAGACCCTCAGACATCCACCACAAACACCACAGACACCAAAACTACTGACACAACTACATCCACCATACCTGCACTCACCACCTCCAACAGACTCGGCATCCCCCAGCACCTCCAGCCCCTAAGCCAAAGACACATAGACACCTTCACTCACCCACCCAACATACACCCACCACACACAAGCATATCCCTCATAAGCAAGCACCCAAGACATCCACACCTACACAGCCTACATCCACTCATCCTCTAAATCCTATCCCCCTTCTGACCATACCTGTGTTTCCACAAAACTGTTCATCTGTGATCTTGGCTGTACCGCTGTTCTCTCCCCCAAAGCACACCCATAAAGATCCCACCCAGTGCATCCCTTCCACCTCCAAGGCCTCCCCTGTCCCCCTGCAAGTAGCCATTCCTCTCCCCCGGAAGAAGCCCACCCTTCCCACAAAGAAGCTCACCCCTCCAAAAAAGAAGATTACCTTTCCGCAGCCCAAACCTCCCCCTCCCAAATCCGATCCCCCATGGCCCTGATAATCCCTGAGGTGCCTGCATGCCCCCTTGATGCCCCTTTCTGAATAGGTTACATGGCATTCAGGAATCAAGTTTGGGCACAACAGTGTGCCATTATTGGCAATAAGTATGGAGTGGTCAATGGCCTTTGGACAATCATACTTGCTCCTATGAATAAACCCAACAGTTGTTTTTTTTATTTTTTATTTTGGGTATACTATTGTCCTGCAATTCCTTTTCTAGCTTTCTGTTGTCCCTGAGCGACTTTGGTTGTGTGCCTGCAGTTGTGTGTGTTTGAGCCTGCTTGCTGCTCTAGTTGCTTGTTAGCAGTATGTGAGTTTGTGTGCAGTGCTGTTGTCCCCCGGGAGAAGGGTACATATTGTGTGTATAGGTATGTGTGTGTAAATGCAATGGTGGTGTCATGGCACAGTGCACTGTTTGGTATGGTAAGTATTTCTTATTGTGATGTCCAATGCGAGCATGTATGGTGTTAGACTTGTTCCCCTGATCTGGCTTATGTATTCATGAGATGAGTCATCTTGAGTTTTGTATGTGCAGACATAGAGTGTGTTGAATTGTGCTAGCTTTGTTTGCATTTGCCTGTGCATGAGTTCATTTAGGTGTGTGTCCCTGTCAAATGGTTACTGTAAAGGTATGTCCCATGCAGTAAGATTTGTATGTGCTTTGTTGACTTTCCCTTCCCCATTGTTTAGATGTTTATGACAATTGGTTTTGGTATTCAATCAATCAATCAATCAGGGATTTGTAAAGCACACTACTCACCTGTGAGGGTCTCAAAGCGCTGAAGAGGGAAGGGGGGCAGAGGCGCGGGGAGGTGCTGCTACTGCTCGAACAACCAGGTCTTGAGAAGTTTCCTGAAGGTAAGGAGGTCTTTGGTCTGGCGCAGGTGGGTGGGAAGAGTGTTCCACATTTTGGCAGCGAGGTGCAAGAATGATCTACCGCTGGTTGTAGTTCTGCGGATGCGTGGGAGGGATGCGAGGGTGAGGTCGGCGGAGCAGAGATGCCGGGTCGGGTGTAGAAGGAGAGTCGTCTGTTGAGGTATTCTGGTCCGGTGTTGTGCAGTGCGGTCCGGTGTTGTGCAGTGTTTGTCCCTGAGACACATGTAGGGCCATTTCCTGTGAACATGTTGTTTGAGGGTCCTGTTCAAAGTGTTATATGTCCCAGTGCAGTCTCCTTCCCTGTGTGTCCCAGATGGTCCCATCCCAATTGTGTAGATATGGTTGTTACGTTGTTCTTGGTGCATTTGTCTCTTTGTGTTTTATGCATGCCATTGTGGTTCCAATGTGCTGTGAAGGGTGTGATGTGTATGTCCATTTCAGGGCTGTTTACTGGTGGTGTTGTTTGTATTCCATGCCACATCAATAGATATGTGTGTTGTATGTGTGAACATTCCCAGGCCAGTTGTATGAGCTGTATTGTATATGTGCTGTAGTTGTGCTGTTATTGCTGTGTGTGACAAAGTTGTGTAGCTTTCAGTGTTCCTGAGCTGTGTGGCCGTGTTTATTTGTGTAGTGTTGCAGTGCAGTGTGAGTGTGCTGGCCAAAGTGTGTGCAGTGTGTGTCCGTGTTGATGTATATCAGTGAGTGTGTGCTGTATGAGATGTGTGCCTGCTGCCCATGGTGTACCCCCCTATGATGCGTTTGCCGGTGCTTCAAGCTGTTTTTAAAGGTTGATGATACAGGTAGGTGTGTGTATTTACGGTTGATGGCATCCATGTCAACGTTGATTTCATGGTCTTTTGACAAGCAGCAGCAGGAAGTTTGTGAATGGCTCCATGGTGGCTCTGGATGTGTAAAGCTATCTGCAGGTGAGTGTCTCTCTTTATACTGTTTGTTTTCACCAGCTCGTAGATGGTAGTTGGGCTGCCATGGTCCCATTGGCGGTGTGCCACCTCGTAATAAGTCCGGCGGAAAGACTTTCTCTCTGGCCTGTTTATGCTTCCTTGTGACCTTGGTGGTCTGTGCTGCCTGGCGGTAGCGGTGAACTGTTGGTGGTATTCTGTTTTTACGACCACCAAACTCGTAATACGGTGGTCCGCTCCGCCAGACCGTTGGCAGTCGGACCGCCAACATGGCAGTCACAGGACCGCCAAAGTCGTAATGAGGCTCAATGTCTCTTTACAAGTAGGGTTAGTATGGCTGGGAGTTATTAGCGTATTCATGAAAAACATCCAATGCTTTAAAAGGGCAGGTACCACCCAGCACTGAGTATCTGCACCTCTTTATTTTGAAAGGTAGAGTACCCGCACTTCTTAGTGTCAAACAGGTACTCTATAGTGGGAGTACCTGCACTTCTATAGTTCAATTTAAAACATTGAAAAAATCTAATATAAAAACATCATCACTTCTAACTGGCCAGTCGGAACTGGTAGATGGGATTCCCAACCCACTGATTTAAAATTGTTCAGAAAACATAAAAAACACACCCTAGCATTTATTTCTACCTCAGAAACAGCTCATGTTTCCTCGCACTGCGTCATTTCCGGGGACGGTAAGTCTTTGTCCTTCTGACTGTCGTCCATTAAGCTGCCTCACAGACTGGGTCTGTCCTTAATCGGTCTCTGGCGGGAAGCAGCATGAAGGATGCGCTCCGCTGCCCTCCAAGTCACCAGCGTCCATAACTCCTGCCCGGCCAGGACACTGGGTCACAGCCTGTGATGATCACACCCAGACCGCCACAGACGAGGCCTGAGTGCCAATTAACGAGTTCCCTAATGGACCGGGAAGAAATATAGCACCGCACTGTTTCCGAAATCAAGGCTGAGGAAAACTGCAAATCTCACCCCAGAACATGACCATCACACGTCCCACAGCTACGGATGCTTAACAATTGTTAAGATTCGTTACCCAAATGACCCTTCCAACAAAGGAAAAGCCATTTTGACTGTGGTTATGTACTACATTTTAGAAAATGGGTCTGAATTCCCAAGATGTAGATTCAGGAGATCAATTTATTAAGAATGCATCTCAATAGGGTTCTGTTGCAAATGCCAGATCAGGAGCGTGCATGAAAAACTGTCTGCATGCACCGCTGCATGTATTCAAGCATAGTCAGGGGTAGTAAGCGCTATATAAATGCAATTTCAATGCAATCTACTCTTGCATTTTCTAGAACACCCCAGGCTTACGCACTGTTGTCAGCTCAGCGCACTATCTTTAGAGAATGTCTGACATTCTCACATGCCGCACCCAACTCTTCACTTAAGTCACACAAAACAAAACACATGCGAGCAACTAGGTACTGTAAAAGGGCTCCCTGGATCCAATGTGAATTGGTGCGCATTGATGCCTTGTTAATGGTATAAAGTGCTTTCTAAACCTACAATTCAATACAATATAGTCAACAATAACCAAAGACAGTGGCAATGAGAAGCAGAGAGCAAGGCGGAGCACATGAGCGGTGAGATTTAAGAAGCCCCGAGCGCCATCGTGCGCCCCATTTACATAATTTTCTTGAACCAAATGTGGCATTAAGGTGGCATTTCACCCATGCCATATTTACAAAGTGGCGCAATGCATACATTGCACCACTTTATAACCCCTTTTCGCCACATTATGCCTGTGTCAGGCATAAGTTATGAAAGGAGGGCGTTCCAGCGCAAGGAGGCCCGAAAAAATAGTGCAGTGAAATTTAACAGATTTCACTGCACCATTTTTTCTGTCATTTTTAGCGCCTGTTCAGAGCAGATGTTAAAATGACGCATCCATTTAAATCAATGGGCCTCCTTCCACTTTGTTACACTAGTGTCAACATTTTTGATGCTAGTGTAGCAAAGCGCCACAAAAGCGTCAACATTTTTGACGCTATTGTTCTAACTACGGCCATGGTGCGTTAATTATGGTGCAACCATGGTGTCGTTAGGTGCCGGTAGGGTGGTGCAGAAAACGTGGCGCATCAGAGCTAATGCACCACTTTTTCCTAAATCTGGGGCTATGTATTCACAGTTTAAATTATTGCCATGTGAGTGCTCAATATAGTTCAGAGTGATGCTGAGCCAACCTAGAGGTGCGATCCACAGGAAATGACTAGAGGTATTAACAGAGTGACATGGGAATATATACGTAAATATGATATTTAAACATACTGTATAGCTGACGCAAGGTGTAAACCACTTTTTTGTTTTTTTGGTTCTATAGAAAACTATATTTTCTTTTTAAGAAAATAGCAATTGAGTAATGTGCTACTGGATCATAAATTACTTTTGTACATAAGAAAAGGCCTTTTTGTGGTCTTAGACGGGCAGATTCTGTGAAGAAGACCCTCTGCTGTCACAAAAAGCCTGCACACCTAGACCTGTGTTTCTCCTTTAAAGCATATCAATGACATTTTAAACTGCTAAGAAGTGAGACTGCATTCTAAATATTGAGACTCACATCCAACGAGTGAGGCATAAAGTGTCAGAGTTTAAAGATCTCTTTCTGTGCTTCTCTGTTGTGGGGATTAGCATCTTGTCACAGTGAGGCGCAGAAGGTAAACAAAGTCTCAAAGAACAAACCTGTAAAAACTTCAGCATTACAAGAACATGCTCACCTTTTCCATCTCTGGAAGACAGGTGGGGCTTAAAAACCCTGGATTTCAGAGACACTATCAAGGATTGAAGAGGCCCCAGGGCAGTGGATAACTAAACAGCATGGTCCAGCACGTGACAGCTCCTTCTCTGGGCTGTCAGTGTCCCCTTCTCCCCTCACTCTGTTGCCTGTCACCGGAAGCCTGCCACTGACTGAGTGATGCTGGCTTTTCCCGCGCCTGGGCCAAGCTAAGAGGGGCTGAGCCCCTGACTGATGCTGAACAATTAGCAGAACATGACATCAATCATGGGGGTTCTTAAAGCATGCCTGGAGGGAGACATAACGAGCTTAAAATTTGGCATCAGAACAGAGGGAGGCTGCCACGTGCTATCATGTCTGTCACAATAATGATATATCACATTCTATGGAAATACAATGCAACATGACGTCTTGGCTCTGAAGGCACTCTTTGCACTGGGTTCCTACAGTTAATTAACAGGATTAATCTAGGGTTTTCTTTCACTTGGCTGCTCTGTGTTGGTGCGCATGTCACTGGGGTTTTTCATCCTGTACTTCTCTGCCAGGCTTCAAAGAGTCTACTTGACTTCAGAATCCTTCTGCTGTAGGTTTGTGGTGCACCACAAAGGCAATCTCTACTGCCACACAGAGCCCTATGACATCTTCACATAGAAGTGTGAAGCAACAATGAATGGGGCCTTTGATTGCGTTGATGGCCTTTGAGATTCCTCCACCCAGAGTCCAACTGGTCACCCCCTCAGCCCCTCACCTCCCCCTGCACTGTGTGAAATCTATCAGTTTTTACCACACTGTGGGTGGGGGATGCTGTAGGGTCTGCAACCCTGGGGAGAGGCCACCTAATGAGGCCCCGGATGGGGTAGGATCCATGGATACAACCCTGACTTTACATCCATCACTGTTCACTGAACAAATGTCTTAATTTTGATCTTGATACCATAGTGGTGAGGGACATTAGAAGTTTGTACAAGGGTCATTCAAAATATTTCATCTTGTTCATCAAAAGTACGTACTTCACACAATTACACATTATACAAGTTACGAGAAATCATGGAAATGACACAAGCCTAACATTTTGCACTTTACTGCAAGGAACTGATTCGAGCAGGAAAATGTCTCAGGGGAAACCTATTTGAGCAGAAAATGTATTGCCAGTGGAATTTTTTAAGTGAACCAGTTTCCTGGCAAGCATCTTGAGTGATTTTTGAATGAAGATGTCATCGTAGTCAATTTTCACTTGAGATACCCTAATGGGCATTTCATGTAAGGTATGATTAATTTTGGGTAACTTTCCAAACATTTTGCATAATTTGGTCGAACAAATGACACAATGTTCACACTGCTAGACTTTACTATTTCTTACTTTCACCCAACGGAGGGCTGGATGTAAGAAAAGGCCTATATCTGACATGGTTAGCCCCTACTTTTTGCCTGATGTTTGATGTGGCCTAGAAATTGTACTGGCCAGGGCCCCTGCTAACCAGGTTCACTGGGCCAGAGCTCTTTCCCTAAAACTGTTGCGATGCATTGGCACAATTGGATACACCCTTAGCTACCACTATAATTCCCCTGTAAAAGGGTACCTAGGTACCCAGGGCAGAGGGTACTATGGGTAGGCCCCTGAGGGCAGCAGCACTGATTGTGCCACCCTGTCAGGCTATGCATCCAGATGCACCCAGCACTGCTATTGCAGACTGAGTGTCCTGGTGAAAACATAAAACACAACCTTAACATGGCACAGTGCTTATGTGCCCTGTCCACCATACAATGCATTTACTATGGGTAAGACACCCCTCTGGCAGGCCTTACAGCCTTACGGCCGGGTAAACCATAGTATATGTGAGGGCATAGCTGCTACGCAATATGCTCCCACTGTGTCCTTGCCAAACCTGGGACATAGTGAGTGAACAGAGCAGCCATAATAAATGCCATTCATAAATGTGCTAGACACTGGTCAACACGAGTTTCCTAGCTACATAATGGTCACGCTGAACCCTGGGTTGTTTGGTATCAAACAGCTGAGAATGATGAATCCAAACTGGTACCAGTTTTATATGTTTCCCTAAATGTACCCAGGGGTCACCTTAGAGGTGCCCCCTTTAAAAGCTAACTACCCTGACATGGTTGCTGACTGGTTCTGTCCAGCCTGCCACCTCTACGCACCCAATCTACAAACCTTGGGGGAGAGTCCTGTCTCTCTGGTTTGTAAAACAATGCCCTTCCTTGTTGTAGGTGCTAACACCCCCTCCCTCAGGAAGATGTAAGGAAAATATCCAAACAGGGTTAGGGAAGTGACCCTTCCCACAGGAAGTGATCACTGTTAGAAATGGGGTTTTTGGTTGGCAGTCAGGTCATCCCCTGCTCAAGCAAGGACGCTCATTCTAGTCAGGGTAAGTCACACATAATCCAAATTATCCTGTGCCCATCCTCTGGTAGCTTGGCACTGAGCAGTCAAGCTTCACTTAGAAGGCAATGTGCAAAGTATTTGTGCAAGAAATCATGCAACACAGTATAGCACCACAAAAATACACCACACAGTGTTTAGAAAAATATATAATATTTATCTGGATAAATTCAGGTCAAAACGATTAAGATGCAAAAAGTATATGTTGAAAATATCACTGTAAAAATGATAGAAAGTGTCTTTAGTCTTGTAAAAGCAATAAATGTATCATACAAGCCCAAAGTCCCTGGTTTGCGTTCAAAATCTCCGCAAAGAACCGCAGAGGAGCAGATGCGCGGAAAAGAGGGAGGTATGCGTTGATTTCTCGAGCCGCACACAGCGATGCATCATTTATTTTTCTTGCAGGGAAGGCTTTGCATCGATTTCCGGCACTCGGTCTTGGATCCTCTTTCAGTTGTGTGGTTTTCAGACACCCCGGGGACGATGCTTGGAATTCTGGCGCTGACAGGACAAAGTCACAGGGGCTGCATCGATCCGGTGGGCTTTGCGTGGAAATTTCTACTGCAAGGCAGGTGCTGCGTCGATTTGTCTCTGGAAGTCGGGCTGCGTCGTTCTGGCTTGGCTGTGCATCGATTCAGTGGGCCCTGCGTCGAATTTCCGGTCACTGCGCTGCGTCGATCTTCTCCTTACAAAGTCAGGCTGTGTCGTTTCAGTTCAGCGTGCGGTGAATTTTTCACTGTGATGCAGGCTGTGCGTTGTTTCTGGCAGGCTGTGCATCGAGTTTCACTGCACAGGGAGTTCTTCTTGCAGGAATGAAGTCCGTTTGGTCCTGAGACTTCAGGGAACAGGAGGCAAGCTCTAGCCAATCCCTTGGTGGTCACTTCTCAGCCCAGCCAGAGAGCAGCAAGGCAACAGGGCAACAGCAAGGCAGCAGTCCTTCACAGAAAGCAGTCAGGTGAGTCCTTTGGGCAGCCAGGCAGTTCTTTTTGGCAGGTTGCAGGTTCTGGTTTAGGTTCTCTTCTCCAGGAAGTGTCTGTGACAAGAGTATCTTGTCAAGAAGTGTCTAACTTCATAAGTGTCTACGTTGGTAGGATCAGAGACCCTGCTTAAATTCCCAAGTTTGCCTTTGAAGTGGGGGATACTTCAAAGAGTGGCTTGGAAGTGCACAAGGTCCCCTTTCAGTTCTATCCTGTCTGCCAGGGTCCCAGTAGGGGGTGTGGCAGTCCTTTGTCTGAGGGCAGGCTACTGTCCTTTGACATGTAAGTGTCAAGCCCTCCACCCTCCAGCCCAGGAAGACCCATTTAAAATGTAGATGTATGCATGTGAGACTGAGTAGCCTGTGTTTGGTGTTTGTCTGAGTGAATGCACAAAGGAGCTGTCAACTAAACCTAACTAGACGTGGATTGGAAGGCACAGAAGCATTAAAGGGTAGCGAAATGCTCTCTATCTAAAAGTAGCATTTCTAAAATAGTAATATGAAATCCAACTTCACCATTAAGCAGGATTTTGTATCACTATTCTGGCCATACTAAAGATGACCTGGCTACTCCTTTCAGATCAGGATTTACCACTCAAACAGTATATGAGGGTAGCCCTAATGCTATCCTATGAAAGGAGCAGGTCTCACAGCAATGTAAAATGAATTTAGGAGTTTTACACTACCAGGACATATAGAACACACATGTTCATTTCCTTCCTTTTACCTACATAGCACCCTGCCCTATGGGCTACCTAGGGCCGACCTTAGGGGTGACTTATATGTAGAAATAGGGGAGTTTAAGGCTTGGCAAGTACTTTTAAATGCCAAGTCGAAGTGGCAGTGAAACTGCACACACAGGCATTGCAGAGGCAGTCCTGAGACAAGGTTAGGGGCCTACTTATGTGGGTGGCACAACCAGTGCTGCAGCCCACTGGTAGTATTTAATTTACATACCCTGGGCACATGTAGTGCATTTGACTATGGACTTACAATTAAATTAAGTAAGCGAATTGGGTATGAGCCAATGTCACTGTGTCTTAAGGAGAGAGCATATGCACTTTAGCACTGATTAGCAGAGATAATGTGCGCAGAGCCCTAAAGCCAGCAAAAAGGAGGTCAGAAAAAGAGGAGGAAGGCAAAAAGGTTTGGGGGTGACCCTGCAGAAAGGCCTTTTCCAACAGTCACTATAGTGGGTGTAGCCACCCAAAGGTAAGTGTCCCATTGGACACTACCAGGTACCCCCTAAAACGCCCACTAAGTTCAGTATTTAGTGGGCATCCCTAGACTAAGAAAACAGATTTGAAGGACACAAAGAAGACCAGCACAAAGAAGATGCAAGGCACGAGAACTGTGGACCTGCTGCACAAAGAAAAGGCGCCAAACCCTGCCTGCTGCACCCAGGACCCAAAAATCGTCACTAATGAGCTGCTAGACAACTAGACTGGTCTCAAGAAAGCCAGAGGACCTCCATGCTCCACCATTTTTTTAAGAACTCCCTTCAGAGTGAAGGTACCACTCTGCAACAAAGAAGAAACCAACAACCCAGTGAGGCTCACTTCACTGACTGGACACTAACTCCCAAAGCGGAAGTCTCAGCCGGACCAACAAAACACCAATAACCACAAAGACAAACCCTGAAGTGTGCCAAGTTTGGTGGCACTGTACTCTCTTTTGGCCCAACCGTATCAATAAACTGGATACTGGTCAGCTGACATCGGACATCAAGAAAACCAGTCATTCCGGGACTGAGAAAGGACCAGGAGGAAGCCCCAGTTGAGCGACTTCAGGAACACCCTTGACCTCCTCCTAGAGTGCCCCCGTTGTCCTGCAAGCAACTCTTAAAGTGACTTACCTCCAGATCCCAAGGGCATCTGTGCTCACAGCTCCTGGCTCACCAATTCACTCTGCACCCGGCCGCCCTCTGCCCTGCAACAAAGAACCTGCTTTGCCCTAAGAGTTCCTCACCCCTTGCGACCTCAACACTCAAGGGGACCCCAAATAACCATCTCTAAACTTACCTGCACAGACCTTTTCCAAGTGGTCCACTGTAGTGGCCCTGCGCCAGCTCCAGACACTTTTCACCGTTGCGCCCGCCGGAACCAGGAGCCACCTGACCTTCTCCAGCTGGCACAGTGTGCCCACCAATGACCTCGACCAACCTGCAAAAGAAGAACTTGGTAAAGCAACTGTGTGATTTTATATGCATTTTTAAAGGTGACTTTCTAATTATTCCTAAGGTGCGTAATTACACACAAAAATACAATTTTTATTCAGCTTCAAAAATCCAAATCGCTAAAAGTAAGTATTTTTATAAATTGGTCTCAAGTTATTCCTTAGAATGTGTGAGTTTCCTGATTGATACTGTGAGTAGAACAAATGATTTGCACTTCTCCAAAATTGGTCTAACTGCTCGACCAAGGTACCATAAAAATTAGTGCATTAGGTGATCTTGTTTTTACCTCTGTAAACCAACGTGTGGTGCCTGGACCCTCTGCACAGTGTGTCTAGCTTTGCACACTTGATAGAGGGCCAGTCTCATACACTGGAGAAGTACAGTTGTACTGATTGTATTTGACCTAGTCCATGACCAGAGGTGAGTGGAGGCTACCAACCTAGGTGGAAAAGGAAGCCATCTTTTTCAGGGTAGGAGGCTGTGGGGGCTCAGCTTAAATGGATAAAATACTTGTGAGGCCTTCTCATTACCTGACATATAGTAATATTCACAACAACTTTGGATCACCAGTGTTGTAGATGGTAAATTGAATGGGTCATAGGGTTTTGATTAGTGCATATGGGCTGAGTGCTGGTGGTGCCAAAGACGTTCATGAGCCTAGAGGACACATAAAGTAATGTCTGATGAGTATTAGTCCAGTAATGGCTGATGAACCTTGTGACTGTAAGTGAGGCAGTGGCCATAGAGGTACAGTGCTCAAAGCAGCAACCCTCTTGTAGTTAAGAGGATGAGAAAGGGGACGCCCTGGGAGAGAGATCAAGGGGGGCTTCCACCTGCTTTCATGAAGAGGCATAAGAAAAATGATGGAGGACAAGATGTGACTTCCTATGTAGGGAGAAAGGGTGGTTAATGACTACGTTGAGTAAACAACTGGTTCAACAGGGTATTCAACCACAGATTCCAAATTTTAGGATTGCAGCTAAGTGCTGATGCCAGCTGCACTTTGAGGTATGCCCCACCTTTGAAATGGTCAGAGACATACTCCATTAGTTTCTAGCGAGATGAGGGGAAAGAAACACTTTAAAAAGTTCAGGTAATATAGGGGTATGGGTTTCTCATGAAAAAAGGTGTTTCTCTCTGGGGATAAAAAAAAATGCCATTAACTAAATTTTGCCAGGAATATGTCTAGATCCTGAAACTCCTCCAGGCATATTATGGGAAAGTTTTGTGAATCCCTAAACACATAAATCTAAACCTACAAAAACTTTTAAACCTCTGGGATCTTTACTCATTTGTTTAAGAAATTGGGCTCACGGGTTTTAAAGACCAACAAGAGCTGGTGATTAAGTAAATTTATCTGTCTTCAGCATCATTCTCTCTCCTATTTCACACCAAAGGGTGCTAGGGGCTTAGTATAAGACTACATTGTCTAGCATTCTTCCACAATAGCCAGATCTATCCCAGATCTTCAGGATTACCACTGACAATGTCATGGATCCAAATTACCTCCCCATTTCACTTCCTCATCCCAGGTATTCATCTACCCCCTGCCCTGTTACTTTTTATAATGTAAATAGGTCTCCTCCACATCTTGCCTTTTGTCTGCCTTGCAGACCCTTATGTTACCATTTCTTTTACATATCCCATGGTCACCTGGCAGAGTCAGTGGCCTGCAGGACCACTTACTAAAGTGGCACATCTGGGAGTCTGCCCCAATCCCCTACAGTCTTTGGATTGTAAGCCTTTGACTTTATTTAGTTGTCTGCTCTTCATTTGGCTCAAAGTACCCCACTGGATCAGAACAGAGGAGGTTTGCACTTGCATCCTCCTCCTCCTCGGTGTGCATGTTGACAATATTGCATTGGGCAGCCCCACATGTGTATGTTCAGCAGGCCATTACCAGGAGATGTGGCTAACCTGACAGAAGTAGTTTGAATGCAAGGCCTCTTAAACAACTGAGCTGTGGATCATAGGTAATTGTTGCTTGTTGCTCTTTCACTGCAGAGAGTGTTTTCTTTTTTTTCAAGTAGAGTGTTTTTGTCTTTGTTCCCATGAAAGACAGCAAGTGCCCATCCAAGAGAAGAAAGTCCCCATTGACATAACTTCTACACTAGAAAGTCAGAGAGAGGTTGACAATGTCTACAAGGCTCATTTGAAGGCACTTATGACTGAAATCTTTAATGAACTCCTGTATCAACATTAGTCTCCCAAAGTCCGTTCACAAGAGCAGAATTTCTTGAAGACTCCTACTCTGCTCTCATCATGGGCTTCCCATTATGCTGGGGAGGACTCTATGACTTCAGTCTTGCCAGACCCTGAGGAGGGTTGGTGGATAATAAAAGATTGGATCTGTTCCTGTCTTACTTAATGGAGAATTTATGAATTTCTACAGATCCAAATGGGGTTTCCTCCTCTTGTTCTGCTCTGTTTTCAGCTTCATCAGCATCTTCTTGTGTTTGCAGATCAAATACTCCAGCAGGTAGATTGGCAATTGTCACAGAGTACTATTTCCTTTAAGATGTACTGGAAAGTAAGGTGCATAGGCCCCAATGCAGGCTCATTTAAGACTCAATCCATACCGGACGATATCCACTTATTCCTTTCATGCCTCCCATTGTTTCGTCAGTGACTTTCAAGCTCTTTCTATGGCATTCCTGGAGGGTAAAGATTCTGCAGATCTGCTTTCCTGGATGACGTAATTAGCACAGTCTTGGCAAATACATTCTGTAACACTCTGAGAGCTGAAGAATGTTCCTCTGCATCAATCATTGCTGCTCAGCACCATGTCAGGACTGATTGAAAAGCAGGTCTTCAGAAATCTTCTATTCTTCATTTTCTCTCCCTTGCTTGCCATTAAGGGGATGACCTAGTTCCAAAATCAGTCAGGAACAGAAAGCATGCCTTATCCTTTACGTCAGGCAACGAGATCTCTGACTTGTTTAAAGTCTTCTTCTAAATCTAAGGTTTATTTATGTCATATACATGTTCAAGGTCACCCTAGAGGTGGTGCCAGTATTTAGGATCACATTCTATGGTGTCTTCAGATTCTTCAGCCAAATCTCAATGCTCCTGACAAACACAGCCTTCAGGAGGGGAGACGTCTTATTTCGAGACATATCATTTTAAGAACTGTGACCATGGATACTATTCAAGAGGAATAGAAGATTGAATTTGTCTTGCGACCTCCAAATTCCAGCCTTTTATAACCCACTTTCGACAATTATCCAAAAAAGCAGAAAGTTCCAATGGCAAGGATTTAACTTTCTTGGACAAACAGGCTATCTCTCCAGTTCACAAGGAGAAGTAGGGAAACGGTGTTTACTCATTTATTTTCCTAGTGCTGAAGGTGACTGGGTGTGGTTTTATCTTCAATTTGAAAGGGGTGACTCGGTTTGTGAAGAATATTCTCTTCAAGATGGATAGTCTTCCATGGATTATTCCCCTCATCTTGTCAAGAGTATTTTTGTCTGCCCTGAACTTGGAGGATGCCTATCTTAATTTCCCCACTTGTTTCCATATCCGGTCTCTTTTCTTTCAGGGCAAGGTCCTTTCTTTAAGCCTAACTTAATCCACATTTTTTTCCCCAAGCTTCTGGCTCAGGTGGTTGCTTTCCTTCACAACAAAGGAATAGCCTTTCATCCATATTTGGAAAATTGGTTAGTTAATCCACCTTTGAGAAACCAGTCTTTGGTGAATGTGGAGTTGGCCCACAACCTTCTGACCTTCCTGAATTTCAACTCTAAATCGAGAGTGGATTGCATCCAGGACTTTACCTTTATTAGAATTTGTTTCCAGAAAGAGACTGTGCCTGCCTCCATTTACATTTAATATACCTGTTTGCAATCAGTTCCTGCTAGGAGTTGTCCATGGGGAGATGGTGAGTAGTCTTCCGCATTCAGAGAGTATGGTTTGGTTTATTTTTTCTGGAGGTCCAACATATTTATGACTTGTTTTCTAGTTCTGTGCCTCCCTTTTGGCATCTACGGTTATTGCAGTTCCACAGGCACATCTCCATTTGAGCTCAGCGTCAAGACGCACTCTTGATTAGTGCGATCTAGCTGCTTATGTGTATGAGCCGAGAGTTAACTACCCAAGAACCTTGTTGATGGTTAATCCGAGTATTGGACCTGGACCTTGTGTTCTCTGCTTAAAACATGGTAACATTGGCTTATCCACAATTGACATACAGGGAGTGCAGAATTATTAGGCAAATGAGTATTTTGACCACATCATCCTCTTTATGCATGTTGTCTTACTCCAAGCTGTATAGGCTCGAAAGCCTACTACCAATTAAGCATATTAGGTGATGTGCATCTCTGTAATGAGAAGGGGTGTGGTCTAATGACATCAACACCCTATATCAGTTGTGCATAATTATTAGGCAACTTCCTTTCCTTTGGCAAAATGGGTCAAAAGAAGGACTTGACAGGCTCAGAAAAGTCAAAAATAGTGAGATATCTTGCAGAGGGATGCAGCACTCTTAAAATTGCAAAGCTTCTGAAGCGTGATCATCGAACAATCAAGCGTTTCATTCAAAATAGTCAACAGGGTCGCAAGAAGCGTGTGGAAAAACCAAGGCGCAAAATAACTGCCCATGAACTGAGAAAAGTCAAGCGTGCAGCTGCCACGATGCCACTTGCCACCAGTTTGGCCATATTTCAGAGCTGCAACATCACTGGAGTGCCCAAAAGCACAAGGTGTGCAATACTCAGAGACATGGCCAAGGTAAGAAAGGCTGAAAGACGACCAACACTGAACAAGACACACAAGCTGAAACGTCAAGACTGGGCCAAGAAATATCTCAAGACTGATTTTTCTAAGGTTTTATGGACTGATGAAATGAGAGTGAGTCTTAATGGGCCAGATGGATGGGCCCATGGCTGAATTGGTAAAGGGCAGAGAGCTCCAGTCCGACTCAGACGCCAGCAAGGTGGAGGTGGAGTACTGGTTTGGGCTGGTATCATCAAAGATGAGCTTGTGGGGCCTTTTCGGGTTGAGGATGGAGTCAAGCTCAACTCCCAGTCCTACTGCCAGTTCCTGGAAGACACCTTCTTCAAGCAGTGGTACAGGAAGAAGTCTGCATCCTTCAAGAAAAACATGGTTTTCATGCAGGACAATGCTCCATCACACGCGTCCAAGTACTCCACAGCGTGGCTGGCAAGAAAGGGTATATAAGAAGGAAATCTAATGACATGGCCTCCTTGTTCACCTGATCTGAACCCCATTGAGAACCTGTGGTCCATCATCAAATGTGAGATTTACAAGGAGGGAAAACAGTACACCTCTCTGAACAGTGTCTGGGAGGCTGTGGTTGCTGCTGCACGCAATGTTGATGGTGAACAGATCAAAACACTGACAGAATCCATGGATGGCAGGCTTTTGAGTGTCCTTGCAAAGAAAGGTGGCTATATTGGTCACTGATTTGTTTTTGTTTTGTTTTTGAATGTCAGAAATGTATATTTGTGAATGTTGAGATGTTATATTGGTTTCACTGGTAATAATAAATAATTGAAATGGGTATATATTTTTTTTTGTTAAGTTGCCTAATAATTATGCACAGTAATAGTCACCTGCACACACAGATATCCCCCTAACATAGCTAAAACTAAAAACAAACTAAAAACTACTTCCAAAAATATTCAGCTTTGATATTAATGAGTTTTTTGGGTTCATTGAGAACATGGTTGTTGTTCAATAATAAAATTAATCCTCAAAAATACAACTTGCCTAATAATTCTGCACTCCCTGTATTTAATTAAGTTATACGTCCCTAGAAAAGTGCCCTACATGTTCCCAGACCTGTAAATTAAATGCTGTTAGTGGCCTCAATCACTGCTTGTGTCGCCCACTCAAGTAGGCTTTAAACATGTCTCAGGCCTGCCACTGCAGATCCTGTATGTGCAGTTTTAAACTGCTGTGTCAACCTGGCAAGTCAAACCTCTTGCCGGCTAAACCTTCCATTTTTATATAATTCAGGAAGAGATAACCTTGTACAACAGGGATGTTTGCAGTGCTGTGCCATTTATTTAGGCAAGGTTTTGGTCAAAGCCTGCAAGACTGCACAGCTGTCCTGGAAACAATCTTCACCCGTTGCTTTCCATTGGCTTTTTGTTTTATCAGTCTGATTTTCTTACCTTCTGTAAAACTGTTTTATTTGTTTTATGCTTTCCATCTAGTCTTAATGCCTCCTGTTGAGCACAACCTGTTTACCATCTCTCAGACTGGATCCTTTTATTCTTCTGCAAGTGTCTGCTTTGCAGGAACTTTTTTTTCTTTTCTTAAAAATAAAAAACAGCCCATGAAAGTGCAAGTGTTTCCCCAGTTATCTTTGCTTTCCCAATTTTCCCAGCACATTTCTTTTCATCATCATTATAAAACTACACTTTTCCACAACTTTGTCCTTTGAGCTATTCTTATATATGTTTTTACTTTTATGTAGCTTAACTTGTGTTACTTATTTTTGTTCAGTTGTCAAACTTGGGTTAGTAAACCAAAAGAAAAATAAATACTTGTGTCGTTTTGTAGGTTCGCACATGCTTTGTGCACGCACATACAAAATAACATAGCCAGCTGCATAGGTGCTTTTTTCATCTTTATTAGCCATGCTACACAACATCATATGTAATATGGCTAAAACCATTGGCAAAACCAATACATCCCACATGTGAGTCCTATTGGCTTTGGCAATGCTTGTTTCTTTCTGTCAGTGTAGGAAGCTGTTTTTGAACTTTGGTCCTGTGGGCAAGGGCTTGGCTCTCTCTTCTGCCACCTTGAGTGATTGGCTGCATTCACCCCTTTCCTGGGCTTCCCACCAGGGATATGAGCAGGAAGTCTCTTGCATGCCTCTGTTTGGTGGCCACTTAGCAGTGGTGAAATTCATTTGGGTCTCATTATATACTGGAGTAACATTGTAGGATCCTTCTTTTGGCCCTAGGATTCTCTCTGCTTTCTCTGGAGGATATTTCAGGAGTTTCATTAAAGATTCTCATAGGGGTTCCCGATAGATCGATTCACCTCTGTGCTTTTAAAAGTTTCTGCTTGTCTAAGGTATGTCCTCACCTCCAAGAAGGGGACAAGGGAGTGAAGTGAGGGGACAATATTCATATTACTTACTGGTAAGCTTATTACTCCGATTTTCTCTTCCTCGCCCCAAGCCTTACTCTGTCCTTCCGGTGCACAGCTTTGACCATAAGGTTGTGCAGGTACACCATGATGGGCACAGGACCCTTCTACAGGGTAGTAAAGGAGGGCGTAGGTATCTTTTTTTGTGTCAGTGATGCTACAAGGCCTGGGACAAAGAAGAGAAAATTAGAAAAATGTTGTTACCCACATGTAATCTGGACCTTCAGATGCATTCTATGTAGATTTATATCAGATGGACAGAATGAAAATATGTCATGAATTTGGCACTTGTGGAGCTACGTTGGACACCCCTAGTATAATATACACTTCGAAGCCAAGAGCATCTGACTTCTGTTATGATTTTGTTGAATTCTGTTGTATTAAATGTGAGTGTAGGAAGCTGTTATATGATTTAGCACGCACTTGGGTTTGTACTTGTTGGATTGTTTTATAAAATGTTTGTTTTATATATATATATGTACACACACACACATACACATATATATATGTAGGTATATATATATAATATAATATATATATGTATGTGTATGTTTATATATATATATATATTTTTATATATATATATATATATATATATATATATATATATATATATATATATATATATATATATATATGTACCAAAAAGAGTTGTCCTGAATGAAAGCGCACTCACAACAGGTCATTATGGAATGTAGCATAGTCAGCAACTTACAGAGAATTCTTTGGCATTTTCGTATTTTCAGGCCTTATGTTTTCAAGCATCTCTGGACATGTGCTTCTGGGTTCTGTACCTCTCAAAGTACAAGAAAAACTGCTCTATTACCAATCAGTGTAAGTCCTAATTTATTTGCAAAATGTCCATCAGGTAACACGCCTTCGTCACATTATCACATGCCACATTGTTTGCAACATGTATGAATAGGGGACAATCATCTTTTCTCTCAGTGTCTCTGTGTACCTTTCAGGATTCTTTTCTCAGACTTTCTATGAATAACACAATAGTCCATCTATTCCCAAACTACCATTTTCATTTCAGTGCACCTGCAAAGAAATGACACAGTAGAAAAAATGAAGACACGTTTTTCATGTTAAAAGAAATTCGGCCTAGTAATGTCAACCTTAGACATTACTCACTAATGCACATTTAATCTCACATTATACTGTACTCTTTTTATTTTCTTCATTATATAATGTCAGTTACATTAATTCATTTTCAAACTCATGTAACAGGTCATACAACAGAATACAATTATTAATACATATACTTGAATATCATGAAGAACTACATTTCTCAACATTAACTATAAACGTTAGTGCAGACACTACATAAATTGGTATTGTTTCTAATCCGAATACATTCAAATAACACGAGGATAGTTCTAATGATACATTCAATTATTATATTTCTTTTATAAGACTAAAGACACTGAAGATAAATTTCTCCTAACACTACAGAGAATGTATTATTGAATTCAAGTGCACCACTTTACATTAATATAATATTAACTCATATGTTATAGGACAGCTTGGTCACATATAGATTTTAATTGTGACGTCAGTGGTTACAGTAAATCTCCTCTGCACTGATGGCATGGGGACCTGTACTTAAGCACCCATCCACCCCTCCCTTCAATGAGAGGAAAAATGGTAAAATCATGCGAAAACACATTATTTTTTTCCTTAACTTAAGCAGAATGTCAGGACAGTTTATCCAAAATTGTGCATACATTACTGGAAAATCACTTTAGATTACCTTAAGTGAAAACTGAATGCAAGGGCATGTTTTGCGTTCTAAAGTCACTTCAGATACCTGTAATGAAACAGTTTCACTTATAAAATGTCTCCCACAAGATATGTTCTGCTCAAACCAGTTTTCTGCAGCAAAAATGTTTCCAAAATGTTGTGCTCATGTAATTTCCATCATTTTTAGTAATTTACATATTTGAAATTGTGTGGATTTCATGAAATATGTCATCCTAATGGAAAAGCTTATACAGGCCTTGTAAACTCTTAGCAAGTGAAATGATAAAATGGTTATGAAGACAGTGGTGAAAATTAGGACATTTGTTCAGTGAATGGTGATGGATGTAAAGTCAGGGTTGTAGCTATGGGTCCTGCCCATCCGGGGCCTCATTGAGTTGCCTCTCCCCAGGGTTGCAGACCCTACAGCATCCCCCACAGTGTGGTAAAAACTGATAGATTTCACACAGTGCAGGGGGAGGTGAGGGGCTGAGGGGGTGACCAGTTGGACTCTGGGTGGAGGAATCTCAAAGGCCATCAACGCAATCAATTCATTGTTGCTTCACACTTCTATGTGAAGATGTCATAGGGCTCTGTGTGGCAGTAGAGATTGCCTTTGTGGTGCACCACAAACCTGCAGCAGAAGGATTCTGAAGTCAAGTAGACTCTTTGAAGCCTGGCAGAGAAGTACAGGATGAAAAACCCCAGTGACATGCGCACCAACACAGAGCAGCCAAGTGAAAGAAAACCCTAGATTAATCCTGTTAATTAATTCTAGGAGCCCATTTCAAAGAGTCCCTTCAGAGCCAAGACGTCATGTTGCATTGTGTTTCCATAGAATGTGACATGTCATTATTGTGACAGATATGATAGCACGTGGCAGCTTCCCTCTGTTCTGATGTCAATCCTTAGGCTCGTGATGTCTCCCACCAGGCATGCTTTAAGAACCCCAATGATTGATGTCATGTTCTGCTAACTGTTCAGCACCAGTCAGGGTCCCAGCTCATCTTAGCTTGGCGCAGGCGCGGGAAAGGCCAGTATCACTCAGACAGTGGCAGGCATCTGGTGAGAGGAAGCAGAGTGAGGGGAGAAGGGGACATTAGCAACCCAAAAAAGGAGCCGCGAGGTTGCAGACCGGCCCAGGCCCCCTTTCCATCCTAGTTTGTGTCTCTGATTTTGAAGGGTGTTTGCCCCCCACTTGTCTTTCAAATAAGCATGTCTGTTGGTTTGTGCGTTTACTGTTGTGGTTTTTGTAAGTTTGTTCTATTTGACTTTTCATTTTCTGTCGGTGCTGTGTAGACTGCACCTCATGGGGACGTACATGCCAATTTCTAACTAAGGGGAAAAGTTTAAATGAATCATTATACCCTCCCTAGAGATTTCACATCACCCTCACTGGATAGGAGTCTCAATATTTAGAATGAAGTCTCACCTCTAGCCTGTCACAAATGTTCCATAGACTAACAGAGTTTCACACATGGAAGTGATAATGCAGTCACATCAACACAATTACACACACATGCACAAGTGCATACCACCGACACCATGGAGCTCACAATTTTTATAGTTAGACAACTGCTAAGGGTAATGAAGTATATGGCCTAGTCATTTTGCGTAAAAGGTATGTAATGCTAGATAAAAATCTTCGGGCTGAATTTAAGAAAAGTGTTAAAGAGCGGCTCTCATGTCTGTTTCCTAAGGCTCACCTCCATGATCATGTCAGGCATCAGTGTGGCGCCTCTTAGGGATCTGCTCCACTTAGAATGGCAGAGGCATCACTCAATCCCCTCCCCTCCCCTGGAGTTGGCATTTAATGGGAAACTAAAGTTAAAACGGCACGCAACACGACCATGGACTTTAACTAAACTGGCAGAAAATTCTCTGTGGAGCCTCTGATCAGCCTCTCTTATCACTGAAGTTTAATGGTGACTACCAGTGCATAAGTCTCGTAGTGCATCTGTCATTCTGTCTGCAAGACTAGCACGTGCTCAGAGGCCCCTCGATGCTAAACCCCTTGAGGCGAGGTTTAGTTCTATACGTAAGATCACAGGAGATGCATTTGAGGCTCAGCTGATCTGTGCTGCAGATCTCTCTTACAGTATTGATGCTCTGTCTTTACTTATGATCTGTTTCTTTTCCATCAGAGCCAATGATAACTAGGCTATGACCTCTATCCCTGACTCTTGTCTTTTCTTTTCTATAGGATCTGTTTAGAAAAGGCTTTTAGTAGCTCTCATGTGTATAGCCCACCCCACTCAATTCGAAACCTTTGCCTGGTTGAATTAATGTGTACTAAAATTTGGAAAGTGTGTACTCAAGACATGTTAGAACTCATAATTTCCAAAATAAACCTAAAGTTGATTTTTCAGTAATACATCATGTGGCATTGCAAAGACGTTTTATTAATACTAATATTACCTTGGTGAGATATACCTGGAAATATAACCCAGTAACCCACATGACAAAACAATCCCTGGTACCCCAATGCAATATTTGACTGTAATTTAGAGTGAGAGCACCTAAATCTGGCAAATAAGTACCTAAACTTTGCGAGGAGGTGGCTATCAGCCTCATTACTCAATTTGCATCAACAAGGAACAAATAGATACATGTTTAAATAATTTAAAGATCAGGATTACTTGTGGATTACTTTTAAATTACTCTCAGATTACTTCTTGGTTACCCTTGATTAACCTGTACCACTCCTAGGGGGTGACCTTCCCACAAGCAAAGAACAAAATTTCCAAGGGGCTGTGCTTTACATTATGTTGGAACCCTTTTGGGGGCTATATTTCCTTTCACCCACCCAACCTAGGGTGGCGACACAAACGTTGCAATGGGGGAACAATGCACTGTTCCTGAGTTCCCCCTGGCAAGGGGCACTTGGTTGGTGGTGAAGCAAGCTTCCTGGGGCCACCACGAGCTGAGCACAGAGCTCAGAAAGACGTTGGGCCTCACAAGACCTTGTGGGGTAAATGCATATTGAATGAGCAGCTCTCCCGCTATGCTGGGGAGAGTCACTTTGAGTTTCCTTGGTTTCTTCCTTTTTTTTTCTGCGGCCTTGTGCTGCGTATAAGGGGTTTGTGGGGGTTGTCCTCTGTGGAGAGTAGCGTGGGGAGCCCACCACAGCTGTCCTCGTGGTGGGACCAGACGCCCCGACAGGTGAGTATTGTTGGGGGTGGCTCAGGTAACCCAACGCGGCCGCTCCCGCCAGCTCCTCACATAGCCAGCCCTTCCAGGTGCTGCTGCAGGAGCTGGCACTGAGTGTCTGCCTGCTTCTGTGGGCAGATGTGCGCTTCTGCGGTGGTCAGAGGGGCTGCCTGGGGAGGAGTGTGACGCCACTCCCCCCTCCTCTCCACATCGTCATTGCCCCGGGATGGGGTCCAGGGCCCCGCAAAGAGGGAGAAGGTGGGGAGCTTCTCTTCTAGTGGGGCCCCGGGTGTGGCACTCGCACCATCTTCACGGGGAGCTTGATGGCGTCCCCCAAATGTTCTTCTTGGCATGGCCCTGGGATGGGGTCCGGGCCCCGTTCAGCCATTTTCACGGGGAGCGTGACAAAGCTCCCCGCCTCCTTCTCTGTGTGGCCCCGGATGGGGTCCAGGGCCCTCCCAGCTTCTCTGCACAGGGTCGCGATGGTGGCCCCAGCTTTACTTCTTTATGGGGGCAGCCCCCGGGCCCACCACGGGGGCATCGACCAGACCAGCAGCAAAGCCCCAAGCACTTCGCTGCTCTCTCGGAATTAGGTCAAAGATCACAGACCTTCTCCTCCTGATATCTCAGGCCCCAAGGGCCGATTTTGATGATTCTTGTGTCGTTTGGCCCCTGGTGGCAAGCCCTTACCACCTAGAGCCCTTACATTAGGCCTTCCAGCCTAGAAGGGGCCCAGATTGTAGGGAGCCAGTCCCACTGGCTCCCTGTGCCAGCCTTTCTTTTAGGTGTCCTCCTTTTCTTCTGGGCAGCGCACTCTCCTTGTGCTAGCCCAGCCTTTCCCCCAACTTGTCCTCAGGAGGTGTAAGGGGGCCAGCTTACTGGCCCTGGCATGCGCCTTGCTGGGGCTGAAGTCCTTCAGGGGCAGAGTCCCTGCCACAGGAGGCAGTCAGGGAGTTCTTCCTTCCAGTTGCTCATAGTGCCTGTCTGCAGTACCAGTGTCCAGCAGTTAAGCACAGTCAAGACAGAAAGCTCCCCATGTGCAGGACCTTTTAAGTGGTGGCGGAAGTGTCCAGCAGGCCTGCACCTCTGGCTAATCCAGATGTACCACACCACTTCCTTGCCCCTGTCCCCTCCTTCCTGCACATTCTTCTGGGATACCTCAAAATGGCGTTGTCCTGATGCTAGGGCCACATGTGCTCTGAAATTCAGCCCCTTCACCCTGACATTCCTGGCAGGGGCTGACAGCTGGCTGATAAATGCAAGGCCCAGCTCAGGCATCTGGACAGAGCAGCAATGGACCCTAATCCTGAGATGAGTCAGGGAACTATAACATTCCTGGATGACCCATAAATTGTACAACTATGCTTTCTTAACCTACTGCATCATTTTTTCATACAGGTTACAGTGTAGAGTGGTGTGGCTCTCCTCACTGTGGGCCCTAGGGGACCTGAGTTATGCCCTTGGCCACTCTTTCTATTTACATTTAATGGAGTGTCCCTACAGTGAAAATACAGTAAGCACAATGACTATCCCTCACATGTGTACACCCATCTCATGAGGCCTAATCCAGGTCACCACCCAATCTGCCTGGTTCCTTCTGCGCCAGGCTACCTAAGCGCAGTTCTTGGGCTGCGCATGCGAGGAACCCTTCCCGAGCAGCCCTCACCTAGGTGAACACACATGTAAGGTTTACGCAGATTCCTTGTGCTGATAGAACCCTCACAGAAGAGGTGGTTTGTCAGTTCTGCTCAAGATTGCACAGCGTAGCAGAGGAGATTCATTGGTTCTGCTGGATCCACAGATGGGTTGAAAGAGCACCATCAGACCCACTCTTAAGGTTCAGGACTGGTAGAGTATCCACAGATCAAGAAGTGTGTCGAAGAGTTGGTTTCTGGGGTCCAACATGTATACTCATGTCTGCCTTTGAAGTGGGAGAAGCTTCTAGACGGTTATCTTTGAAGGACACAGGTGTCCTGCTTCCCTCAGCCTGGCTCCACACTAACTACAGGAGGTATTCAGTCCTTTGTGTGGAGGCAGGACACAGCCTATTCAACTGTAAGTAGGGCTGTGCCCAACTCCACCCTCCATCCTGTCAGTGATGGTCCATTCAGGCACATCAAAACACTCTAATGTGTATGGCTCTCTAGGAGGAATATACACATCTCAACTCTCAGCTACATCAATCATGTGACTCAGAGACAGGCTGCAGGACCTACATTTTCTAAAAGTGGCATTTTCAAAATTGTAATTGAAAATTAGATTTCACCAGGAGAGTGAATTTTTTGTTACATTTTCAAACGCACCAAACATGAACTGGTCACTTGTTTCCATTTAGAAATTGCAGTTTATTGAATATAATAAGGTAGCACCAATGTTATCCTGTGGGAGAGGTAGGCAGTGCAATAGTGAAAAACCACCAGGACATGTAAAATGTAAAAGTACATGTCCAACATTTTAAATACATTGAACCCTACCTGTGAAGAGTCTACCTTAGACTTATATGTGTTAAAAAGAAAGGTTTAGACTAGGCAAAATGTTTATTTTGCTAGTTTGAAATGACACTTTAAATACTGCACACTCAGGCTGCAATGACAGGCCTGAGACATGTTCAAAAGGCTACTTAATTGGGTGGCACAATAAGTGCTGTGGTGCCACTAGTAGCATTTAATTTACAGGCCCTGGGCAGAAGTAGTATCAATGTACTAGGGACTTACTAGTAAATTAAATGTGCCAGTTGGGCAAAAGCCATGCTTTAAGGAGAGAGAACAAGCCCTTTAGCACTGGTTAGTAGTGTAGAGTGCGCAGAATCCTATGGCCAGCAGAACTGAATTCAGCAAACAAGTAGAGGGTAAATGCAAAACATTTGGGGGTGACCCTGCAGAGAGAGATGGGTTCAACAGATGGAGACCCGTGGTTTAGAAACTAAGGTCTCTGCGGTTGTCTACAATTCAGTGTGGCATCTCTCTTTCGGCCAGACTTGAAGACTAAAAAACAATTCCCTCTAATTTTTGAGAGATCCAAATAGAAAAACACAGCCCTGGATGAACCACAAGAGAGTGTCTGAGACAAATCTTTTTTCAGTAAATTAATCCATTTTGTGCATTCTGACTCAGCAATCATATGTCGAAGTGGATTACACGATTTCTTAATATACTGTCGGGTTCAAGAAAAAAAGCTTCCCCTCCGGTCTCTAAATGAATGTAGAATCACAGCCCTACCCTTCTTTCATACATCAGAATCAACATTAAAAATCAATCAAACTTGTATTTGCCACTCATTTTATAATCACTCTCAGTTCGCCCATATGTGCACTCATTAAGACAAAGAAGCACAAACCATATTATATCAACCTCATAATCATTTCCAATATTGCCTTCCTAAAGGGAGCATTAACAGCCTCACGAGGGACTCTGTGTTAATGCCAGGCACTGGGCTCTCTAGCTCTCAAATCATCAGTCATGGAAGGTAATAAAGAAAGTTTAACAAGTGAAGCACTGTGAACTACAACACCTCCTATCCAAGCCAAATCTGAGTGTTACAAAATACCTATATACTGCCTACTGAGGGTCCAATTCCGACGTCCAGAGAAAATACCCACCCTAGTGCAAACAGGAGTTTGCAGAGGAATTGGCATTCTGAGATGTGTGATAACCGCTGCACCCCTGATCTTTCCCACTGACAATTTAGGTCTGTAAAAAAATGTAATTAATCGTGGAAAAAGGCTAGAAAAGCATGCGGTATTTGATGAGGTATACCCCAATCCGGCGTGGATGCCTCATTTTAGAATGAAGACATACCTTGTACATAACCAACTCTGGAATGGTATTTACCTGGTGCAGTAAACAGCAACAATTATTCTGACCTGCTCAGGAATAGTGCCAGGCCATAACTGTGTCCATGTAGGTTCATATAGAGCCTTGGCATTATTTACTATAGGCTACACATCCTCAGGGGCCTCCATCTAGTTCATATTAAGAGGGTGCACTCGCCCTTCAGTTCCTGAATCTTCTCGTGATAGGCTTGTTACTATGATAAACGGTGACGTTTTAGGGATGGGGAAGTGTGCCATTGCCCAGGGCCCCCACCTTCCGAGGGCCCGCTAGGAAGTGAACTTTCTCTATATTTCAGCTCTGACGTTCGCCTGGAACCATGTGGAGGAATTTTGGAGCCACCAGAAAGATACACCGCAACTGTTTTTGTTTAAATGCATTTCTGAAAGTTTGTTTCTCCTTATGCCAACTTGAACCAAGCGAAAATGGGTAAAAAAAAATCAAAAAATATATACTGCCGGGACCGCAGAATCCTTTATTTGACAGTGGTGACTGAGATACGTTAAGGGGAGATTGTGGACAGGTGGGCGTGGTTGGAAAGAGGACCGGACAAAGGTGGCTTTGGTTGGAGTCCCAGGATCAGTTCATCTTCGAGAGAAGGAGCCTGTCACTCAGATGGGCCTGACGCCGGAGTCGTGTACTGAACTGTGTCAGAGGACTAAGCCGCAAATGAAAGGGTCTGGCGGGGGCTCCTCTCTGCAGGGGGCGAGCCAGAGAAGTGGGGTTCTGGAGATGGAGCTACCACTAAACCTCGCTTTCCATAACAAGTCTTCTGAGCGCTATTGCCTTTCCAAAGCCTTACGGTTTCCATACAAAATACCCAAATAAGCGCATTCCGCATGAAAGGTGCCTCGAACAGCGCCCACCCTGCCAGCCAAAGGCGCTATCTGGTCCTCTGACGGGTTCCTCGTTAATGCTGTTTTCTAACGATCCGCCAATAAATACTTTTCTTTTGCAAACCGTTAGCAGAACCTGTCCCTTGCATTGTGCCTGATTAAAGGATGAGTGAATGAATAATTGGCGAGAGAGCCCTGAAGGAGCAGCAGTAGAAGGTTAAGAAGATGTGTTAGCATTCGTTGCTACAAGAAAGCACCTAAAAACTCAATAACAGTGGCACAGATTTTGAAATTATTTGGAAGAAAATGTGTTACCAAGTAGTTTTTTTTTAGATTTGAAATATTAACAATACATACAGGGTTGCCACTTCCTACAGCTCTGGTGTTTCTAATGTTTTATTTACTTACATTAAACTGCTGTAAACTCCTTGTACAATGCACCATTAGGACTTTTTTCCCCTCACACTTTTCTAATGGTTTGGGTGTCATCAGTAATCAGTGTGCATGAAACATGAATACCTGAGCATCATACCTGAGCCGCGCCCTCTTTACGCCTGGCTCACTATAATTCGCAATATTTCGCTCACCATTTTAAACTAGGGTTATTGGGGTTCTAGAAAATTCTTGGGTGGGAGGGGTAATGGATATTATTGGGGCGTATCATGGATGAATATGACTTACTGCCCCTGCATTGCACCTCCTCCCCCAAGGCATTCCACCAGGGCCTTCCTCCAGCAGGTGAAGTGTTCTGATGACGTGGCGCTGAATAATTCCTATTGGAACTAGCCAGAGGTGGACAGATGTCCTTATTCAATCTTTCTTTGTTTTCTTCTCTGGGCTGTCTGTGTTGTGTGTGTAATTTGCTATTGTGTGTGTGAATGTGTATGTGCGTAATTGGTAATTCAATAGGTGTGTGAGTTGTGTAAGTGTGTTATTGCTAAAGTGTGTGTGTAATTGGTAATTGTATAGGTGTGTGTGTGTGTGTATGTGTGTGTGAAACTAAGGGCCAGATGTAGGAACCGGTTTGCCTGTCGCAAACTGCGAAAAACGCAGTTTGCGACATGCAAAACGGCCATCGCGATGCTGATTCACATTTTGCGAGTCGTTACCGACTCGCAAAATGTGAAACCGACTCGCAAATAGGATTTGCGACTCGCACAGCGATGCAGAATTGCTTTGTGACCGCGAAAGCGGTCGCAAAGCAATTCGCAGTTAACACCCACTTGAAGTGGGTGGTAACTCATTCGCAAACGGGAAGTGGTCCCCGTGGGACCCCTTCCCCTTTGTGAATGTCGCTGAAAATAATTTTTCAGAGCAGGCAGTGGTCCAATGGACCACTGCCTGCTCTGAAAAAATGAAACCAAATGGTTTAATTATTTTTTTGTATTGCAACTCGTTTTCCTTTAGGGAAAACGGGCTACAATAAAAAAAAAAAAAAAACTGCTTTATTAAAAAAACAGTCACAGACATGGAGGTCTGCTGTCTCCAGCAGGCCACCATCCCTGTGAATGCATGGACTCGCTATGGGGTCGCAAAATGCGGCCCACCTCATTAATATTCATGAGGTGGGTCTTTGCGACCCCATAGCGAGTGGCAGAAGGTGTCTGAGACACCTTTCTGCATACAATTTTGCGAGTTGCAAATTGCGAGTCGGTCTGACTCGCAATTTGCAACTCGCAAAATATTCTGTTGCTACATCTGGCCCTAAGCTCTTATGGCACCAAGGAAATGAAGCAGCTGATCACGACCCTCCCCAGAAGAGATCTCTTGTCTCTTCCATCCAAGCAGCTATCCATTTATCCTTTCATCCTTCCATCCACCTGCTGATATCCAAAATTTCACCTTTACATTCTGTCATCCATTAATTCTTTTATCTTTCATTCAGTCATTCACTATTCCACCTGTC
The DNA here is from genome assembly GCF_031143425.1 of Pleurodeles waltl. Taxonomy (NCBI): domain Eukaryota; kingdom Metazoa; phylum Chordata; class Amphibia; order Caudata; family Salamandridae; genus Pleurodeles; species Pleurodeles waltl. The sequence goes on along the minus strand of NC_090447.1, from coordinate 46,135,212 downwards.
GCCTATCCTTATCCAAACTATCCATCCATCTCCAAACCTGTCCATCCATTCATCTATCCACCCTTTCACTCAACCATCCATCCACTCATTCACCCATCAATGCTTTCACACGTCCATTTATCCATTCGCCCTCAACTCCACTGTTTCACTCATCCATCTATCCTTTCGCTCATCCATCTACCCACCCTTTCATTCCGTCCATCCTTCCACCCTTCCACTCCACCCATCCATGCATTCTTCCATCTTTTCTCTCATCAATGTATTCTCCCTTCCATCCATCAATTCAACCCTCTTTTTATTCCTCCATCTGTTCTTTCACTGATCCATCCATCCACCCTTTCATCCATCCATTGACCATCCCATTCACTAATCCCTCCATCCTTTCACTCATTCATCTATCCATCCATCTACCCTTCCACCCTTTGGTTTTCGCTCATTTTGTGTCATTCTGGTTTTTTCATTTTGTACACTGATTTGCATAATTTTTTCCCGCAGGAGACTAGTTTAAGCAATAAATGTCTTACTGGAACCATGAAAGAAATGTGTGAAACATTGTCTGCCCACGTCGGTCTCATGTACATGACGTTCATCCCTGTGATGACCGGCAAAATATTTTTCACATATGGGGCCAAATTTGCAAGGCCCTAGCGCCTTCTTGTGCCACACTAGCATTGATTTCTTTACACTAATGTGGCTCAAAAAGGCAAATTTCCCCGCGCCATATTTACAAAGTGGCGCAATGCATGCATTGCGCCACTTTGTGACCCCTTGTACCACATTATGCCTGCATCAGACATAATTTATGCAAGGGGCGTTCCAGCGTTAGGAGGCCAGCAAAAATGGCGCAGAGAAATCTACAAGGTTTCACTGCACCAGTTTGGCGTCATTTTTAACGCCTGCTCAAAGCCGCGTTTAAGTGACGCACCCATTTTAATCAATGAGCCTCCTTGCACTTTGCTGCTCTAGCTTCAAAATTTTTGACGTTAATGCAGCAAAGCATCACAATAGTGTAAACAAATTCCAGGGTCAGTTTTACTTCCAAACTACCTCCAACTGATGTTTGTTTCTTCCAAACCGCAACTGAACTCCTGTAAGGGCGACGGAGCTGCGAAATCAAACAACCACCCGTGAATTAATAGCTGTCAGACTACAGCAGAACCATCTGCTGTGCTGGCATCTTCTGAACATGAAGGCTATATGTCAATTTGTAGAATTCTGGGTATTTGCCAGCAAATGACATTTCTGAAATATTTGTTGTTTTCTAAAGAGACGCAAAGCATGCTAATTTAGAATAGGTAACCAGGATGTATATTGGGCAATTTAAATAAAACATGCTGTAATAAAACAGTTCTGTCAGAAAGAGGCCAACTCCTTTGTTCATCATGGAGTTGTCACATGAAGCGTGGGGCAGTGAGGAGAAACGCGTGTGTCCTCTGCATCGGGGGGCAGTTGTCCTGCCTCGCTGTCACTTGCTGGTAGCGGGTGATCGTTGCTCATCTGAGAAGAAGATGGTAGGACTGGTCTTTCAACAGTAGAAAAAGTAAAAAGAAATGCTTCACTCAAAGTTGGCCAAGAAGGGACTGGGATCCAATTAACCATGATTGGTGGTTGACAGGGAATGCAAAGGAGGGACCACCAGCTTGGTGTTGTGTCCAATGACCTGAGGAGCTTCCATTTCTGATGGAGAAGATGTCTTTTCATCTGTACATCTCCAGCTATGTTCTGCTTGTCATTCCCTGGCTGATCTTTGTGGGGTTTGTGTGAGTTTGTGATAGATAACTACTGCATCCTTACTTGTCAAACCCATTTTTGTTGTAAATTTAAATGTTGCTGGTTGCTCCTGAATCTTCTTTTCTTATTTATTTCCACTCCTTAAGCATTAGCCCTTCATACAGATGTTTTAAGAAGTGTTTAAAATCCTTTCTAATGGTGTTTAACAAAGCTCTCTAAGGGGCACTGGTGTGCCCAAGGCATGGGTCCTGTTAGTGCATCAGAACTGGAGCTACATCTAACTTGTGAGGCTTGATAAGGGTGAAACAAGTCAACTTCCGCTTCCGGGCCATACTGATAGAGAAGGTAAGTAAACAGCTTGGACTGGACTTCCTCTTTTGGGGAGGAAAGATAAAAGTGAGTACGTGCCAATGCCATGGAATCTCTGAAATGTATGGAACAAAAACATACGTAAAGAAGGAGGTTGCTTATAGTTTTTGTTTTGTCTTTTGCTGTGACTGCATGTAGGCTGCATCTTTATGAAGTGGGGAGTTGTCATTCCATGGTCGAGGGGTCTTAGAGCCACAGAGTATGTTCACCTTATCTTTGACACATGGGACTTTTTGTATTACTTTAATTAAGAAAGCTGAAGTTCTGAATTTTCTTGTTTTTTAAGCTTAAGTCTTGCTGACAGCACATTGTTTAATGCGTCATTCTCAATGTCCACTCCCACGCACACGCCCTCAGTGTGCACACACAATATGTGCAATGTATGTTTGAAAGTAAACCAATATTAGACCAACTGTACTCATTTCAGAACTTCACAACTTTGTGCCACCTCTTCCTGAAAGCTGTGATATTGTAATAGAGCCAGGATGCTCCTGGAGTGCAGCTATTTCCATTTCTAGGGCTAGATTTACAAGGCCCTTGCGCATTCTTGCATCACATTAGCGGTTTTTTTACGCTAATGTGGCGTTAGGTAGGCATTCCTGTTGTGCCATATCAACAAAGTGGCACAATGCTCGCACTGTGCCACTTTGTAACTCCTTGTGCCACATTAGTCCTACGCAAGCCACAATGCATGCAAGGGGGGTGTTACCTCACAAGGAGGCCACAAAAAATGGTGCAGTGGAATCAGATTTCACTGTGTAATTTTTTCCGTCATTTTTTATGCCTGTACATTCTAGGTGTTAAAGTGACATGTCATAATAACCTATGGGCCTCCCTAATGATTAGTGCCATAACTTATGGCGCTAATCCAGCAAAGTACCACAATAGCATCCTAAATTCTGATGGTATTGTGCTAACATGTGCCATAATGTGCTGTATTGTAAATACAGCACTACCATGATGACGTTAGGGGGATTAAGGGTGGTGCAAGAGAAGTCGTGCATCAGGACTGATGCACCAAATTCTTGTAGGTCTGGTGCCAAGTTTTTAAACTGAGCCTAAATCAGAGAAGCAATATCTCAGCTCACAGGAGGACAGAAATTAAACTCCACACCTTAGGGGTGGCACCAGAAAAGGAAAGGTCACCAATATGATCCTTATGGTGCTTAGGTATATGAAGCAGATGACCATCTAAGGATCTTAATCTTCTCAAGGAGGTATAGCAAGAGATTCAATTTTCCAAAACCATTGGAGAGTCCTGATGCAGTGATTTGTGAATCAAACGATGCAGCTTAAACTGAAGTCTGTGTTTAATTTGCAGCTAATGTAGCTGTTTCAGAATGGAATGAGTGTGGCTGAATCTAGGAGTGCCAGTCATGAAGTAGGTGGCTGAGTTTTCTTCAACCCGAAGTCTTTGAAGCAAAAAAGGTTAGTGCAACTAGGTAAAACGAATTTCCATAACTTAGGGGGTCATTCTGACCCCGGCTGGCGGCGGAAGCCGCCGGCCTGGCTGGGACCGCCAGAATACCGCTGCGCGGTCAAAAGACCGCCGCGGGTATTCTGGCTTTCCCGCTGGGCTGGCGGGCGACCGCCAGAAGGCCGCCCGCCAGCCCAGCGGGAAACCCCTTACCACGAGGAAGCCGGCTCCGAATGGAGCCGGCGGAGTGGGAAGGGTGCGACGGGTGCAGTTGCACCCGTCGCGATTTTCAGTGTCTGCCTTGGGGCCCTGTTACGGGGGCCCCTGCAGTGCCCATGCCAGTGGCATGGGCACTGCAGGGGCCCCCAGGGGCCCCACGACACCCCTTACCGCCATCCTGTTCCTGGCGGTCACGACCGCCAGGAACAGGATGGCGGTAATGGGGTCGGAATCCCCATGGCGGCGCAGCAAGCTGCGCCACCATGGAGGATTCCCCAGGGCAGCGGAAAACCGGCGGTCCACCGCCGGTTTTCCGTTTCTGACCGCGGCTGTACCGCCGCGGTCAGAATGCCCATGGGAGCACCGCCAGCCTGTTGGCGGTGCTCCCGCGGTCGTTGGCCCTGGCGGTTTTTACCGCCAGGGTCAGAATGACCCCCTTAGTCTATCAACATAGGGGGATGCAGATATTTTCAGTAGAATATGAAGTTGGCAGCAGCATGATGGAACAGTGGCTGACACCGGGTCCATCATGGTGAGAATGCCTTCAATCTTGATCCCCAGAATTTTTACCTCAGGAAGAGTAGTGGGAGCTGATCCCAGTTCACCAGGCCCGTACTTGCTCAACCGTAGTTCGAACATAAATTGGCAGTTATATTGGAATGACAGGTAACATTTTTCCTGGTTTGCAAGCTTTCGCAGTGGTTGTGTGTCATCGGTGTAAATTTACGCCTTGACTGTGTGAATCTTCATCTGGTTGGCCAACGGCTTCATGTAAATATTGGAAAGATAAGGGGAAATCAATGACCCGGGGTATTCCACAGGAGCTGAGGATTCTGCTAGATAAAAAGATGTCAAGGTTGATTACCTGGAAGTGGTAAAAAAAAAGGAATGGAACCCCTCCATTGCAGTTTCCTCAGTCCTGCTGCCTTGATATGGTCGGAAAGAGTGGTATGATCCACCGTATTCAAAGCAGTGGACAAATTCAGTAAGATGAGGGACTCAGTGTGACTCAGGTCAAGGTCCATTCTCAAATCCTCAAGGATGGAGACCATAACAGCCTCATTACTGTACCCTAGATGGAAGTCTGTCTGCCATCCTCCCAAAACATCATGCATCTACATGATTTTATCAAGAGTCTTGGCATCATACTTTTTTATGCCAAAAGGAGGGTGCCTGTTTTCTTCACCAATGGAATGAAAGTGTCCTGTTTAGAGAACTGAAGGACAGCCCTCGTCTTCAAGGACACATTTAAAAGAGGATGCAGTGGAATAGCTATGGTAGAGGCCACATGACTGTACAACTTTGGAGGACATAGGTTGTCAGGAGAACTTGATTTCACCAGTTGCCCTAGTCCCACCACGTCCTGAACCGATTGTGTAAGGAAATTAAGAATGGAAGGTTCCACTGTCTTCTTGATTTCCACAATGTTAAGAAGGCCACTGGAGCTGATATCTCTTCAGATGTCTTCAATCTTCTCAACAAAAAGTTGTTGGGCTGATCACTAAGACATTGGCAAGGAAGACCTTTTAATATCAGAGATGTAGTATCCAATAGGGTCTTGTTCAATGTAAAAAAAATTCCAGTCAACCATTTTCTTTTCTTACTCCAAGGTCCATGACACGTTACTACGCCACTTGTCCTCTCCATCTTTACTCCTGACTCCCTCCTTCCTTTCACCCTCCATCAGTCCCAAATGATATTTTTATTTCTGATAAATGTTTATATGATAATTGTGTATTTTTTAAGAAAGAGGAAGAAGGTAAATGGAAGTGTTTTAATTAAATGCTGAGCCTCTGGAATCATATGGCAGGAAAAGATGACATTATGAGGCAGGGTTGACCTATTTATGTGGCAAGAAAAGTCCATTTATGAATTTACAATGCCAATAGCTCTAACTAAAGAAAATGCAAGACCTATTGCATTGCAAATGCTTGTTTTAAAAGGCCATGCCAACTTCTGCTGCAAAGAGGGACCCACACATCCAGCTGATCTAAGAAGGGTCGGACCAAACATAGGGTTTGATAATGAGGTCTGCTAGCAGTAGTTCCAGGGTACACATTTGATCCAAGCTATGACCCTGGGCATGAGGAGGGTGGGAAACGTGGCATGTCAAATTGAAGGATAACAGAGATGCCAAGAAAGTCTTGATGAAGGCAGGGCAGGCTTTAGTGCTGGTGGCACCTTGTGTGGCAATCTTTTTTGGCTCCCCAACCACCTCATCCCTCCTCCTCGGATTGTTTCACTACTACCCGGCAAAGGTGCCCCTTATTTCTCCATAGCCCCTCTCTCGCATATATTTCATTTGTTCTAAAGCGCAGGTAAAGGCTGGCTTTACTAATCCACTCAGCTATCTACATAAAATACAGATCTGTTCTTTGCAGCAGGCATATTAACCCTCTGTGCTACTTTATGGTGAGTTAAAGCTGGCACTAGAGAAAACTCAGAGCTCTCTCTCTAGCAGAAACATTATTCACAAGAGTTATCTTAAAATGTTATTGCTTTCTGAAAGCTGGATGCACAAGGAACTCTCTGCAGCAGGTGCTTTTAAATCATAAGTTATGCTAAACACAGTGCTCCCCCTGAGTTCAGTGCCTCCCTCCCCAGCTCAGTGCCCGTTGAGGCCACACCGGTCACACCAGATTATAGCCGGCCCTGGACGGAGGTGTTAGCCTCCAACAAATCCATCAGATCTTGAGAGAGATGCCCTTGGGTAACAGTGCTCACAGGACTGCAATGGAGATTCTTTGTAGGGGTAAAATAGGTACTAAAGACCAGAGGCCTTATTATGGAAAGTGCTTTGGGGGCACACCGGGCATGTGCGCCTGTTTTGCGCACCCATGGGGCACTTTGGTATTACAGAAAGGGCCGCAGACGCTTAAGTGACCCTTTCTGTAATATAGATAGCGCTGGCACACATATAGTACCAAGGCTGTCACCAGATGGGGGCTTGGCTCTCATCTGATCCATTCTCACTATAGGAGGCTTCTAACTGGACTTTTATTCCACTACGATAGTTTGCTGTGGGTCCCCCTGATCCTTATAGATGATAATAACGAAGGAGACATTACAGTTGATTCCCTCTAACCAGAGCACTTGGCACTCATTCAACAAAGAAAAGTTAGCATCTCAGGCATCCAATCAAATACACCAGAGATGCATAACACAATAAAAAATATAGTGCTAATCCACAGCACCTGATTTACAGAGTCTATATACTGTTCATGATTCCTAAATTATTGTGAAGACCAGAATACACCTGATAGAGATACAACAATTACATTTACCATTTGAAAACAGATAGATCATTCAGCACAACAGAAACACTGTTTATGAACATATATCTTTCCTAATGTCCGAATGACCATAAGCAATGGTTTACAAGCCTTAAAGGCAACAACATAGTAATTCAGCACAATTTAAAGAAGTGAATTGCAGTTTAGGTTCAAGAATGAAAACACCAGAGTGTGATGCTTGCCTTCCTGATGGAGAGTTAATGTTTATCAGTCCCTTAAGATGCAGATGTATCTGAAATGAAGGATGTAAACCAGTGCTTAATTTGTAAAGATAACATAAGTGCTTGCCAGCAGGCCACTGCAGGTTGCACCACACACTGCTGCTGCCACTGCTGCCAATGACAACACCAACACAACTACTAACCATCACACTCCTACAAATGTGACAATTCAGATTGTTCCTGGCCTCCAAAGCTATAAGGCTTGCTTGGGGGGCAGGTATTAGTACTTTAATGCATATTTAAATAATAAACAACTGCTGCTTTGCTCATCTCTAAATTAGATAAACAGTGCCACCATGTGACAGATTGTTATAAATGCTGGTGTTGACAATTAAGTGACAGTGCTCAGCTCCAGAAAACACTGGCTCAAATTACTCCTGGATGGGTATTTGAGCCAAAGGTGCTAAGAAATTTTAATTCACAAATACTGGTGAACACAGGAACCAATTGAATCCTTCATGGGCACTCTTGATAGTTTGCAGGAAAAGTAGGCGTTGTTCCTGTTCAAGAAAAAGCAGAGTAAAGGGATAATAAAGCAAGAAAAGGCAGGGAGGGAGTGTGCTTGCCAGGCTGTCACCACCCCACCCACCTGCACTTGTAGATGCTAAAATGTCCTCTGGTCCAGTGGTGGCTGGTGAAAAGCTGTGGAGCAGAACTCAATGCAGAGAATTCCACTATGCAAGTAAGCCTAGTGAGCAACCTTAGTGCCCGCTCCTCTCAGGGAGGATTCAGGGGCTTGTCCCCCTGAGAATTCTTTTGAATAATTAGATAAAAAGATGCACTTTCCAGCAGAACATATCTGAGAAATTGACCAAATATGTTCTATCTTCAAGAATTCCTCCTTCGCCTGGTGAGTAGGACCATGACATGGGTCCGCACAAGACAAAAGAGGGCACACCAGATTGTAAGTCACTCCTCTGGTGGATGTCTATGTCTGATATCACAGAAACATTGTATCCTGTTCAGCTGGCCATGCTTGCAGCATCGCCTTGTCCCCTGGTCATGACACCAGACAATGTCATGATCTGGTTTGTAATGTCACAATGAAATAATTGGAAAGTCTAGACCAATCTCTCTGATGTATGTGTATTGATCTTTGTACACACCCTTCTGGCTCTTTTTCTCTCTGTGTCCCTATGTCTGTATCAGTGTGTGCGCTTATGCATTAATGTTTGTGTGTCTACTTCCTTGTGTGTCTGCCTGTAACGTATCCACCAAGCTGCGAATGCCTGTGGTTGTACGTGTGTCTGTTGTGTAACTGTGTGTGTTTTCATTCCAGAGGGTTAGCTTGTGTTGAAATAGCTGTGTCAGAAGAAATCTTGGCACTGATACAACTCTCCCCGAAGAGAGTGCCATATCATAATAAAACTAAATTACAGAACAAACACTTTTTATTGTATTTTATTATATTTTTTGACAAATAAAACAACTCCCTCCCTCATAGTCAATGAAATACAGACTAAGAAAGATGTGGTGTGTTTTCAACATAGCATATGTATTTCTTCATGCCAAGTTCTCCTGTCGATATCTTTGAGCAGAAACACAGATGTTCATTGTTGTTCAATCCAACAGTTCTCATTTTATCGACTCCTGGAGGACGAAAGGCTGACTGGACTACCATGATTCACATCTGTGACCATGAGGTAAAACACAGATCTTTAGTGACAACTGAAGGCTCAGCAGATGCATTATTTCACTGACACTTCAAAACTGGCTAAGAGGCAAGAAGCCTATGACTGACAGGAGCCCCCGCAAACCTTCACCAATATGACCAGCACTTGGCCTGACCACTGACTCACCAACACCCGTTCACCCACCCATACCTTCTCTCATTCACCTAGGTAAGATGAGTTATTGAAAGCTGTGCATTGCATTTCAGTCACTGCATGGTGTTATAACAAACATTCATCCATCCACCATAACCATCCTATATTGATCTGGCCACCTACTCACTCATCCCCCACATCCACCCACATTCAACAATTCACACACCTTCATCCAAATGCACCTACCCACTTATAGTTATGCATTTACCTCAAGCTTCCCACTGTCATTCATCCAAATCATAAAACCAATCACCTGCATTTACCAACCCAATCACCCCAAAATCACCCATTCACATAAACAAACCCACTCTTTCCTATTAAATAACAAGCTGTTTCACCAAGAAAAAAACTGCACTTGTGGCTTTGGTAATGCTTGGTTTATCGTGCTTGCATTTTACTTTTAGATGTCCCACTCTCACAATAAACAAATATGATAAAACAAATATATGTAGTGCTGAAAATGAAGAAGTTATCACTGGCCCCCTAATTGCTTCTTCTACCAACCACCCAGACACCTATGCTCTGCAGCCTCCTATTCATACACATCACATGCAAACAGAACCAGAGCAGAAGGACGGGTGTTCTCTTACATCACTCCTTAAGCATGGAATGACCTCCCACTCCACATGCCTCCTCCTCTCCTCTTCAATTCCACAAGAAGTTGGCTTTTCAATTAACCAACCTGCCATAGGCGAGGCTAGACAAACACATCTCCTCCTAACCAGGATACCCTCGTGGGAGGTAGTGTGTTTTACAAATACAGATAAAATAACATAAGAGAAATACAGCAGTTAAAGAGGCAGGGAAGAAAAGTAGTGCAGTGAAAATAGATTTGTACATTTTTCTACATAGTATTAGTTAGTCAGAGGTTCCACCTTACCTATGTTTGTGTTTTTGAAGCAGCATGCAGCTCTGGTTATATTGTTGGCATCCTGAGGTCACATCAGGTCATACTCTTGTCTCCATGGCATTGACTGGATCCAGTCTTTGGACATATGCAGAAAGTAGGAATGGGCTCCTTTCCCAACAAGGTATTTGGTGTCGAATCACATCTGTTTGGTCCATTAAATGCAATGTGTCTGGTCATTAGAGTTATCTTTGTCTGCAAAGTCTTAACCTACCATCTTGTCACGGGAGGGAGGGTAGTCTCACACAACAGGGTGATGAGATGGGAAAGGGTGAGATAACCATGGCGGAAGGTCATTTTGATTTGTATAGTCCAGGCTTGGGCAGAACCTCATCTGTTTTCAAGTTGACGCTGTAGGGTGAGTACTTGGGCTGTGAGAAAACCGTAGGGGTCTGTGTGGGTGAGCTCTCTCAGCCTGAATCATACACATGCTCACACAGGTGCAGTGGGCCTTTCAGATATCCATGACTCCTGACCCTCATTCGAAGTGAGGGTCAGGCACCAGTAAGCCATCATTTAACTGCATCAAATGTACCTTTGTTGAGTTAAGTAATCCGTTAAATGAGGAGAACACTAAGGGGGAGTTGGTGAAACCCCAGTGGCCTTATACACAACCCCCACTGCTTTAATCATCAATCAATCAATCAAGGGTTTATAAAGCACGACAATTCACCCGTGAAGGTCTCAAAGAGCTGGCACACCGAAAATGGGGGGAAAAGCAAGGAGAATGCACACAAAAAAACAGGGAAAAGCAAGGAGAAATCAGTGAAAACGTGGGAAAAGAAGGGAGAAGGCACACAAAAGACAGGGGTAAAAACAAGGAGAGAGTAGTAACAACTAGGGAAAAGCAAAGAGAAAGCACTCGTAAGACGGGGGAAAAGTAAAGAGAAGACAGGAACAAGCGATATGCAGCAACACGGGGAGAGCTGGGCCTGGTCACTCATAAGGTGATGAGGGAAGGGTTCTAGGTGATGTGTCTGTATAGCTGTACTCCTCGGTCTAGCTTGGGCTGTCACACAAGGAGCATCAGTTACACGAGGGACCAGCAGAGCTTTAGGAGAACTATAAGGCTTGGCCATAGTCTTGAGGGAACAGGCAAACATGAGATCCATGCTCTAGAAGCACTGCAGCATGTCCATGCAGGTCTATGTCAGTGCCAGAGTTCAACTTGAAGGAGGTTCCAGCATATATGTCATTTGACATTTGGGTAAGAGCCCTGTGCCAATCAGAGTTAGTGCTTAGTTTGATATCCCAGCTAATTGGGTAGATGCACACTTTCCCTCATCAGAATGGCTTCTTGGAAGGTGATCTATTACCATCTTTCCATAATACACTAACACAGTTTGTGCGTGTGTGACTGAGGCAAGTCCACTCTCCAGGGGCCTGGCCTATGTGCCAAAACTCATTGGGCTTTGCCCTCAGACAGTACCTGAAGGCAAAGGAGATATGGGGATGGGCCTGACCATGTTTTTCTTTAGGCAACTGCCCCCTTCTTCTGCCCAACCCTTTCATATCAGTCAAAGTTTATGATAAACCATAGGTAACCCTAATGACACATGCCACAAAGGTGATGTAAACCAATTTTTTGTTTGCATGTGTTCCAATGTACACAAACATATTTGAGGGTATGTTATATAGTATTTAGGGTGGGAAGACTAATTGTGCATCACAAAAATGCTAGAAAAATACCAGGGGTATCTGTAAGGAACAAGTGATCTGCAGTTTGAGTGGTATGTTAGGCTTGTTTGCCATGACAAGAATCCCTTGTGATAAAAGGAACCTATTGGAAGAATTAGAGGAGGAGATTGTTTATGACCCCTCAAGCGATGAACTGACCATTCTGGTTTGGTACTCGGTGAGGGAGAGAATTATAGGACTTAGATGCCAGGAGTCTATAGGTCTATAACAGAATGCTGTCTTTTGAAGCACTATGTAGACATGATTACAATGTCTATAAAACAACATTTCTGGAATGGATAATATCTCATGCAGTGAAAAAAGACCAGTCATCTACCTCGAAGGACAGCTGTTTTTTTATTTCTAAATTGCTATAGTTGCCACGGTGGCAGGACATCTATGTGTGTGCACGAATTCTGCACAGCTGCACTGACAACAGATGCAGTGATTGGTAGAAAGTGACATTTCGTCCCCCTTATTCCTAAAACATAGCTCATGATGTCACCTCACATGTTTCCCCAGAAGCCTGGTTCATGAACTAGAAGCCTGCTGCAGCAGAGGTGAAGAAATTCCTCAAACTCCTCCATTTTTTTGATAAAGTCCACTGAACTGAGACAGAGGTTACAATACCAAATTGGAGAATTTCTTAAATTAATCTTTCAGGCCTTGGAAAAATTATGGTGTCCACCTCTCCTTGTGCAACATAGACTCAATCACTCATTGGTTTAAAGAAGTTAAGTATGGAAGGAGGGTCTGATCCCCTTGCTGGAGAACAAGCAGCTAATCTTCTAAAGACTGCACAAATCTGTGCTCGGCAAAAATATGTTTTTCATCTGGTTAAACAATTTGTCAAATTCATATCAAATAGGGTTGTTATTTTCTACAAATGAAGACCCATGTGGGCACATTGCTCCTTACGTAAGATAGTACGAACGCCACCTTTGACTGTTCATCTGGGGATGGAATCATATATGTTGACACAGATTCATGAACTTTGGAAATTTAAATTTGTAGATGACTCAACTTAAAATACTCTGGAGGCATAAAGGGTATAGGTGTGGGTGCTATCACTTGTACTCTCCATGGCGCACCACAGTCTTTGATGCTGGTGAAAGGGCTGGCTGCGGTATAGTTGAAAGGCGTAGTTTGAACGGTGTTGATGTCTCGCCATGAGTACATTTAGCAGACAGGTCAGGACAAAAGGCAAGGATCGATTGGTGTTGGAAGAGAACACATGTTCAGTGTCACTTCCCCAGGAGAAGGCCTTGACTTTAGTCATTCTACTTGCTGTCACAGTGTGATACTTACACCTTGTGTTGTAGACAGTTATTGCTACATTTCCTGCTTACCTGCCTGCAAAGACAGTAGCATTCTTGCCAAATCAGTGTTTTGCCACTAAATATTGAGCCCAAGAATACCAACATATAAGAATATCATGGACAAAATATTGAAAGGTCAGTTCATATAGGGAAGCAGATATAACTTCACATAATGTACCTTGAAGACACATCTCACTAAGACATATATTTGAGGAATTAGGTATAGAACATCTATGCTTACTAACCTTTCATTATTTTGGATTCAATATTTTGGGTGCATGCCCCAAATGAGCAAGGGAATTTATCACTTAAGCTGCATCAATTCTTGGATTCTGTCACGGATCATGAAACACTGACCTGGCTTTCTGTTGCTGCAGCAGGAATCATAAAATTCCCACAACACCCGCACTTAGTAAAGGGCACTCTGAACTAAGAGAGAGTTTCACAGTACCAACAAGAGGGAAGGGAGTTTGGATGAGAGAGAAAGAAAAGAGAGCTGCCTTGTTTAAACTGCTGAGTATTGCATCTGGATAGTTACCAAACTTCACCGTGGTCCCGACATCGTTCAAACTACTTACAAACGCCTCACCTGTCTTGCTTTCACAGTATCTGTGTGATGATCTACTCATGAAAGTTGAGTGCTCATGCAAGGGTATACTCTGTGTTGTCCCACTACCCTTGTAACTGTGTACCTGGGATTACTCTCTGTCTTAAGATCTTCAGCTAGAGGGATAGATCCAACCTTCTCTGTGCAGGGATTTCTCGCAGATTTAAATCCTTTGGTTAATCATTCAACAGAGGAACCTGTACTTCCTAATTATTCTCTAGAATGCACACTTTATAGCTTTTCAGTCTCAAAGGGCTTGATAAAGGTGCATCTCAAAAATAAGAGAAAATGTAAGCTAAACAGTCCCCAGTGTTACTTATTTACTATGTCACACAACATTAATGACTGGACATGACATGTTTTCACTGACTGTATGGGGGTAGGAGGCTGTAAGAGACTCATGTCGAGTGGGTATCTCACTATCCAATACTCAGAAATGGGATTCAGGATGTGAGTCATGACCTCTGTGGGGCATGACACCAATACCCAGATTTAAGATGGCCTAGCGCCATTCTAATGACACATTAGGATCATTGTTTTAACGCTAATGAGACGTTAGATAGCCAAAAACAATGCGCTATATTAACAAAGTGGCACAATGCATGCATTGCACCACTTTGTAACACTTTGTGCTACATTGTGCCTGCACCAGGCACAATGTATACAAAGGAGACGTTACCCCATTAGGGGGGTCAAAAAATGGCACAAAGAAATCTAAGAGATTTCTTTGCATCATTTATTTCGGCATTTTTAACGCCTGCTCAGGGTCAGCGATAAAAGGAGGCTTCCATTGGTTACAATGGGCCTCTGGGTGCTTTGCAGGATTAACGTCAAAATTTTTTACGCTAATCCTGCCAAACTAACATCATAAATTCTGATATTAGTTCCCTAACTACAGACACCCATGTGCACTGTCTGAGTGGCAGACCAAGCTGCTCAGACCAATCCTGATGTTGCTCTCATGCTAGGCATAGAATGAGAGCAGCACCAGGATTGCATGGGGGAAGCCTGTGCTGGTGTTCTATGGACTGCTGGGACACCAGGAGAGCAGAGGAGCGCGAGGCAGCAGGAGACAGCGTCAGAATGGTACTTTTTAGTAATTATTTGTGTTTCCACTGTGCCCATCGTCGTCCCCCCCAGCTCCCCCCCGCCCACATGTGCGGCAGCCGGCGCTGCATAGACCGCTTCTTCAATATCAAACATGCACGGTAAGCACTGGAGCAGGCACAGTTCCTCTTGTGTTCCCAGACTCTTTTGTTAATACCGTTCTTGAATGTGTGCCTCCACCCCATCAAAGAGGCTTCTTCTCCAGACCTTAGGGCAGATGACAATGGATATGTACATGGTGTGACATACACGAAAATACAATGCCCTTTAATGCACATTTCATAAGAGAGAAAGTCCTGCCTCATTCTTTCTGATTCTTATGATCAGAGTGAAGAGTTCACAAGAGTATAATGGGATGGAGCAGATAAGTATTTCAGATTTTATTCTGCTATAAAAGCAGCCCTTCCATCCCTTCCATCTCTCATGCTTCCAAATAACGCAGTAAAGATATTTGTCCCAGAGGACCCCTTTCAGATGGCAGTTCAGGAGCAGAGATTCACCCAGTGGCTGCACATCTCAGAAGTCATGCTGCTCAGCCAGTTGTATATTGTGCAAATAAAACAGCGAGGCAGCACCGCCTTCATCTCAGAGCTTGCTGTATCTTGGACTTTCATTTTATGTGTTTATTTTATCACAGCAGTTTCTAGATTCAGAACCAAGCCTGTAGCATTACAAGTGCACTGTTAGATGAAATATGGCACAATATGTACAATTCGGTAACCAAAAAGTCAAAAGAAAGATAAAAACACATAATCAACTTACAGGTTATTAAATATTGAGTGCCTCAAATGAAACACACAGTTTGCAAACATTCTTTACTGAACACATCTCCAGTTGGCATCAGATAAACAAGCATTGAGGCAGGGGGTGCAGAGAGCAGACATAACGAAGACAGAGGAACACAGTGTTAGGAGGCAAGAGGCAAAGATTCTGCATCCATCTTTCTTTATTAACTTTCCAGCCGCTTTGAACACAGAAAACTACAAATCCCATGACATATAGCGAAAAGGTTTCTGCAAATAACAAATGTATCATCCAACAGCCACAGTTCACATAGAGGCAAAACTATTTTGACTGCCTCTTTCTTGGCTGTTCCCTAGCCAACATAAATAGCACCCTACTGTTGGACTTTTTGCCTTACGCAGGGTCATCCCGAGTCTTTTTGCCTCATTCCTCCTGGTTTTTCTAACCTCTCGCTGTTGGCGCTAGGACTCTGAGCACTTCATCACTGCTGACCAGTGCTAAAGTGCAGGTGCTCTCCCATCTAAAGTTGGTATGATTGGCTTATACCTAATTGGTATATTTAATTTACCTATAAGTCCCTTGTACAGTGGCATCTCTATACCAAGGGCCTGTAAATTAAATACTACTAGTGGGCCTGCAGCGCTGCTTGCGCCACCCACTGAAGTAGACTTTCAAACCTGTCTCAGGCCTGCTAGCGCAGGGCCTGTGTGTGCAGTTTTCTGCCACAGGGACCTGGCATCTAAATTTACTTGCCAGGTCCAGAACTCCCCTTTTACTACATGTAAGTCACCCCTAAGGTACGCCGTAGCTAGCCCTATGGGCAGGGTGCCATGTATGTAGAAAGGCAGGACATGTGCCATATTGCATGGCCTTTCCTAGTAGTGACAAACAGCCTAACTTGGTGTCTCACTGCTGTGAGTGCTGCCTTCCCATAGGATTGCATTAGAAATGCCCTGCCTTATGTGTAAGGGGTATTGTCTGATTTATGAGGGGTAGCGTAGGCGTGTTTGGTATGGTTGTGATGGTGATAATAAATGCTGCTTACTGGTGTGGGTGTATTTTTTATTACTATCACAGAAATGCCACTTCTAGAAAGTGCGCATTTATCCGTGCTTATGACTCTGGTGTTTTGCAGCTTGACTCCAATCCACGTCTGGGCAGAGTGACAGTTGGGGTTGTGCATACTTTTCAGACAGCCTGTACACAGGGAGGGTTGAGGTGTCACTGAGGGCATCTGCATACTGAATAGTCTTCCTGGGCTGAGAGAAGGGAGAGGCGGGGCACACCTGCATTTGTAAAGACTGTGCCCTGGCCTCACACAATGGGGTCGTTAACCCCCCACTGACGTTTGGAGCCTGTGCTGAAAGGAGAGAGGGGGCACTCCCAGAACCAGCTGGAACTGGCTGGAACCTCCTCTCCCTACCATTGTAAAACACTGTAAGAACTGACTATAAGTACAGGGGAATTTTCCCCACAATTTGGAGACTCTTGGAATCACCTTGGAACTGGACACCAAAGGCTGAAAGGACTCACCAGGAACTGCCATGGACTGCTGCTGCTGTGCTGACCTGTGACCTGCCTGGTCACTATGAAGGACTTGCCACTTGCTGCCTTTCCTTTGTGCTGGCCTGTAACTGGGCCCTCCACCTGAGGACCTTGTCTTAAGATTCTGCTCCCCAGGGGCAGGGTGCTGTGGCCCCTGACCCCTGCATCAATTTCTTCACGAGGGGTGCTTCTCCGTGGTTGCGGCTGCCATAGCGCTGATTGCAGGGCTCTTATGGAGCCTTGGGAGCTCATAGGCTCCTTGCTGCATTGTGCCCCTTTAAATAAGATCACCGCAGCAGCCCGGGAAGCTGGAAGAACACTCGCGCACCGCATCGGGTGCAGGCGAGTGTCTGCTCGGGCCCCAGGAGGGGTCTGATCTTCTTATGGCTTCATGACAGGACCAGGGGAAGGCGCGGGGAGTGCCCCCTTCCCCCTGGCCTCTGCGTTAGGAGCAGGACGCTCCTTTTCTGCTGTTAGGTAAAACAGGCATTATTGTGCCCCCCCCAGCTTGGTGGAAGGGCTAGTGGAGGCCCGGGGGGGCCCCCAGAGATCACGGGTCCTGGGAGGGGCCTGTCATTAAACTGGAGGGGGTGCGTGGTGCCCCCCTCCTGCCCTAAGTTGTTTTTGCTGGCTTTGGCCCCCCTCGTGAGGGCCGGTTGAGGCCCTGGGGGGCCCCCAGGAATCACGGTCCCCGGAGGGACCTGTCTATAAAAGAGACGAGGTGCATGTCGCCCTCCTCTGACCCCAGAGTATAAGGGAGGACCCCGTTTTGCGCATGGGAGCGCCGGGGGCCCCATTGTTCGCCTTCTAGGCACTGGAGGTGCCTTCATCCAACCAGGTACTGTTTAAAGGACCAATATAGTGGAAATCCAAAGTTCTTTCTACAGACTTTTGTTTGATTCATATATTACCTACCTGCGTTTGATGTTTTTACATATGTGTATGCAAATGTTCCTTTTATGGACATGCTTGCTAATATGTTTTTCTAACTTGCCATATGTTTTCTAATGTTCCTACTATGGGCATTTTATGATATTCTTATGACAAGTGCTGTGATGTAATAACGTGTTTTCCTTACTACTGCTTATGTTGCAGAATACTGAGTAACCTGTGTGTAATGTGTGACTACTGCTAGGTTGCAGAGTAACTAATGTGTAAAGTTCTGACAACCGCTAAGGTAGCAGGATAGTACTGATATGTGATGTTTGGTCTGATAATTGCGTTGTGTACAATACAGTATATTTTCATATAATCTGGTGTTGTGTTTCCTTTGTGGTGGGGATATTGCGTCACATGTGTTGTGTGTGTTGTGCAGACGCTTTGCACACTGCCTCCGGGTTAAGCCTGACTGCTCGTGCCAAGCTACCAAGGGGGTGAGCAGGGGTTATCTTGGACGTGTAACTCCCTTGCCCTGACTAGAGTGGGTAAGTTCTGCCTGGCTGAGGTGCATACCCTAGCCAACCAGAAACCCCATTTCTAACATTGGTTGTCAGCGGTGAGGATAGGACTTGCGCTTGCACAATACCATTGTGACTCATTATTTCACTACAAGGATTGCGTTTAGACCATTACATGTTTGGCTTCTCTTAACTTTCTCTCTTTGGTCATTTTTCCTGTTTTCAGTTCTCACGCTTGGGTATTGTGGTTGTCACATTTGAGTTATTTGTACCTTTTCAAGTTGGGGCACCTACATTGTCTTCATTTAAATGTTAAATGCTGTTCATGACCTAGGACTTACTATTTTGTGTGATGTGCCTTCTTGTCAGCTCTCCATGAGCCTTCAGCCACTGGTTTCTGCATCAGTTAGTTGCACAGCTTGGTCTATAGTATCTTGACAACAGCAGAATGTGTCCTCACCACTCTAGGGCTTCTTGCTGGATGCTGCCTCAGGTCCTACCTCCAGCTGAGAGGGTGCAGCTCACTACCTTTTTGGCACTCTAGCTCGACCACGCTGGGGGTGCCTGAGAACTCATGTTCTCTCCCCTCTGCGTGAGGCAAGGCATGCTGGTGTCCTGCTCAATTTCAGGTAAGGCCCTACTTTCGTGACCATTATCTCTGGGAGTTCACTATTTTTCATCTGTGGTTTCCTGGCTGGTGTTGGAGAATTCACCCCAGTTCTTTACTGGTATTGCCCTTCCCTCATGGTGTTTTACACCTTTATGCACTAAAACTATCAGCATGGAGCACTGTGCATCCCAGGGTAACAATAATTATTCTCACCAATTCAACCTTCACGATTATGCCCCAGGGCTGACAGTACATCCCCGGCTGCTGCTTGCAAGAATGTCTCACACTGGCTCAGCCTGTAGGAGCTAATAGGACTTGGCATCAATTTCATATATGTTGAGCAGATTCACAAAGGGCTATCTCCCTTCTCATTAGCACTGTGGCCGTGTAGATGCACCAGTGATGGAGAAATCACCTCCTATGTCCACTAAGTGAAAACAGATAATTAACAGCTTTGTCAATTACTCCCACTGCCTCGGAGGACTGTTATGTAAGAATATTATGAGGAGTCCTCTTTACGTTATTTGGTGATGACCTATTACTTGCTATTGGTAGGTTAGTACTCCGGTTTGTGCAGCACGCTATTGTGGTGGCTTATAAACCCTTAAGAAAAGAACAGAAATGCCTGATATTTCCTGTGTAAGAGTCTATTATACTTGATTCTGTTTTCTTGATTCATTTCTGAATTGAAAATGTGATCAGTCAGATCCTCTATGCACATGGTGTCCTTCCTCCTTTGGCAGTAAGCATGAGCTGGGATCTTCAGACAAGAACAGGATCATTCACCACAAGTTCTACCCAAGGCCCTTTGAGGCTGTTTACTTTTAACCTAAAAGACTTAGCACATCCTAGCTGCTCATGCTCAATCTTGCCTGAGGAAATCATCTGAAAGGAGGTTTACAATAGTCTATGTGCAGAATTCCCTAAGCCTTCCTTGAAAGGCTGAATGCCAGTCACACTGGGTACGGCCCCAACAGGTTAACAGTTATCCTATGACCCCAAGAAGCGGATATGCACAATGTGGAAGAATTGGCAAGACAAGTTTCTTGATTTACTTGTTCCACTGACCAAGATTTTGGAGTTGACAGATAAGGCCAAAGATGAGGAATCTCCAGTCAACTCTAAATTCTAGTGGGTTTGGTACAGCGTGTGTGGGGCCTCTTCTGAGGAGGTGTCTGTGCTATTTTGTTAAAGAAATGGTGATATATCGTCCTAAAGATCGATCCTAAGTTAGCAGAGCTAGCTTCGTTCAAATCAGTCTCTACCACTGATGGGCTCCACTATAGAGACTCTGGGTCTGATTTAGAACTCGGAGGACGGGTTGCTCTGTCACAAAAGTGAAGGATATCCCGCCCACCAAAATCGAAATCCCATTGAATATAATGTTATTTAGATTTCGGCAGATGGGATATCAGTCACCGCTGTAATGGAGTAATCCATATGCTGAGTTGAAAAGCAGACCCTCTTTCATTAAGGAGCTTGGAAAATTTGCTAATGCTTTCACAGAATTCTCCAAAATACACTGCTCATCAAACAAAGTGTTTAATCAGTCCTATTTTGTAGGGGCTGGATGTGGCAACCGGCTGGTCAGACAGCCTTTCAAGGGCCCCCGAGGTTTCAGAGCTTGTTTAGATGAGGAGGTTGGCAAAACCAGAACTACAGCAATATGTTATTCCAATCCATCGCCAGAGGGGGAGGAGCCTGGTTCAAGAGAGGCAACATCCATAATTCTAAAATTTTACTCCAACCCCAAACTGTTCAGGTGAGCTTTATCACTTTTTCTTGAGTGCCTTTGGAGGCAGACTCCATTTGTTTGTTCTCGGCTAGTCCTGTTCACAGCTCCTAACCCAGGATGCAAGGGCTCTAGATACAATTCAGTGTTTTCATCTGGAGTTTTTATGGGACACCCAAGCAGCCATGTCTTCTGAGAAATCTTTCTTTTTCCATTCAAGATCGGGGGATCAACAACAAAAAGTTGTGGAACTGGTAAGCAAGAAGGCAATTCTGATGGTGGTTTCCATTACAGAAGATTTCTCAGCAAATTCATTTTAGTCAAGAAGAAAGGCTGATGTTTCTTTTTAGTTTTAATCCTTTGAGAATTCAATGGATGGATTCTTGATTGTCACTTCTAGATGGAGTGCAAACATTGGTTGAGTCATCTACTAAGAGCAGGATTTGCAATGGTCTGTTTGAATTTTAAGGATGCTTATTTAGCAGTCAACAGAAGCCTGCCAGCGCGTAGAACCCCCCGCTGGCCACATAATATACATCCAGCTGGGCCGGTGGGTGGAAACAGTGTTTCTGCCACGGCCCAGCTTGAAGCAGGACCTGAACATTGACGCCGGCTCCAAATGAAGCCGGCAGCAATGTAGCAGTGCGGTGGTTGCAGCAGCACGTGTCGTGCATTTCACTGCCCGTAAATCGGGCAGTGAAATGCTCGATGGGGCTGTGCATAGGGGCCCTGCACTGCCCATGCCAAGTGCCGAGTCACTCATTCCGCCAGCTTGCCCTGGCAGTGTAAGCCACCAGGGAAAGGCTGGTGGAATCCGACTCATTATCCGGCGAGCAGCGCTGCTTACAGCGCTACCCAGTAGGATCAGAAACGCCACCACCACCAGACTACCTGGAGGCGGGAGCCTGGCGGTGGTGGCGTTTCAGATGTGGCGGTTCAGCCACGTTCATTAAATAACGGTCTGGACGCGCCAATGTTCTATATGAGGGCCTATGTCTCCAATCAGGATAAATTTCCCCATCATGTTGAAAAGGGACAATATTTCTATGTTCTGTGGTCCCGTACATTAACAGCTTGCATGGCAAAAAGTCCAAGATTTAATAAGATTGTGAAATGTTTTAATATTATTGTCTGAAAATTGAATTGGAAGTCAAACTTAATTTTTTTCTGGTGTTAATGAGGACTTGGGGACTGTGTTATATAGATCTGTTTGCATCTTCCCAAAATCCTCAACTACCAACATTTTTTTCTGGTGACTCTATCTGGAAGTGAAATCTACATTTTGCATTCTTCCAAGACTGAAGTAGGAATCTGAATTTAGCTTTCTTTTTCCCGTTTTCCTGCTGATCTTCAGACCTGCAGCACAAATCAGATGCCTGCTGGCAGGTCTGGTTTTCTGAAATTCGAATTGAAGGGAGCATGTATGGTTTCCAGTTCTCCTGGAGATGCCTTTGGCTCAGCCCATTCTGTTCCCCTATTTTCTGTAATTATGACTGACCCAGTAGGACATCTATATTCTCCTGAAGAATTAGATCTTCTTCACCTCATAGTTTTGAAGATTTTCAGGGTTGTTAGCAAATACCAGGACTTTTGGCGCACATTGCCCATAGGCTTGGTCTGCTAGCAATCACAAAAGATATTTCTCAGCCTGGTTGAGAATATTTCACTTGGGTGACAAACAGGGTTTGCTTCTGTACGGAGTCATGTGTTCTATATTGTGAATATTTGATCACAACTGGCATCAGAAGGCTATTGTTCAGGACAGTGAATTCATATAGATCAACCGTGTCAGTATGTCATCTTCCACTTGCTAACGTAACGATTGATGAACACACTTTAGTATATATGCTTCTTGGAGGGATCAGGTTTTCATGTATTCTGGAGGTCAGATATTCATCCATGGGAGGCAGTAATATTGTTCTACAGTTTTTACAGAGATGGCTGGATAATGAAGATTTAAACAGCAAGCAATTAGCTGTAAAGCTTATCAATCAATTATGCTGTTATATTTGGGGCCAGATGTACAACCTAAAGTTTTGCGACTTGCAATTTGTGATGCGTTTGGGAATTGCAAATTGTGAGTCGCAAAAACAAAATGTACAACAGTGTTGAGTATACTGTTTGGCTGTTTGGTGTTCCCAATGGGGTCGCAATTTACCTACGTCATCAATATTAATGAGGTAGGTCGCAATTTGTGACCCCATTAGGAATGGACACACTCACAGGGATGGTGGCCTCCTGGGGACAGCAGATCACCATGTCTGTGACTACTTTTTAAATAAAGCAGTTTTTTTTTTTTAAATACAGTCCGTTTTCCATACAGGAAAGCAGGATGCAGTTGAAACAAAAAAATGAAAAGTTTTATTTTTATTTTTTCAGAGTAGGCAGTGGGACCACTACCTGCTCTGAAAAAATTATTTTGTTTCCATTCACAAAGGGGAAGGATTCCCTTGGGGACCCCTTCCTGTTTGCGAATTGGAGATAACTGTGAATGGTTTGCGACCGCAATTGTTGTCACAAAACAATCATACATGCCACTGCGACTCGAAATTAGGAAGGGACGCCCTTGGAACGCCCTTTCCTAATTGCGAGTCACATTCCCTATTTTGCGAGCCGGTATTTGCATGCTGACTTACAAAATAGAGATGGTACATTAGGAAAGGCCATTTTGCTGTTGCAAAAGGCAAAAATCGCCTTTTCCGACCACAAGCTGGTGTCGTACATCAGGCCCTTGGTTTCTTGTAGGTGAGTCTTAGATGTTCAGGCCTTTGGCTGATAAGGCAGAGTATTTTTGCTCAAGCATTTTTCTTTCACTATGTCTGGGAGAACCAAGTGCAGTTCTAGGTGCACTGTTTACCTGAATTGTCTGGCTAATCCGTTAGCTAAACCATTAAAATCTTTTCATCCCAGGGACTTAAGCTACGTTATCCAGGTGGGTAAATGGATTATAGATGCAGCTGAAATGATGAGTTATTTTGGGGGCTGTTGGTACAGAAAAGTGCCTTGCATGGTGATGGGTGTTTACCCCTGCCCTGAATGCCCCAACTGTAATGACGCCTGGGTTGCTAATGCTGATGTTTATTATCCTGGGTAAACACGGATCATGCCTGACAAAGGCCTGTCTCATGGATTTAAGTCTTTTTGGATGGGAGGAGCACACAAAGCACTACCCTCATAGTGCTGGGATGCCTCACTGGAAGCAGCTGTGCGGTATAAAAATGGATAATTGATTGACTGATAGTGGTGAAATGCTACTTTGCCGGGAGTTAAGCAGCACGAGTGATGTGGTGACAGCATACTGTGTAGTGATCAGTGGGAGTGTTTTACTGGAGTGAGACCTCAAGTTCACTAATTTAAAGTTCAGCTGCTGTGTGCTTAACTCACCCTTGGCCTACATTTGAGTGATGTGCAGTGCTGAGCTGTGTGTATGTTATATACATGTACTGGGTGTATGTGTGCATGTTAATGGTACAATAGTATATGGCTTCAATGGAAGATTATGGGTTCTATTTTGTAAAACCCAAGGCTACCTGGAGGAGCATGAGGAGGTAGAGGAATTCCCCAGACAGATTTGTGGATTACTGCATTCCTGTGGACTAGGTGGAACACAGCGGAGGAAGGGATAGTCAGGCTCTTCAGTGCACATCAAAGGGTGCTCTTTGATTCACAGAAAGGCCACTGGGAAGGGGCCTGGGAACATAACAGGAAGTAGATGGGGCTGATTAGACACTCATAAGGAGTAGGGCTAAAGCCCTGTGGGATCTTTTGTTAAACATATTAATGTGGGTGGCATTGGTTGTGAACTTGTAGTCACTCTCATAGCTTGTGTTGTGGTGCTGTGAGGTTTGGAGTCACTCCTGATGTGACAGACTGCTTTCTGGAGAAAGAGCAGAGCAAAGAAGAGGGCACTTCAAAAGAAAGCAAACCTCCAACATAAACTTCAAAGTCTCAGACTCTAAATCACATTTGGTGTCAGGAAACAGACTTTAGGATGCGGAGCTTTAGGCCCCCCAAATTGTCAACTGTCAAGCCAGCAGTCAAGCTGTGCGAGGAGGAGAAGGTATGCAAGACTTCTGCCTGTGACCAGGACAAGCAGTCTAGGCATGCCAGTCCCCCAGCTGCCTGAGAGGACATCACCCAGGGAAGCCAAGATCACCCAACCCTGGACCATAGAGCACCAGTGATTGCCTGCTTACCAAAACCAGTGAGCCCTATGAGCAAGAGGAGAACACTGGAGGAATCGAGGTCCAGTTGGGAATCCTGGTGATTGGATCGCTGTAGCAAGGTGTGAGGAGACGGTTGCCCAAATGATCAAGTTGTGGCCAGTGTACAGGTTAAAGTCAGCAACCTCTGTATGCCCAAGGAGGGATGTAATGTAGTGATCTGTGAATTTTGCTGCAACAACCGGGTCATAGTCCATGTGCAGATTGAAGTCAGCAGCCCCCTTATGCCAAGAGGGGCTGCCATGAAGATTGCTCCTGTGCTGGTTTGGCCGTAACACATGTGCGGAGTGAAGTAAATGAACCTGTATGGCAGGAGGGTCTGCAGTGAAGATTGCTGCAGTGCCAATCGGGCCATAGTCTATGTGCGGAGCAAAGTCGGTGACCTTGTATGTCAGGTGGAGCAACCATGAAGATTGCTGCCATGCCGATCAGGGGGTAAGCCATGCGTGGAGTAGAGTCAGTGACCCTGTATGCCAAGTGGGGCCATCAGGAAAAGGCAACGAGTGTTGTCTGAGTGAGGCTGTTGTCAATACGAAGGGACCATGGTGGAGACCCATGCGGGCCCAAGCCCCATCCGAGGACTAGCACAGGAGCATTGAATCCTCCCCTCCCACCTGTGGGGGGAATCCAAGGAAACTTACCAGCATCCAAGGGGAATATAGGGCCCCCCAGCTGCTGCCTACACAGGACCATGTAAGAGGAACTTGAGGACACATGAACAGTACCCCTGCAGGGCTGGGAGTGAGGACCTCAGTGAAGACAGCCCCTGCAGCTTCAGTTCCTGTGAAGGTGCACACCTGGAGACTCTGGTCGTGCAGGTTCTGCTGGTGCAGATAAGATTGAGTTATTGGTCAGACGGCCCCGGGGAACTTGCCTGCTACATAGCTCTTCGGCACTGGAACACTTTTGTGGGAAAGTAGCCTCTTTCTAGCATGGTTACCCCCACTTTTGGCCTGTTTGTGAGTGTATGTCAGAGTGTTTTTACTGCATCACTGGGATCCTGCTAGCCAGGACCCCACTGCTCATAGATCAAAACCTATATGTAAGTGTGTTTTGCCTGTCTCACTGGGATCCTGCTAGCCAGGGCCCCAGTGTTCATAGTTTGTGGCCTAATGCATGTGTTGTCAGTAGGGCTTAACTGTGTCACTGAGGCTCTGCTAACCAGAACCTCAGTTCTTATGCTCTCTCTGCTTTTAAATTTGTCACTGTATGCCACTGACTTCATTTACCAATTTCAATTGGCATACTGGACCCCCCTTTTTAAGTCCCTAGTATATGGTACCTAGGTACCCCGGGCATTGGGGTTCCAGGAGATCCATATGGGCTGCAGCATTTCTTTTGCCACCCATAGGGAGTTCAGATAAACCCTTGCACAGGCCTGCGATTGCGGCCTGCGTGAAATAACGCACACATTATTTCAGAGCCATTTTCGCTGCACTTAAGTATTGGTCACCTACAAGTCCAACCTTCACTTACTGAATATGGCCATGTAACATGTCTAAGATCATGGAATTGTCCCCCCATTCCAAATATGGTACTGGGGGAACCAATTCCATGCATCCTGGGGGCTCCACCATGGACCCCCAGTACTGCCAAACCAGCTCTCTGAGGCTTGCACTGCAGCTACAGCTGCTGCTACCTCACAGTCAGGGTTCTGCCCTCCTGGGGTCTGGGCAGCCCAGTCCCAGGAAGGCAGAACAAAGCATTTCCTCTGAGAGCAGGGTTTTACCCCCTCTCACTTTGGAAATAGGTGTTACAGGCTAGGGAGTGGTAGCCTCCCCCAGCCTCTGCAAATGCCTTGAAGGGCACAGATGGTGCCCTCCTTGCATAAACCAGTCTACACCGGTTCAGGGACCTCTTCTCCCCTGCTCTGGTGCAAAACTGGACAAAGGAAAGGGGAGTGACCACTCCCCTGCCCATCACCACCCCAGGGGTGATGCCCAGAGCTCCTCCAGTGTGTCCCAGACTTCAGCCATTTTGCTTTGCAAGGTGTGGGGACACTCTGGAGGCCTCTGAGTGGCCAGTGCCAGCAGGTGACGTCAGAGACCCCTCCTGATAGGTCCTTAGCTGATAAAGTAGCCAATCCCCCTCTCAGTGCTATTTAGGGTCTGTCCTGTGGGTTCTCTTCAGGTTCTGCTTGCACGTTTCCTTCAGGAATCCTCTGCAGCAACTTCAGACTCTTCTGACCTCGGATCAACCGCAGCCTGCTCCAAGAAACGCTGTAACTGCAAGAGACACTTTTCTTCAGCAACCTCAGCACCAAGTCAGCAACTGCAACAGTTTCCACAGTGTGCACCCTCTGGGGACTCCCTGTCTTAATCCTGCACCAGAAGGACTGAAGAAATCTCCAGTGGAGTGGCAGAGTCACTGCCCTGCTCCAAGCAGGCACCTTCGAAGATGACGACCGGTACCCTGGGACTCCTCTGACAGAAACGAGCATGCTCCTAAGGACACAGAGGGTGGACATCATCTACATAGACTGTCCTGAGGTCCTGCTGATGCAATTTGGAGGAGGTAAGACCTTGCCTTCCCTTACAGCGATGGTACTCCTGTGTATTGCATCTTCTTCACCTCCTGAGGCATCGGTGCACTCTTTGCAAAATTCCTTCGTGCACAACCTGGCCTAGGTCCCCCGCACTCCATCCTGCGACGCTCATCTCGCTGAGTTGTTCTTCTGCGGCGTGGGACCTTCCTTTGCTGTGCTGCATCAACTGCGTTTTGCACCTCCTTTGTCCCCGTGTCCTGGGCCCTCTGAAGGCGATGGCATCCTGAGGGCTCTCTGAAGTGGTGAGAGCTCCCTCTTCCGCTTCACACAGAGCTGAGGCCCCCAGGTCCCTGTTGGGTCCATCCAGTGCCATTTTGATGCAAAACACACTTTTGTTGTAGCCAAGGCTTGTTGGCGACTTCCAATACAAAATCTAATCTGCAATGATCTTCACGCCGTGGGACATCTTTTGCATCATGCAGGAACCCGCTGCCATCTTCCTGGGGTGCATTTCTGCAGTCTTTGACTAACTGTGGACTCTTCTTTTTCACACTCTTCTGGGTTGGCAGGGGCTCCTGTCCTTCCTGGAATTTCTTTTGACTTCTGGACTTGGTCCCCTTCCTTTGCAGGTTTTCAGGTCAAGGAATCCAGCAGTTGTTCTTTGCAGACTTGGTTGGCTGTTGCAAAATCCCAATCACGAGGTGTAGTGTGCCCTAAGGAAACTTGCAGTACTTTAGTCCTGCTTTTCTGGGCTCTGGGGTGGGGTAATTTACTTACTGTTACCGTATTCTTACTCTGCCAGTGATTCTGCACACACTACACTTGTCTAGGGGGGAATTTGTGATTCGCATCCCACCTTCTTAGTATATGGTTTGTGTTGACCCTAGACCTATTTTCTCCTATTGCAATCTATAGCATTTCCTATTGCTTGCATTGTTCTATGACTATTTACTTGTTTAATTTTGGTGTCTAGTGTATATATTGTGTATAATACTTACCTCCAGAAGGAGTATTGTCTCTAAGATATTTTTGGTACTGTGTCACCCAAATAAATACCTTTATTTTTGGTAAGACTGAGTATTGTCTTTACTTGTGTATACGTACTGTGTAACTATAAGTGGTATTGCAGGAGCTTTGCATGACTCCTAGTTCAGCCTAAGCTGCTCTGCTATAGCTACCTCTATCAGCCTACGCTGCTAGAACACTACTACATTTCACTAATAAGGGATAACTGGACCTGGTATAAGGTGCAAGCACCCAAGGTACCCACTACAAACGATGCCTACAACTTTTGACTTAATAAGAGTCACAGTGGGACTCCTGAGACTCGGACGACTAGTAGGGCTTAACCTAAATGTTGCCTATAGTGAATGGGGAATAACCACTACCGCTAGCGAGAGGGGAGTCCTGGCCTCTGGGGACTGTGTGTATCCTGTATTTTACTTTATGTTGGTATCATGTTGGACATGGCGCTTCTTAGGGATTTCCCTGAAACTTTTTGCTTTTTCTTTCTGTTTTTTTTTTGCTGACTCTTGTGTGGCCTTGAGACTCTGGGCACTTTCCCACTGTACTGCAGTGAGAAAGTGTGCGTGCCCTTCCTGCACGTGCCAGGAAGGGGCGCTTACGTGATTGGTTCAGGCTCTTTACCCAGGAGTGCCTGTAAAAAGGTACATCACCCGCCTCAGGTACCTGGGGCGGGTACTGCCCTGGCTACTAGTGGGATGTTGCACTGAATGTGCCACGCACCAGAACAGCCTGTCAAGCATGTATCTGGCCTGACAATTCAGGCCCGTGGAGCGCAGTTGCGCTTGTGCTCAGGTTGGCACTTCTAACTCTGTAGTCAATCCTAAGTGGGCCCTTTGCTACCCCTGGAGCACCCCTTGAAGTGTGGAGCAGGTGGTAGACAAAAGGCCAGGCAGGTACACATGGGTGTTCTATGCCCCGATAGTGAAGAACCCCCATGTGGGTTTTCCCTACCTAGGGGATTGCTCTTCCCATAGGTTTTGCTGATTCTCTATCCAGTAGTCTTAGGGTCCTGGGCACTTACCCACTGTAAGTACAGTATGAAAGTGCACACGCCTTTCCTGCTTATATTAGGAGGTGGCGCTGGCCAGTGTGTGCATGCATGCCCACTGGTGTTTCAAATATGCGCTGAGCCTTTCATAGCAGGCCTGTGTGCGTACACCTGCACCTATGGTGTTCTTAAACATGAGACCAGCCCGTCATAGCAGGCCTGTGTGTGCACACTTGCACCTATGGTGTTCTTAAACATGAGTCCAGCCTGTTATAGCAGGCCTCTGGGCGTGCACCTGCACCTATGGTGTTCTTAAACATGAGACCAGCCTGTCATAGCAGGCCTGTATGTGCACACTTGCACCAATGGTGTTCTTAAACATGAGTCCAGCATGTCATAATAGGCCAGTGTGCGTGCACCTGCACCTATAGTGTTCTGAAGCATGTTTCCAGCCTGCCAATACAGGCTGGTGTGCACACAAGGGCACATATGCCCAGGGAGTGAAGAATACTTATGTGTGTTTTCCTTACCTTTGGCAGCTGCTTTGCCCATACGCTAACTTGGGTGGAAGTTTACAATTACTCCTAACTGCAATAGTGAATTGCAGTTGAGCCACCAGCCTCATAATATTTCCTTTTATTGGATTCGTCCTGATAAACCCCTTACTGTAGTAGAGGTGGTTTTGTCAATAATACCTTAGAAATGCCACTTCCTGAAATGTCTTGCTCTAAAATGCTTTGTGTGCCTTCTAATTTGACTCTGGTCCACACTGGAGGCTCGGGGAGCACATCTGTGAATTTCCCAGTGACAGCTATAAACCCTGAGCACACAACTGGAATAGCAGACCTCTGACAAATGAGGGCCTGCTTGGACAGATTGGAGGGAGAGGTTTTCACACTTGGCCTCTCAGGGCCAGATCATGGCCCCACTAAAGATTAAGACCTGCATTCCCTGGCCCCATGGCAGACAGGACTGAAAATTAGGGGAGACATCTGTGATTCAATGGGGAACTCTCTGAACCACCCCCAACTTTAAAGGCACACTACAGTATAACTACATGTGCCACACTGCAGTAAAGGAGAGATACGCTTGTGGGTACATAGGGCTGGAGATACCGGACTGCATGGTACCAACTGTCATGGGAATCTGTTGTGCACGAGGAGGAATTACTCTCATTGGAAGGGACCGCACAACCTTCCTGAATTATAGCTGGTCCGAGCTGACTGCCTACTGCTATGTGGCACCCTTAATTGTGCTCTCCAAGGGCTTGTTGGCTTGCCCCCTTTCTCTGGTGGAGGTCTCAGGGACATCAAAGACCTCTGCGTGGGACCTACTCCTTCTTCCTGTGACACCTGGAGAGTGGTACCCTCTTAAGTGCCCACCTTGTCTGCTGGATTCCACTTGGTAGCAGCAGTGTGAACGTGGAACCAAGTGTTGTGCCTGGAGACTGGATTGCCCGGTGCAGAGCCCCAAAGGAACTGCACGCATGTATGAAGTGTGGCCCTGAATTGTGGGGCCTCAACATGCATAAGTGTCTTGTTGGTAGTGAGCACATTCACCGGTTGTGGGACCCTGCAGGACCCTCCCTGACCTGCTTCATCAATCGTGCTGTATTTCTCTTGTGCAACATGCTGACTGCTGGTTCATTGCATGCGGTGTCCGATTCACATGTTGTGACCCTCGGAGGTGGGGGCGTACCTATAACAGTGCCTCATTCTGCCTTGTGTGGCACCACTGAAGTTGCATCTGTGTGTGTGACCAGAATTGTTTGGTGCGACTTAAGTCATCATGCACCAAATGCTGTGTCTCATTTCCAGGGTGGTCAGGAATTGGTAACTTTTTGTTTGTGTGACCAGAATTGTCTGGTGCGACTCAAGTCATTGCGCACCAGACATTGTGCCTCATTTCCAGGGAGGTATGAAATTGGTAACTCTTTGTTTGTGTGACCAGAATTGTCTGGTGCGACTGAAGTCATCACGTACCAGACGTTGTGCTTAATTTCCAAGGAGGTGCTGAATTGATGCTCTGCATAGTGTGTGATCAGAACTGTCTGGTGTGACTCCTACCATGACGTACCTGATGTTGTGTCTCATTTCCAGGGAGGTGCGAGGGAGCGAATTTGTATTCCGGAGTGCCCGGATTGTCTGGGTGTGTCAGGTCTTGGGCGGTGCATGGTTTAGGGCCCACCCCCACCATGCCAAAGACTGGCATCTTGTCTGCTAATGCCCCTGTGTACTAAGTGCCCACGAGGCAGCCTTTGCTGCACATTGGTGGTTGCACTGTACATGTAGTCATTGATGGGTAAGCCTATAGGTGATGCATTGTAATGTAATGCTTTTTAAGGTGCTTCTTTTTGTGTTAAAATGCCTTTATGGTGGTCTTTTCCCTTCCAGGAAATGAGGTAGTCAAATTAGACTATAACTCCCAGAAGCCTTTTATGGCAGCCATATTGGGTGTGGCAGGCGGTATAAAACCAGTCACGCCGTACATCCAGTGTTGCCAGATTGGGCTAGATCACGCACAATTGTGCTATGTTTTTTCCAGTTCTGAGGGAAAAATTGGTTTGTGCGGGGAAGGTATACCGTTCGCTAGAGCAGAAATTCTGCATTTACCACTTCTGTAAGACTGCCCAGCCACAAATATCCATCTGCTGCCTGCCACTGCTTCATCTTCGTTAAAGTAGCAAAACTGGGCTACTTTGGGCTACTTTTATGTTGGCTTTGGGCTATAGAATGCTCTAAAAATCTGGCAACATTGTGCTCACTATTCCTTGGGGCTTCCTCTGGGCAAGAGCTGTTTGTCCCCATTTCCTGAGGGGGCTGTTTTACAGCCCACTTCATGGCTTCTAGCTGCTGCAGGGGATTTCCTCCTTGCCGACTCCGAATGGATTGCTGTAAGCACATCCCAGGTTGGGACATCTGTCCTCACGCGCACATTCAGACCAGGCTGTGCTATGTATGGTAAGAGTGTTCGTTTGCCACGATCAGTATATATTTCAGTACAAGGGCCTTGCTGAGACCTTGAACAGCTAACAAATGCCACATTCCTAAGGTTTTTATGAGCGATAGAGCTTGGGGGAGACAAAAAACAGATCGGCGATAGTTGGACTAGCGTGTTATTATTCCTAGCAGTTTGTCCTCAAGTTGGCAACATAAGCAAGGTCTTTTGATTTTGAGCATTCATTGCATTCCATGTTTTTGAAACCTTTGAATTATTGTGATTTGAGAGCCTGAGTATTTTCAAACTACTTCTGCTGAAACAATGATATTGTTTTAGAGCTGCATGTTGTTTGAAACTTCATTCTAGCATGACTGAGGGAGGGTGAAGAAACCCATTATTATGGGGGTTATTCTAACTTTGGAGGAGTGTTAATCCGTCCCAAAAGTGACGGTAAAGTGACGGATATACCACCAGCCGTATTACGAGTTCCATAGGATATAATGGACTCGTAATACGGCTGGTGGTAAATCCGTCACTTTTCCGTCACTTTTGGGACGGATTAACACCTCCTCCAAAGTTAGAATAACCCCCTATGTGTGTTGCATGCTTGGAGACCTTATGCTGTTAATAAGCATCTAATAGTTCCTGACAGACTCTTTAGTTGTGCCTCTATGAAAAAGACTGAGGCGCAATAAAATTGATCTAGATTATCATCTGGATTATCAGTGTATACTATTTATTGAGGAATTTATTGCCTAATAGGTATTTTGTCATATTTATGTTGTTGTGTTGCTTAACTTTTTGCCTTTCAGATCTCCTTCCCCACAGTTCCCCGAGCCTCTGCTGCTCAATCTCTCACTCATCGATTACTCCTTTTGATGCCCCCAATGCAGTGGACAAACTACCATCTCCTCAGCTGGCCAGACAACTCCTCGTTGACAGGTTGCATTGACGGAAGAGACTTGGTTGGTTAGAGTAAGTGACTGGGCTGCAGAACCCTTCTGAGAGCAATCAGGACTAGGCAGGTGCCTGACAGACTAGTGGGGTGACCTTTGATTGAACTTTCCGAAGAGTGGCCAAACCCCCATTTGGTGACTGCCACCTGAAACAGCCTGTTATCTATCCTCCCAACATTTTTCCCTGGGACCCTGAATAAGTGTGACTCCGGCCGGGATGGGTAAAGGTTTCCTTCATCTCCAGTCTGTGGGGGGGTGGAATAGTCAGGGTTGGCTGATGTGTGGGTCAATAGATTTGCGAGTATAAAATCTATTGATCTGCTGGATATCAGTGCACCGCATTACAGTGCTGTGTGTGTGTGTGTTCGAGTGAGTGCCATACAAACCTGCCTGATATCCGTAGCACCGGGTATCGCTGCTGAGTGAGTGCATGGGAATGACTGCCTGTGATTACCATCACTGCATGGCAGTGTTGCCATACATGTTGATTTTTGCCAAGAATGTATTAGGTTTGACATTGGTTTTCCCCTTGTAGCCCCAGCCCACAAGGCTAATGAAAAGTGTTATAATTGCCTATGTGTATGCATTACCGCTATCGTTGTGAACCGGGTGCTCCCTAAAATTGTGTGGGATTGAATTAGAATAATTGCTCTGGTGGGTCTGGTGTTGGCAACGTTTTGCACCACATGAGGGTGCTGGGGGTAAAGTAGGATCTTTCCCAAAGTGAACATATTACAGATGTCATTTTAATTCAGTTGGGCCTAGTACTGCTAATGATATTTCTAAATGTGATTTATGCCGAGAGGTACATGATGTTCATGTTGTGTTAAGTAATGTGTGTTGAATAAAAACTGTATTTACATACACCTCATGGGAAGTCTTTTTTGTGACGCTCAGTGTATTTGTTGTGTGAGAGTGCTGTTCCAATGCTTTACACAATGTCCCTGTGATGAGCCTGACTGCTCAGTGCCAGGCTAGCCAAGGGTGAGCGCAGGTTATAGCGAGTGTAATCACCCACCCCTGATGGGAGTGGTGCCGTTTGCCTGGCTAGGGCCCCGCCCCAGCCAACCAGAGCGCTCCGCCTCAAACATATATAAATACTCCTTTTTTAATAAAAGCAAGGATTTGACTGGACAATCATTTATTGCTGCTGCTGTATGTATTTTGAGTTATAAGCCAGTGTTCACCTCCCTGTGTCTACCTCCCCCCTGAGAATTCTTAGACTGCTCAACCCACACTAACATATAAAGTAAAGAACTGAAGTAGTACTTGGTCCAGTTGCTCATGATAGATAGTAGTTTGGGCACCAGGCCAACAGGGGTAAAAGGCCTCAGCCCCCACGGTTGGGCCCAGTAGCTCCTGCTTATCCTGTGGCCCTGGTTCTGACATTTAATGAAGTATTTTTGGCCTCACATACTTTGCATTGGGCACACATTTAGAAGACATTGTGGTGGCTGCTGAGACATCTTTAGATTCTACATCTAAAATGTTTTATTACAAGTCTATTGTGGATGTAGGTTCTGTCATGGGTGATCAGCCTTAAAAAAAGCACAACCTGAGCCTCTTCTCCCACATAGAATACAACATTTTCTAGCTTTTGCACCAAAGAGTTTTCAGTTCAATTACCAACAAGGAGGCAAAGATTATCCCACACATATTCCCTTTACTCAGATTTTATAATCTTGATGATGAAATGTTTATTTTGAGATTTGATTATATTATTATTGTGAAGAAACTGCCTATGTTTCTCCACGCTCCTTAGCCATGGTTAGTATATTTTACCATGTACTTTAATGTCACATAATCTGAGAAGTCTCTGGGATGTCATAGCTCCTCGCACACCTTCCCACGAGCTGCGTGCATTGCTTTAGATATAGAGAGGACTTTAAACTTTCTACTGTGGAACTATATGCTGGGAGTATTACAAGGGATGGGTATGGCCCAATCTGGTGTAAATGGATTTGCCTCCTATACGCCACTGATGCCTTGGGTCAGGACAGTGCAATGTATCTTGCACTGTTTCACAGTGAGTAGGGGCACCCATGAGGGATGTCGTCTCTCATCATTACACTTTGCGATTCCAGTGGAACCATTTGCGATCAAACTGAGACAACAGGTTGTGCATTAGGGAATAACGACGGAAGCCGCTCTTCATGCAGCATCCTTATATGCTGATGATCTCCTTCTATATGTCTGGGATGCTCAACTAGACCTCACTGTGGTAGATTATCGCCTGACTGAATTTGTAGCAGTTTTTGGACTAAAGGTCAACTGATCCAGATCGTGTATCTTTCCTCTCTGTGCCAGCTGTGCACTCCCTCCTCCTATCCAGTTGGAACCTTGGCTTCTCAGAGAAAGAGCAGCATTCAAGTTTCTTGGCATCAATGTATATCATTCTTTGGTGGACCTTTGTGGAGAACACTTTGGTCGCTAAAGGCACAATTCACTGTTTGTTCGACACGGCTCTTGTTGGTCATGGGTCGGATAGCGCTGAGTAAGATGATAGTGCTCTTACCTCTCCTATACTTTTTCATTAACCTCCCTTTGTTCCTTATCTGTTACTTTTTTTAGAAACTTAGATGCGACCCTAAGTGAGTTTGTTTGAAGCAAGAGCCACCAATGAATGACTCTGTCTACTCTTCAACTCCCAACTGAGGCCAGTAGCTTGGGGCTCCCGGACTTTGAACAATATTATCACGTGGCACAGCTTCAGTGGCTTCCTCGCTGCTTGGTAGGCTACTTCCTCTCTGAGATGGGACTTCCCATGGGGGGATCGAGATGGTGGGTCAGCTAACCTGTGTGAGTCTCTTTCTGAGAACTCCTTTATCTTTTGTCCCCCGCTGTCATCTATTGAGTTATACTGTTTGTGGCACTTACATGCACTTCGCAGACATTTATCCCCCTATGCCCCTGCGATCGCCAATACTGGGTTGGTGGCCCTCAATGAAGCTATTCCCCTCATCCATCAGAAATATTGGGCAGAATGTGGAATTTCTACCATGTCCACCTTATTTTCAGCCGGTGAACTGTTAACATTCGACACACTCAGGGCAGAATTTGCGATCCCTCCTGATCACTTCCTTACTTATGCACAAATCAAACAATCGCTGAGGGTTTTGTTTCTGGTCTTGGACACGGAACCCACCATTAATGCAGTAACTCAAGTGCTCTGTACCTTGGGGGACATTACACATCTTGTCTGATGGCTTTATCAAGCACACCTTCGGCACCAAGATCATGCCAGAAATTCCCTTTTAATGAAGTATATGCAATTCAACATCATTAATAGGACATGCCTTATTCCATGTCGTTTCTCCAGGATCTACCAGGGAGTGCTTTTGGTCTGTCCTAGGTGCCAGTCTACAGGCGTGGACCCGCCTCTCGTCATAAGGTTGTGCAAGTCACTGACTGGTTATTGGGTGGGTATATTTGATCTACTTTACCAGGCCACAGGGCATCAATTGACTAATTCACTGGAAGAACTGGTACTGGGCTTCTCTCTCCCAGACTCTGATAGGAACTTGACTCACTTCTGAGATCTGACCCTACTGTTAGCAAAACGCCATATTATGATTTGTTGGAAGAACCCTACCCCACTGACAACACAATCCTGAGGCAAGACGTCAATCATCTGGCTGTCGTCCAAGACAGTCAATCTTCACAGGGAAGAAAAGGCAGGCTTAGCAAAGCACCCCACTGCCAAAGACTGGGATTACCCAGTTGAAGCTTTTAAGCAACGCATCAAGGATGATACACATCTCCTTTGAACATCCCCCCTACTGTTACACGATAGCACTGGTCTCCTGCTTTTCTAGTTTCTATCTGACTTAGATACTTTCACGGTTTATATTTTGGGCATTGGAGCCTACAGCTACTTTCTTAAGACAAAGATACGGGCAATCGACTGCCCCACAATACTAGTACCTCTAGGTTTGATGGAGTGGACAGAAACCAGCTGAGGTGAGGAGAACGGGGTCAGAAAGGTGCTACCAGTTAGAGTGGGTGGGATGGTCGATATATAGTGTTTGTAATACAGTTTGCATCAGTGTCAGACTAGCTCAGCAATGCCAAACCCCTCACAGCAGTGTAACCATATTGGTTCTCAGGTAGAGGCAAGTTTTAAGCCAGTAGGACATGTTCCTCTTTCTGAGCCTTGCATTCCATCTTCTGATCTAGGGATATAGCCCCTATCACTCGTGATGAAGTCAGCTACAGTTTTTATCTCCTACCATCTCCTTCCTTCTCATACGCATTCAGAGATTCTTTAATCAAGATGATGAGCAGTGGAAATGCTGGAGGAGGCAGCTTTTATCCTGTCCTAGAGAAAATTGGCCCAAACTAACTGTTCATTCCCATGTGAACTTAGCCCCAAACTCTAGAGAATGGGGAGAGTATCGCAGTAGAACGTATGATCTTTATATCACAGTAGAACACATTCTTTACATGGCAGCAGAACAGAGGATCTTAGTATCAGAGTAGAATAGATGTTCTTTGTATCTCAGCAGAACACAAGTTATTTGTATCAGAGTAAAATAGACGTTCTTTGTATCTCAGCAGAACACAGGTTCTTTGTATCAGAGTAGAATAGATGTTCTTATTATCTCAGTAGAACACACATTCTTCGCCTGGCAGTAGACCACAAGTTCTTTGTATCAGAGTGGAACAGAGGTTCTTTGTATCTTAGTAGAACTTATTTTATTTTTAACTGCCCAGAGCTGCCTGGCAGTTACTCAGGTGAGTCTGCTGCTGTCATGCCGTCAATTCCAGATCCAATTTCGTTTGTGCACCAAGATCCTGAGAACAGAATGCAAGCTTTGGGGAAAAAGCTTCTCTTCTGCCCAGTGGTTATGCACCTGGGCCTTTCTTCCACACCGCTGCCTTTGGTCACATGTTGCTATGATCACCACACACTCTAATAATGGAACTGGTTTGGTTTGGGCCATGTGAAACAAAAGGTCCTTTCTCCCATATGATGAATGAGTGCAGACAGTGCACTTGCCTCTTCAAAGAATCCTACAAGAAGGATGTAGTCTAAAGAGAAGCAGAGTGGGGCTTGCTAGGAAAGGGAGGACAACTAACTCTCATCACTACTAACATTTTGAAGCAATCTATTACATTTACAAAAACAGGACTATCAGATTGAGTATATCTCATAAATTGTATTTTTATTTTTCTTGCTTTTGTTATTACTTCACTTTATGAATACTTCTGTTTTAAGCACTGAGATGCGCCTGACCCTCCCTCCTTCACCCATTTTTTTATTTTTTTCCACTAATTCATTGTAAGCTGCTCTTCTCCTTTATTTATTTTTTCTTTTCCTTTCTTTTCTTTGATGTCCTGTTTCCCGTCTTCTGTGGGATTGTATTGATCATTTCTTGTGTTTTCTTCCTCTTTTTCCCCTTTCCTTCTCCTTCTCCTCTTGGTTTTCCTTGTCCCTTTCTCTTTTCCTGATCTCGTCCTCCACTATTTATTGTCATTTTCAAATTTTGTTTTTCTTGAATCTTTGACTATGTTCAGTTTTTTTGAAGCAGTAAAACTTTAGCAGTAATACATACAGAAGTAAAACATTCCCATTGCGCAAGTATTGCAATCACTTCTGCAAATTGATATAATGAGGAGCATGTTGGTGACAACTTGACACATCGTCATGGACTTTAGAGCCTGAGATGTCCACCAGAAAAAATGTATTGAATGAAATGCCTTAGCCGTGCAAGCATTATTACAAAATCTGTTTAATAGGCTGTGTACTCCACAGTAGTTTCACCGGCTAATCCTTCAGTAATCATCAGTAGTAGAAACTAAACAACATGGCCACTTAACATTTGCTTCACCATTAATACCAAGAAAATGTGAAAATTTCAGCACCATCTCACAATTTGGTCTTGATTGCAATTAAGTTCTACATGTACTTTTAAGTTTTACATGTCCTGGTAGTGAACAACTTGTAAATTCATTTTTCACTACTACAAGGCCAGTCTCTTCCATAAGATAACAGTGGAGTTGCCTTATAATATATAACGTGTAAGTAGATTTTCCAATTGGGAAAAGTTGGATTTTCAAAGGTTGGTGTCTCTTGAAACATAATTTAAAATCACAACTTGTGGTTATGTCAGATCTTAAATTACAATTCTGTAAATGCCACTTTTAGAAAGTTTGGGGCATATTTATACTCCGTTTGCGGCGAATTTGCGTCGTTTTTTTCGACGCAAATTCGACGCAAAACGAACTCCATATTTATACTTTGGCGTTAGACGTGTCTAGCGCCAAAGTTCATGGAGTTAGCGTCATTTTTTTGTGTGAACACCTTCCTTGCGTTAATGATATGCAAGGTAGGCGTTCCCGTCTTAAAAAATGACTCCGATGCTATTGCGTCGGATTTATACTCCCAGGCAAAAATGACGCCCGGGAGTGGGCGGGACTAAAAAACCCGCATTTGTGCCGGATTTTAGCGCCTGGGTAAGGGCAGGCGTTAAGGGACCTGTGGGCTCAGAATGAGCCCAGAGGTGCCCTCCCAAGCCCCCAGGGACACCCCCTGCCACCCTTGCCCACCCCAGGAGGACACCCAAGGCTGGAGGGACCCATCCCAGGGAAGAAAAGGTAAGTTGTGGTAAGTTTAAAAAAAAAAAAAAAATTGTGGCATAGGGGGGCCTGATTTGTGCCCCCCTACATGCCACTATGCCCAATGACCATGCCCAGGGGACAGAAGTCCCCTGGGCATGGCCATTGGGCAAGGGGGCATGACTCCTGTCTTTGCTAAGACAGGAGTCATGTTAATGGCGTCTGGGCGCCCAAAAAAAATGGCGCAAATCGGGTTAAGACGATTTTTTTGCCTCAGCCTGACTTGCCCCATTTTTGGACGCCCAAACGCCATTTTTCCCTACGCCGGCGCTGCCTGGTGTACGTGTTTTTTTTTCACGCACACCAGGCAGCGCCGGTCGACTAACGCCGGCTAACGCCATTCAATAAATACGGCGCCCGCATGGAGCTTCAGAATGGCGTTAGCCGGCGCTAATTTTTTGGGCGCAAAACTGCGTTAGCGCAGTTTTGCGTCAAAAAGTATAAATATGGCCCTTTGTATTTTCTTACTTTAGCCAGTTGGTGCTTGCTGCCT
The DNA here is from genome assembly GCF_031143425.1 of Pleurodeles waltl. Classification (NCBI taxonomy): domain Eukaryota; kingdom Metazoa; phylum Chordata; class Amphibia; order Caudata; family Salamandridae; genus Pleurodeles; species Pleurodeles waltl. The sequence continues at coordinate 46,094,762 of NC_090447.1, read as the reverse complement.
GTCTCTGCTCACATGCTTGTGGTGGGTTACAACTGAGCTTTGTGTATTCCCCCAAGACAGCCTCACACAATGGGAGCTTAGGTGTGACCTGATGGGCCTTGATGGGCCACATGGGAGGGAGGAGCTGGACACATCCTCAGTTACACTCGAATATGCTGTGTCCTGTTTTGACACAAGGTTTGCATAACCCCCTGTACTGCGTCTAGAGCAAGGGCAGCAACTCTGAGCACTTCAAAGGCAAGTTTTTGAAGTCTTCCCCACATCAAAGGGCCAACTAGGTATAAGTACTGGACCACTGACACCACCACGTTAGTGCACTTCTAGGCCTCGGGATAGTCTGTCAGGAAGAAGGGCTGCCACTCTGCTGAACTGCACTATGCTGCACTCCTGCTATGCGGTGCTGATATGTTGCCTGCTGCCCTCATGCCTGGGAGTGAGAAGGACAGGACCTGTATCTCTCCAACCCAGACCTCAGAGTGAATTCAAGGGCTAGCTGGTCGGTCTCTTGATCTGAAGACTCAGGGAGACAAAAGACCACCAACCCTGTTTCTGCACCTTGACTCTCCATCTGTGAATCTTCCCTGCCAAGTGGTGCCACCTCAGACCTTAACCCTTGGAAGTGGGCTTAAGGTGTTTGCTCCAGCAGAACAAACACATGCTCTTCTACAGAAGCATAACTGCCACATTGCCGCTGATGTATAGAGCAGAACAGATGCATCAACACCACTGCATGGTTTGAAACCAAAGCAACAGACTTGCATCACCGTTGCAACTTACATCTTAAGACCTACACATCGCCTTCAGAACTGCCACTCAGTGATGCTTTCCCCGGTGCAAGCACCTTGCATTTCCTATCAACGGTAGCCTTGATGATGCCAACACCAATCCTCTGCATCGCAGCTTCACTGTTCATCGGAACCATCGCATTGCCTTGACTGAGCCATGCATCCTCGACACAGGCCTTTGCATCACAAGCCCTGTCAAAGGATCCTCAACATTGACGCCGCAGGATCGCGCACTGCAGTCTTGCCACATCTTCGAACTGAGGCATAGCTCGGCTGCACGTGCATCTTTGTTTCAGATCCACGAAATGCTGCACAACCAGAATTTAAGGTACTTTGGTTCAGCCTGCCTACATGGGTCCCTGTAGCCAGCCCATACTCCATCGCTGTTGGCCTACAACTTTGACTTTGTCAAGCTCCGGTGCGACCAGATCCCCTTGGTTGGTTCCTCCTACTTCAAAGTGCTATTTTACAGTTTATTCTCTAAAAAGTCATAACTCAAGTTCTACTTATTGGGTTTTTGTTATTTTGGTCTTGTCTTATTTGTTAAGTATTGTTCATTATTTTCTAACCTACTATGGAATCTTTTGTGGGGTGTTTTCACTGTGTCCTTGTTTGAAGTGCTGCACAAATACTTTACACATTGCCTCTAAGTTAAGTCTGACTGCTCTGTGCAAAACTACCAGAGGGTGAGCACAGGTTAGTGTAGGGTTGCCTGTCACTTACCCTGACTAGGATTATGGTTGCTGCATGGCAAGGGATCACACCCCAGTCAAACAACAACCTAATTTCGCACATTGTTGTTTTAGGTTTGTAAATCAAAAAGGAAAAATACTGAATTTCTCTATAGGTCCCAATTTTTCTACAGCATGGACATAGAAATACAAGCTAGGCTAGTAAAATACAACCCACGCGGCAGCCATAGGTGCAGGAAGCTTTTTGCATATAGATTGTTTATGCGTGAGGAATAGATGTGTGTGTGCTCCCTATGGGTTGTGAGACCCTCCAAACGAGTTTATGCTTCAACATTTCATTTTTCTTTTTACTTTCCACAGTCCCTTTTGTATAAAGGTCCACTGTCTCTAAACTCATTTTTGTTGTTAGTCAACTTCTCTTCACATCTCAGAAACCATCCTGAAAAGTTAGATGACATTGAGGCCTGCCCGTTATCATTATTAGATCTTTCCGAAGCATTCAGCACATTAAGCCCTACACCTCTGGTCATTACAAAAATGGTATGAGCTATACCTCTCTTAGGAATCACTCCCAGTGCTAAATCTCTTGTATTTTCTGAAAGTTCCTTTATCTTTCATGATCATATTAATAATCTTTTGAAAGTGGCAACATACTAATTACACCTTTAAAGAAATTTGAAAAAATGCATCTCCATCCTTCTAGACGATTCAGCCCATTTGGTGCAAGCTTGGGCTAGGTATATGGCCCTTTACGTTTGTAGTGGATCCTATTTAGCTTTAATGGGAATTAAGAGTTTTGCTTATCCTTCTGGCTTCCCGGCCTGTGCCTCTGTCACCTAGTGACTTTTAACCTACTTAGCTCGCTCTGTCTTACCTATTTATTTCATTATTTCTTTCAAAATGGCTGCTATGTTTATAGTTAGTGAAATGTTTTGATTTTACATTATCAGTGCCGCTTTGTGAAGGTATCACTATCAGCATCAAAGACAAGTGATATACGTAGGTATTCACATCATGTCCATTTCCCACTTACGTGTGACAGGAACATAATTTACTTTTGGAGGGAATTGTTTACATAATTGCCACCCCAAGCATGCCTCCTTATCTATTGTTTGGGAACATACCTGTATCAGGGGTCCTTCAAGATCTGTATAAATACATCTCATGAAGACAAGGTTATCAGAGGGATTTCTACCAGATGCCATCAACCCTATCTATGTTACACGTCTCCTTGATGCAGATCCAGCCTTCGTGTCCCTACGGAGTCTGATCTAGAGACCTCATTCCAAGGTAACAAGGGTTGGGGGGTGCTTCTCGTGGACCTGGTACTGGCAGATTTGGTTTAACACACCTAGCTCTCTTTAGGTTACAGATTAGGTTCTCCTTGCTAGGGTTTTAGGGAATTGTACATTCCATGTTTATTGCAAGATGGTGGGGGTCTTCGTATTCACGACTCTCATCTTTGCAATTCTGCTTCTTGCATTGTTCATTATCTTAATCATTGCAGCTCATGCATTTTAAAGTAGATTGCAGTCTTTTTTAATAAACCTGTTAACTCTCCTGCATCTCCTTCATTGCCTGTGTGTGACTGAGACACATTACTAATGTGAGAAAAGGGTAACTACCATTCCACCATGTCTCCCCTAAGATGTCTAATCCTAGAATCCATGCGTAAAGGTTGCCAGAAATCACCTTTTACTGTTTGGGTTTTTGGTGAGGTACTGCTTGTGAGCCAGGAGGGCTGGGATGGCAGTTGCGACTTGTAGGAATGGCTTAGTCGCCTTCAAACAACTGTGCTGTCATCCCTACACCAGCACTCTCGCCTAGGAGCAAGAGTTCAACTATGAGACACTTAGAGCCCCACATTGCTAGCTTTACACATTACAACAAGGTCATTAAAATTCATGTTTAAAGGTATACATTATCTGGCTTTAAAATGTCTGTCTGTATATAAAGTGCGAATACATTGGATATATATTACACACTCATGGAAAGGAATGCATTTGGAGATTCATTTATTTTAGGGACTTGTAGCAGCAGAGATAAGAACCATTTCTACCTACACATCCAACCTGATCAGGAAAGTGAATGACTCTAAAGCTATTTTGTTCAGCGGAATGTCTTCTGATGCAAGTGCATTCTGTGAGCTAGTTGAGCAGACAAGTCCATGATTAGGGCTCTGTGATTTTCACAGGCAGCTGTTAAGGGAGGTAGGCATAGTCATATTCTGGTAATTAGGACCATCTTGTGAATGATGTCAAAACAGGTCTCAAAACCAAAGCAGAGATCATCAAACAGAGGGACATTGTGGAATGCCTATTACTCCATCAATCAATCAAGGAATTTGTAAAGCACACTACTCACCAGTGAGGGCCTCAAGGTGCTGAGATGGGAAGGTGGGGGAGATGCTGCTACTCCTTGAGCAGTCAGGTCTTGAGAAATCTCCTGAAGGTAAGGAGGTATTTGGTCTGACACAGGTGTGTGGGAAGAGTGTTGCACGTCTTGGCAGCGAGCCAGTTGTAGTTCTGCGGATGTGTGGGACGGTGGCGAGGTCGGCGGAGCAGAGTGTAGAAGGAGAGCCGTCTGTTGAGGTATTCTGGTCTGGTGTTGTGCAGTGCTTTGTGAGCGTGTGTGAGGAGTTTGAAGGGGATTCTCTTGATGACGGGGAGCTAGTGCAGGTCTCTCAGATGGCCTGTGATGTGGCAGTGGTGGGGGATGTCCAGGATGAGGCGTGCTGAGGCGTTCTGGATGCGTTGCAGTTTCTTCTGGAGTTTGGCCATGGTTCCTGCGTAGAGGGCATTGTCGTATTCCAGTTTGCTGCTTATGAGGGCTTGGGTGTCTGTTCTTCTGGTTTCGGTGGGGATCCATTTGTAGATCTTTCGAAGCATGTGGAGGGTGTTGAAGCAGGAGGAGGAGATGGCGTTGACTTGCTGGGTCATGGATAATTAGGAGTCCAAGATGAATCCTAGGCTGCGTGCGTGGTCGGTGGGAGTTAGAGCAGATCCGAGAGTGGCAGGCCCATTACTGTGACTGTTAGTGATGCATGGAGTGCCCCTATTGTAAGTCAGCTTGTTTGAGGTAGTATCTAAGTATCTCTTAGTAAGATATTCCCCAATAGATGCCAATCAAAATGCGGCATTTTAGTAGTGTACATCTGTCTTATTTACAGTACTTGCTGCACCACCTAAATGGAAGAGACAGAAGCCAATGGCAGCTAGTTATGCACATGTTACTGATTCTACCCAGTCAAGCAGTAATGACAAGTCATCAGCACTAAGCAATATATGTGCTGTGACTACCTTGCAGTTAGAATCGAAGGTAAACACATTGGCCCAGATTTAAGAGGGCCTAGCACCTCCTTGTGCCACATTAGCATAATTTTTTATGATACTAATGTGGCTCAACAAGGCCATATTTGATGTGCCAGATTTAGAAAGTGACGCAATGCATGCATTGCACCACTTTGTAACCCCTTGCGCCACATTATACCAGCACCAGGAATAAGGTATGCAATGGAGGCTTTTCCCCATTAAGGGGACCACAGAAACGGCGCAGTAGAAAATAAAGAGATTCCACTGCACCATTTTTAGCAGCTATTTTTAATGCCTGCACAGAACAGGCGTTAAAAAGGGACACACCATTATTTTAAATGGGCCGCTATGTACGTTAGGATTAGCACCAGATATTTTGGCACTAATCCTACAAAGTACAACAATAGCGTAAAAAATGATAACGCTATTGTCCCTAACCTGCGCCATGGTGTGCCGTATGTTAAATACGGTGCACACATGGTGGCGTTAGGGGGCGTTATGGGATGCAAGAAAAGCGTCACCGCATATAATGCAGCACAACTTTTCTTAAATTTGGGTCGTGCTGGTAGTTTTCATGTCGTTTAATTTCCTTATTGTGTAATCTCTTTTTTAAGTTTGGATCAGTGTTCTTGTAAGGCTGTCAGGTGGAAGGTAAATCCTTATCTCCACTTTGCTTCATTAAACAATATTTATTTCCCCGATCCTAGTGCCTTGGGATGGAAATAATCATGCTCCAATTTTTAAGGTGAGTCTCAAATTTTGACTCTGGTTGGCCTGGACAGGCACAAACACCCTAGTCACTTGGATCAGTATTGGATCCACAGTGCTGTGTGGGATTTGTGTGAGAGAAAAGAAAAAAAACAAAATCCTCTCTTCTTTTTTTTCACTGTGTCCTCATTCCCCTATGCCTCTTTGTTATGCAGTCTTTATTCGCCTTTTTTTTTTCTTCTCTTTCTTCTTCTTGTTTTTCCCACCCTTTTCCAGGGGCTTCCAGGGCTTTCTGCCTTTCCTCGTTTCTTGCTCAGGGTTCCTGCCCCTCTGGCTCCTGTGCTGCGTTCCCCTCCCTGGGGAATGCAGCCTGAGAGTCGCGTTGCCAAGTTCTGGGGCGTGCGCGTGTGTGTGTTCAAATGCGCACAGCCCCGCGTGGTGCTGCAGGGCCTCCTGGGGAAGACACTGTGTTTGGACCAGCGCCGGAGGTGAGGCTATTTTTATTCTTTTCCTTGCACGTGGGCCGCGGCAAGGATTTACAGGGCACCGGACTCGGCGGGGGATCTCACCCGAGCGGGAGGCAGGCGCACCTTCTCACAGCAGGGCGCGCGCCTCCTCTATACGCGGCCGAGTGCCGTCCTGGCCACGCGTTGTTCTGCTGTTTCTTTGCACAGCGCGCGGGCGCTGTGCCGGTCAGGTTTCTATTTTCTTTGCACTGTTCGGGGCAACTCATCCGTGACGCGGGACTATCGGGAACCTGCTCGTCGCCATTGAAGGGTCGCCGGGAAACACCAAATACAGCGGACGAAATGAGGCACGTGCGCACAGGACTAAGGTCTCATGGGGAACTGCATCAGCGCAGCCCCAGCTTTATTACGTAAACTCAGTCCCGCGTTCCGTCCGGACGCGCGGAACCTGATACCAAAGAAAAGGAGAGCCCGGGTGGCTCTCTACACACCCCTAGGAGAGGGTTGCCACGCCCTGGAAAGTTTGACAGCCCTCGTTAATGTACTAGTCTGTGAGTATTTTCTAGGCCTAGGCGAAATGTTAATTATTCTGGCATAAATTGCATAAATGTGCGAATTTTGTGTTTTGCTTGTTATGCAAAATTATACATTAGGCATGTCAGGTAAGAGTGTGCCGCCCACTGTAAAATTCTACAGTGCGCTAGCAGGGATCACAAAGTGGCCTGAATGCGAGCGGCTGTTGCTCGTGCCACTTGTGTTTTTTGCACTGATTTTTTACTGCAAAATGTGCCCTTGCATCAAAAATTGTTGCGAAGACACACTTGGTGCTAAAGTATAGTACTAAATAATGGATTTGCATTTCAAATAATTACACATAACTGTCCCCAGATTTTGTGTAATTACACGAAAGAACTTCACGAGAAATTTGCACACTCCTAGCATTTCCGTAGATGTTTCTTGAGTAATTACACAAACTACAAATGGTCATAGGTGTGAACCTTACACAATGGTTGAGGAGTGGGTGGAGCAAGGCAAGGTTTGCCTTAAGATTTCATGATCACTCACAGACATTCACAAACTTTTGTCTGACTCTCTCTAACTCTAGACATAGTTTGAAGAAAGGAACACTCTAATCTTCATAGGGGTGTCTCTAGGTTTTCCTCAGGGAAAGAAATAAAGAAAAATTGGTCATTGGTTGTACAATTATTTTTTGTAGACAGTTTCGCTCTGGTAAAATAGGAACGTCCAAAAATGTCATGACTGTGCCATTTGAGGTTTGCACCTATTTTGCATCTATCTCTATTGGATGTTGTTCATTTACGTTTTCACAAATGCCCTCTCATTGTTGTAAAACAGAATTTACAAATGTTTTCCAGACTCTGGCCCTCATTACGATATTGGCGGTCCTTTTCCAAGACCGCCAAAGCCACTGCAGCCTACAGACCGCCAGTGCTGGTGGTCTGTTGCCCGCCATATTAGGAGTCCTTGGAGGACTTCCACCCATTTCTGAGCAGAAGTCCGGCTCTGAAGAGGTGGTTCCACTGCCATCATCGCCACGGCAGCAGGACTCCACCTGCCGTCATATGGCTTGGTAGAGTCCTGCTGGTGTGGTGGTGACGGCAGTGCAAGACCGGCAGTACCCATCAGCTCCTGGACATCCTCCTCAACAAAGAAGGTAAGTGGGCGTCCGAAAAGGGGGGGGGGGGTGTCTGTGTTTGTGGGTGTGTGTGTATGCGGAGGGGGGGGTGTAGTGTGAGTGCGTGTATGCGAGTGAATGTGAATGTGTGTGCGTGTATGTGCACGTGTAGTGGGGGTGTCTGTGGATGAATGAGGGTGAGTGGGGTTGTCTGTGGATGAATGCGAGTGGGGGTGTCTGTGAGGATGAATGCGAGTGAGTAGGGTGTCTGTGAGGATGAATGCGAATGAGTGGGAATGACTGAGTGCATGTATGTGTATGCTGAACGGTGTGTATGTGAATGCATGTGTGAGTGAAGGGGTGGGGTGGGGTGTTTGTGGGTATGTGGGCGGGCGGGGTGTGTGCATGTGTGGGTACATGTGTGTATGTGTGTGCTTGGGACAGGAATGAAGATTCCTGTCGCCTTGTGTGTGACCGCCAGGGTTTTCGCCACAGAAATCCTGGCGGTTTTGGAGCCTCAGAATCCGGACAGCAGGATGGGACCTGCCGCCAGATCAGAGGTGATCACCGCCAGGCGCGGCACTGCGACCACACCGGCAGGCCAGGTGGAGTTGTGGAGGCTTGGCATCTGCGAAGCCTTACAACTTGTAATGTGGCGGTCCTTACCACCGGCTCCGCTCGACTGGTGGTCTTATGACTCGTAATGAGGGCCTTAGTCCTAGGTACCTGATTGTCTCATTGCCTCTGATTGTTGTGCGTATTTTTGGAAAATTCTGTACATTCCAATGCTTCTCACCCCAAAAATGTGCTCCAAATCTAGGAGGACACCTAAAAGTTGTTTATTTATCTTAGGAATAAAGCTCAATGCAATTGTACTTTGTCAAGATTGGTTTCCTTACCATTTAACACACCTGGGTCCCTTCAAAAGATGGTGCAGCAGACACAAGCTACATCTATATCGTGAAATTTCTGAACCTGCTAAAGAACACTAATTTGTAGCAATTTGCATTACTGTCATCTCTTTGTATTCGTCATAATGCAAATATTTTCACATTGTGCCCAAAAATAGGTTGGGCTGAGCTTGCTGAGAGAGTTACATTAATAGATTTTATACTTGTAACATGTATTTAAACTCATGTCCTCATCATCTCCTCCCATTCTAACGTGTATTCCTTGGGCCCGGGGACTGCCATAATGTTGACTGTGACTTTGTATGTGCTACTTCTGGAACCAACCAAGTAAACAAAAATCCGCCCCCGGTGGATGCCTGAAGCTCACTTGTGATTTAACATCACACACTAATGTAGAGAACAGGCTTATTTACAGATGTTGTAAACAACATGCATAGAATAATACTCATGAACAGGCTTCACTAAACTCTCTGTTATTTCTTACTCATGGCTATTACCCCCGGGGTACTTCTTATGTAAAATGGCGCACTATCCCCATCTGTGCCGGCCACACCCTCTCTGGCAGTGCCTGGTGTAAGCAGGCACTGCCTGACAATCTACATATACAAATATGGAAGTTTCAAAGAGCAGGTGCAAAAGTGTATCTGTGCGGTGTAATGTAAACTGTGAGTCTAAATCTGCAGGTCCAGCCTTTGAATCAAAGGAACAAGCACCATGTTCAGAAAGGGCAGAGATCCCCTTGCAGGTGTGTGCAGTGTGAGAGAGGAAACAAAAGGGATGCCCAAGAGCTTTCTGGGACCCCTGTACCCTTCTCCCATGGGGGCAGTGCTGACTGTGCACTTCACATTTGTTGCTGAATAAGTGGCCTCTCAATAGCCATTTTGCTCCTGCATCACTGCTTACAATGTGACATGTGCATAGGCTCAACGGCGCCACCTCAGCGGCATGTGGCCACATCCCCATGCAAATGAGTGAACCGCCTCTTGGTAATTGTGCAGGAGCAAAATGTGCAAAGTGTATGATTCCCTTATCAATGCAGCCCCTTCTGTATTGCTTAAGTACCTTTCTGAACACAAAATGAATGCAAACACCTGCTGCACCCCGACGCACTTTGACCTGGGCACAAGCAGTGGTGGTTTCTGCTTTAGGCAGTGCTTAATTTGTGAATAAAAATGTGCTGGTGCTCAAAGTCCTCCTATTAAACATGCGGCTGCTGCAATTAAATGTGCAAGCACAGAATACCAAGCAGCTAATCCTGAAGAAATATCGGGCCTCTTCAATCCATTTACAGCCACTCCCTGCCCCTTCAGCTCACTCTTACAGCTTTTGCTTACTCCCATTGTGACGCTTTTTCGTTTTTCTCTTCCTCCGTCTTTCCCATATGTGTCTTTCGCTCGCAGTGAATGCTTGAGGCAGAAGAGTAAGCTCCGGCCCTCAAAAATTTGTGCTGGTGCTCTGCACCGGAAACAACAAACACAAATTAAGCACTGGCTTTAGGCTGTTGGGACTGCACCCTGCCCAGTTTCATCAGTTTCCTGCACGTTACTTTACGTTGTTGGGCTTGCCTTTCCACAGTCTGTCAGTGTCATGGGAGGGTTTGATATTACCCAGTGTAGGCCAATGACGCTGCAGGCCTCACTGCCATGGACGTGGCAGGCTGATCCCTGTGTGAGATCAGATGCCTGTCACCAATAGTGCCCACCCTTCCCCGTTAATCACAGGCTGGGATTGGATAAGCAAGCCTTCCTGGGCCCAACTCCACTGTGTGAAAAAGGGGAAAGAAATGGGTCAAATACAACGAGCACCACTGTTTTACATCGAATAATAAAAAGTTGTCCTGCCGACTCCCCCATCTCCCTGGGGTAGTTACTGAACTTCTAGTTATCAGGGACATTTTAAAGATTCTGAGAGCCCTCAGCCAAATGTATTTTGGGGGCCCCTTTTCGGAACAGTTTTGAATTTATGATCGAATTTCAATACTTTTATACCCTCTTTGGCGAGGTCTCTGACAGCACACAGAAACACTTGTCAAAGCTCTTAAAGTACACACACCATATATTCAGGGATAGTGATGTGTGTTTTCGATAGTGTGACACCGCAGCAGCTCACTAATATCACTACAAATAATTTTGTGACCCAGTGCTTAATTTGTAAATAAAAAAGGTGCAGGTGCCCAAATCCCTCCTCTTAAATACGGGGCTGCTGCAATTAAATGTGTGAGCACGGAATACTGAGGCAGCCTAAACCTGAAGCCATCTCGGGCCTCTTCTATCCATAAAAAGCTACTCCGTGCCCCTTCAGCTCACTCTTGCAGCTTTCTACTTTCTCCCTTTGTGACTCTTTTTCGTTTTTCTGCTCATCCGTCTTTCCGATATGTGTCTTTTGCACGCACCAAATGCTTGAGGCAGAAGAATAAGCCCCGGCCCTCAAAAATAAGTGCTGGTGCTCAGCACCGGAAACAACAAGCACAAATTAAGCCCTGCTGTGACCCCCTCCCATTTCTCATATGTAAGGTCCAGTGTTGATGTAAATAAACTTATTTTATAGATGTTGCAAGAAACATAAATGCAACATTTCTCTGTAAAATGTATGTACTAGAGTGTCACACATCACCCACATTAAAATAGGTCAAAGGAAAATGGTATTTAAAACAATCTCTTAAAAAATTATTTAAGGTCATCAGAAGAAGGCTCTCTGCAGAACAGAGCTGGCTCTATCAGGAGCCCCTGAAAGGCTGGGAACCCGGGCCAGCGCCCACGTTGCCCGTATCTTAAAACGCATCTGCTAGGTATGTTAACTGTATGTGTTTCCCCTGTGTGCTTCATGTCTTAAGCTGCAGATGGGCCCTTGCCCAGTCTGAGTTTTGTCTCGTGCCATTCGCCTTGTGCTGTTTGCCTTTCATCTCGTGTCACCCTCTGCCCCAGTGCTTGCTGTTTCTGTTCAGCATTGTCCCCTGTGAGGGGTCGTCATCAGTTCCAGTGGCTGAGATTGTGTGTACAATGACTACTTGGAGAGCAACCACACTTCCACTTCTGCCATGCCTGGCCAGCTGCTTAGCCCTGAGCCACTGCCTCCTGTCCTGCAGCAGCCTGAGCCACCACCAGGAGGCTCCACTGATTATCAGAGTACGAGCACATTGAAGGAGATGCATCATGTGCTCAAAATATTTCACTGAGTTTTGTGATATAATGTCAAGAAGACACACAAAATATAACAGGAATACAGTCATACTTCTTAGTGTAAATTTGACATATATATATATACATGTGTGTGTGTGTATATATATATATATATATATCCGTATAATACAAACCAGTTTACTTTATGGAATGATCTAGCATTAAGAAAAACATCCAAAGTCTTTGAAACTGATGACGTGAGCTAAAGCTGCACATTGGGCCACATGTACAAAGTCATTTAGCATTCCTTAATGGTCCAAATCGTTAATTGGGGCATTTTGAAATTATAAATGGGCCTTTCAGATGTACAAAGTCCTTTGGAGAATTGCAAATTGTGATTTCTACCCACTAGAAACTGCAATTCGCAATCCTCTAAATAGGAAATCGCAATTAGGGATTACCTATTTGCGATTCCTAGTCAAATGTAGAAAGCATTTCCTAAATGCGAATTGGGCACTTAGAAAATGCAATTGTCTTCAATTTGATGGTAACCATGTGTAATCTAAAAAAACACCCAAAGTTTTTTTTTAAAGTGCAGTAGAGCACACAGATGCCCAGAGGACATATGTGTGCTCTACATGTGCACCCTATGTTTGGGGTGTAGCACGGCGGGTCTTTTGTCTATAGCCAACCTTTGTTTTGCATTTCCCAAAATAGGAAATCGCTATTTTGGAAATGCAAAACTAGCCCATTGTCACAAATGGCATGGGATTTCTTAATTGCGTTTTCCTAATAGCGATTCCACCTTTGTAAATCAGTATTTTTAAATTGGTATTTTGATACATATCATTTTGCATTTCCTAAATAGCGACTTCTATGGAAATGCAAAATTGCCTTTACGTACATCTGGTAAATCAAACAATTTAGCGCTCAGAAGGGGATGTATCTTACCGGCCAGAGGTGCTAGGGTTAGGAATGTGGAACCAGGTCAGTAACCCGGCTTCACTGAACACCTTCTGATAGTGGGCAAATTGCTTAGTTTTCTGTGCTCAATTTAAAACAAAAAGAACTGTAATGTAATTTGGTGCAGAAGTAAAACGCTCTAATGCCCTTGGGCCCAGTTTGTGCCTAAGAAAACTGCCTAAAACAAATTAAAGGCCCAGCGTAACACAAGCAATTACACAGATGAGCGCCCTCCTCTTCTCCTAATTCATCTCCATGGTTTATCGTATCTCTTTCTTGCTTTCTTTTTCTTCAATCGCACCTCCCTATTTCTCTTTCATTGCACTGCAGCTCTTAAAACATCCTCAGCTAACTGCCTGCTTTCCTTGTCTCCCTGAGTTGTAGCCACCTTCTCACCCCATTTCTTCATCTCTCTGATCCCTCCTCCTATTTAAGTGCCACTGGAGCGTCACTTTTCATGACGCTCTGTGTCGCTAAGCAGTGCTCTATATTTACAATGAGGTGTAACGCCACTTTTTTGTGGCGTTACGCCTCCTTGTAAATATGGGCCCTTCCAACGCAGTTTTCTGCCTCAGAGGGATGTGCAATGTGTGTTGATGTGAGTGTTCCACTGCAACACCCATTGCTATTGACATTGCCTTGGATTTACAAGTTGTCGTAAACCTGAGTCAGCGGCAAAAACTAACGCCACTCCAGGGGAGGCGTTAGCATGGCAAAACGAGGAGGAATGCTTTTATTCCTCCTAGTTGTTTGCTTTTTCAATGTGGGCTCAAAATGCCATGGATGATTGTTTACATGCAGGAAGGTGTCTCTTCCTGCACATAAACAATCATTCCAAATGACGCTTTGGAATTTTTATGTGTGCTGCATTTTACAGTACTCATAGAAGTGCCAAATCGCCATTATAGATTGTTTATGTGCAGGAAGGAACACCTTCCTGCACATAAACCATCTATCCCCTCAACGCAGATACCTTTGCACTATGATGCAAGGATGCCTGCATTGGCGCTAGGCAGCTTAATTTAGGGACAGCACAGGGAGAAATGCAGGGGTGCGCCATAATCCTATAAACACAGCGCACCCCTGCGTTTCAGAAGAGGCGCAGCGCGGTGCTGCTAATTGTGGTGCAGCACCACACTGTGCTACTTTTGCATAACTCTGGGTCAGAGTTTGGTATTTATTGTTCCTGATTGTGTGTATATGCATGCACAAGTGTATGTTTATGGGTATAATGTGCATTTTAATGCACTTACAAAATATGCATGTATGTGTTATTTACTTTTATTGAAAGTCAGCTTCTCTAAAACATTAATAAATGCAGAATGCTGTTGCAGAGTGTTGGGGGCTGTTGGGGACAATGACCGTAGTGCAGCACATGGACACGCAAGTGGGGTTCAACCACATGTGGTGTCCCTGCAACATGTACCTCCTGCCATCATTTTCCTAAAGGTTTGTTTTTCTGCTGCTTGTGACTGTATGGTGACTGCAGGGTGCCACATATGCAGTCTAAAGGTACATGAATGAAACGGGCATAAAGTGCACGTTTTTGGAGTCCTTCTCACACTGTCTGAAGACAAACAGAGGGGCATGGAAATGCCTGACTTTCATCAGAATACTGTGGTTAATTCTTGCTGGAAATGTTTTCACCTCTCTCCAGTGGGCTTCATATTTAGCTCCTGAACCTAAAATGCAAAGCTTACTCTTCAAACAAAGTAATTGTCTGGAAAATCCCTGAAACAATGGAAGTTTATGTTAACCCTTCTGAGGGGGGACCACAGACCTGCAAGTTTTACACACATCTCAACAGCAGGCGCTTAACCCATTGAGCGACCTATATACATGTGGTCGAGCCAAGCACCACAAAGGGGTTATGTACAGGGACCCAGACTTCCCGACAGGCACTAGGTCAACTTCCGGCGCTGATATCATTTTTTAACCTAGTGGCAAATAATGCACCTCTGCCATCTCTAAGCTCCGTAAATGGCAGATGTTACTCCTATTACACAAATTAAGAAACTCAGCTTACCGACCTCGGAAGGATAGAAGGCTGCGTCTCTCTTACTGGAATTCAAACTTATGACCTTCAGGGCATCCCATTTTGTCAGCCACAAGCTCTGATCACTGAGCCACCTGCTCCACCCCAACCTCTCCAAGCATTGTTTATTTAATTAATTTCAATACATTGTTTAAAATGACCTGTGGTTTAGAAACGGAATTTAACCTAAAAGTTCAAACCTTTGTGCAAAATTTGTCTCTGAATGACTCGCCTCTCTGCCTACTGCAACCGTAATGCTCTGTTACTGCAATGGTTGCATACATCCTCTTCTGTTCTGTTTTCTGCACACCACAATGATAGTTGGGTTACAGGTGATGTTCCTGTTCCCATTCTTGAAAGAATAGAAAAAAAGAACAATAATTAAATCTTAGCTGCCTTCTCACCCTCCGGAGCATATCTGCACTTAATGTTCAGTGGTGGCTGTTGCTCCCGGCCGCTTCCGGCACTCCGCTCTTCCTGGCAGTCACTAGGGCACAGGCTCCCAATCGAGACGATGCTCTCATGCTATACCAAGCATGAGAGCAGCACTGGGATTGGCCTGAGGGGGCTGGTTTCACACTCGCAACACAGCGGGGTTAGAGAAATATAAGTGCACATATTAGTTTGGCTGTCCTACGACGGCTGACCAAACCGACATGCGCACTTTACAGTGCCCATCACTCCTCCTCCCTATGGCCTGGCCCGCCCTAGACTTGCATGGCTCAGTCATGCAGGGACAAATAAAATAATAATAAAATTATTTTATCATCGTTTTATTTGTCACTGCCTGACTGAGCAGGGGGTTGAAGCTCCTCCGCTGTTAAGGAGGAGCCGTCTCTGTTAATTTTTACCCTGGTGCACAGGGCCAATTCAGTTCAAAGTGTGGTCACCAGCCCAGGCATGTTGCCCTGATCTATGTGTGGAATCCCATTCGCACAACATTGATCAGCTGTGGCCTATTTGACCAGCACTCCTGGCATTCAAAGTAAACTTTCAAGAGAATTTCTTTGGAAAAATGCTGAATAAAAGTACTCTAGGGAGCGAGCACGTCTCAGGCTCTCTTGTTATTGACCATGGCATGCTGTGATTTGTGCCCCCATCATTCATCATGTTCACCAGCCTCATCTGAGCCCAGGGCACCCCTAGCTAAATGGCTCCCCCTAACCTGTTGTTAGTTTGAGCACTGGAGTTAAGTGAGGGGACCTGGATATAGCTCTATTGACAGAGAGACCCTTAGGGGCACATTCACAAGGTCCATGCACCGCCGAAGCGTCACTCTTTTTGCACACTCTGGCCGCGGAGAGAGCAGACCCATCTACAAGGCAAAGCAATGCCATTTTGCAAAGCTTTTCATGACCTCGTAGATATGCAGTGAGGCAAGGCAGTGCAAGTCGCTGCGTTGTCTTGCTTTGTTCGGGGGCATTCCATGGGCGATGCAGTGGTTTTCCCACTCAGCACCCGTGGGTTTTGATGCATTCCCAGATTTACAAGGATCTCAAAACCATATACCCACCCAGGGGACGCTTAACGAGGATAAATACCTCTACTTCCCTCATTGTTTCCTCTTTGTATGTGTGCTGCATTACGCAGCACACATAGAAAGAGCAACAAACACTCCTCCATGGATTGTTTTGTGCAAGAAAGTGTCCCTTCCTGCAAAAACACAAACCTGCATCCAACACAGGCACCCTTGGTGCAAGGGTGCCTCTGTCGGCATTAGCGCAGGGGGAGAGGACAGAAATGCACCGTAATTTGTAAATACAGTGCATTTTTGCCCTTTTCCTGTGGTGCAAGGCAGCACAGCAAGGTCACTCTGCTGTAAATATGCCCCTGATCCTCCAAGCAGTATAAAGCCATGAATAGGTGATCTATAGGACACCAGCTGTGACAGGGCTGCACACTGACCAGAGAAAGCTCCCACAGCTGCCTCCATCAACATCATCTTGTGATGCTGGTGTGATTGACAGCTTTTTATATGTCCTCTCTGGTCAGGAAAGCACGTCTGAAGATGAAACATCTTGTCAGTGTTTGAAGATGAATATCAAACTGCAGGAAGCACTTTTATTAAAAGCAAAGATCTGCTTTTATTATGCAGCGGGCCAGGTGTATGCATGCCTATGGATTTTAGAAAGACCGATGATAACATCTCTGAAAGGGTGGGGGCAGTGCCCCACTCCAGATAATGGCCCCCTTAATCATAACTAACCAAGATAAAAGTAGAATGGGCAACATCTTTGCTGGGATAATAATAACGAGCAGCTCTTTCATACACACGCTTAAAGGTGAGACAGGATCCGAGGGCAGCCAGGGCTCTCCCTGCAGGCATCTCTCAGGAAAGGTAAAGATGCTGCAATATCCTGGCTGTCCTGATAGCCCACGCCCCTGCAACCTTGCACATTGTGCTGATGGCTGAGCTGAGCCTGCTTCCTCTAGAAAACAACATCTGCAAACACTTTCCAAAATGATTCCTGAGTGTGCCTTCTAGGAATCAGATGCTGTGTGAGTGCCAGTTATGTTTTTTTAAGTGATATTTACCTTTTCCCAGAGTAAAGGGGGTTGCAAAAAAGCTACCATGATGCGTGACACCCATCCATAGCTTGAGGAATGTCACAGCCACTTCCAGTTAAAGAAATATACGCTGAAGCTACAACCCTGCAGCGTAGGGAGCGCTCTTCCTGCGTCAAGTCGAATCGCGACAGGTGTCCATGTGCTCTTCTGCCAAAGCCCTGACTCAGATCAAGGGCTATTGGTGTTGCGCCCTAACGCAACAACAACAACACTCATTAATATTGCACCTTGCCCTGAACAATGTACTTCTGAAGAGAGAGCCACGCCCATTTTGGCACAATTTATGAGAGTAACACTTCACCATGGCAAAGCTCTTTCAGGTTGGGTCAAACCCTACTGCAGGTATGTAATGTTGACATGTCTACCCCCAACTTAGACAAAGCCCTTTGAGGCTAGGTTTACCCAAGCATTAAGACACACCATGAGCAGTCCCAGTATTTGTGAGTAATTGGGTTTTTGGTTGACTGGAGTGTGAGCCCTGGTCAAGCAGCAACCACAATCCTTGTCAGGTGAGGCACAAGCTGTGCTCACCCTCTGGTAGCTTGGCAGGGAGCAGTCAGTCTTAACTTAGAGGCAAACTGTAATGTATTTGTGCCCCACGTCAAAGAGTAATAAAGTGAACAAAACATCACACAAAAAGGATCCCAAACAATGTTAGAAATATGTCTAACATTGTTTCATCTTAATGTTGGCGTTATTTTGAATCAATAAAACAAGCCCAGAACTACCAAATGCAATCAGTAGAAACAGAGATGTGCAAGTTTAAAGATCTAGTGAAATAGCCCCAAAAAGCATGAAGCACCAACTGTGAATATCTGATCGTTCAGGCCCAGGACAAAGTCCCAAGCTTAGCCAGATCGCGATGGAGCATGGGCCGGCTACAGGGACCCAGTTTGACCAGTTCAACAAAGTACTTTAAATGATGATTTGCAGAGCATTGAGAGGGTTCATGGCAAAGATGCTTTGTGCAGCCGAAGCAATTTGTTGGTTCCGAGCTGCAGCGAGGCTGTGATGTGAGGTACTATGTCATTATCAAGGATCTCATCGACAAGAGCTTGCAATGTAAACTCTGACGTTGAGGATGCATTTGAGCAATGCATCAGTTCCAAGGATCTGCAAGGTGCCAATGCGGAGTCCGGCATCGTAATAGAGGCTGCTGTGAACGAGGGATGAAAAGGCCTGCGCCAAGGATGCATTGTGCAGTGGGTTGCGATGAGGTCGTGGAGTGTGATGCAGGTCTTTGCAGTGTGGGAGACCCATGCTGTGGTGGCGATACACCAGTTCTGCTCAGGGTTGCGCTGTGCAGCTGAGGAGATGAGTTGATTCTGCGGGATGCATAAAGGATGGCACAGAATCTTAGGCCCACTTCCAAGGGTGAAGGACCGGGTGGCACTCCTTGGGAGGGTAGACTCACAGATGGCAGCATCCAGGTGCTGGGGTTGAAGTAGTTGGTACCTTCTATCCCTGATGTTCAAGTCAGGTGGCCAGTCAACTAGCCCTTGGAGTCACTCTAGGATACTGGGTTTAATAGATACAGGTCCAGTCCTTCTCACCCAGGCAGCAGACAGCAAGTCAGCACAGCAGGGCAGCAGTCCTTTAGAGCATCACTCCAGTAGAACATCAGTCCTTTCAGCAGTACAGGGGTTATTCTTTCTGGCTGAGTATCCACAGGTCCAGGAGTGTATTGAGGACTTGGTGCCTGTGGTCCAATATTTATATCCAGTTCTGCCTTTGAAGTGGGTGAAGTTTCTAGAGGCATGCCTGTGAACTGCAAGGGTGCCCTGCCTTCCTTGCCCTGGCTCCAGAGTAACTGCAGGGGGTATGCAGCCCTTTGAATGGACATAAACCCAGCAGGAATCACTCAACAACCTAAAAAGGACATGGTTATAACTGGTAACAAAAAACAATGTCCTAAAGGAACAACAATTTCAACAATGTTCATAAAGTAGTTCTTTTGGATGTCCCCTTACTCTTTTGTCCTGATAATGACCTGTTGAATCATGCAAGGTTGAAATGCAGTTGGCATTATACCGGCTGGAAAAGACTTGGATTGTTACTTATAAAACAATAGAATCATTATGAATTATCTGCTACTTTATGAAAATTGTTGAAATTGTTCTTATTAAGAGATATGTTGTGCATCCTCCATTATTTTGAGCATGTTGATGCACATTGCTTTTGGGACATTTGTAATGCTGCTTGAACCTTGCATCTAATAAATATTTGAATATATTGTTCCTACAACTTTGGGTTCTACTTCTCCCCTTCCTCCCATCCTGCCAGTGATGGCCCATCCAGGCACAGCTAAGCTCCCTATAGTGTGTGACTGTCTAGGAGGAATATACAAGGTCTAACTGTCAACTACACTCATTCATTTGACCCTGAGACTGTCTAAAGGCCCAAACAGCTAAGGCAGGAAAATGACAACTTTCTAAATGAGTGTTTTTAAAATTTGATATTTAAAATCCAGCTTCACTTTAAGTTAGCATTTTCCCTTAAAATTACAAAGACACGAAACATGAACTGGTCACCTGCTCTTATTTGGAAAATACAGCTTATTGAATGTAACAAGGTAAGTCTAATATTATACCATGGGAGAGGTAGGCCTGGCAGTAGTGAAAAACAAAGTTAAGAGTTTTTCACTACCAGGACATATAAAACGTAAATGTACATGTCCAATTTTTTAAAATACATTGCACCCTGCCCTCTGGGCTGTTCAGGGCCTACCCTGGTGGTGACTTAGATGTATTAAAGAGGAAAGCGTGGGCCTGGCAAAAGGTTTATTTTGCCAGGTCAAAATGGCAGCTGAAAACTGCACACACAGGCTACGAAGGCAGGCCGGAGACATGCTTCAAGTGCTGCTAAAGTGGGTGGCACAATCAATAATTATTTTGCAGGCCCTGGACACAGGCAATGCCTCCTTAATAGGGACTTACAGGTAAATTAAACATGTCAACTGGGTATAATCCAATCTTACCATGTCTTACGGGGAGAGGACAAGCACTTTAGTACTGGTTATCAGTGATAATGTGTGTAGCCTCCTAAGTCCAGCAAAAATGAAATCAGCAAAACAGGCGGTCTGGATGCAAACTGTTAGGAAGAAATCCATGCCATGGATGCCAGGTCTAACAGTACTGAAAACACAGCTTTATGGGTGAATGCTGGACCCAGGATTGCCATGGGTTTTAAGTAGCACAGTCAAAGGCAAATTCTGACCTGGGGGGCACGCTTACCTTTGGATCAGACAAGGAGCAATGAGAATCCTTATCAGAACTTGAAATCATACCCTTGTGCCAAAGAAGGCCTTTTTCAATATTGGAGACCTTTGGATCACCAGGGAAAAGAAACACTTGCCACTTTTGACCATAAAATTGAAGGCGGGCATGGAACGGTGAATAAGAGATATCTGGCCTTGTGAAACAATGCTGGGACACAGCGTACAACACTGCCTCACTGACATTTCCCCACCTCGAGAACGTTTCTATGTTTTGAAAGTAAAATCTCAGTCTTATACCAACAGCAAACCCTTTTCTGATCTGGCCCCATCACAATTCACCCAAAAAGGGTGCCTATGTCCTGATTTTCCAGAAATCTGATTTGGGGTGAACCAACAGCCTGTATCAATCCTTGATCCATAGCTGGTCACATGATTAAATGCCATAAATATATGTTTCCCTTATTTCAAATCGGATGTTCTTTGCTTTGGCAAAAACTCCAGAACCCTACATAAGATTATTTTCATTTGTTTGCCATTTTTATCACTGGAATTTATTCCTAATCTTAACCTTACTATTACTTTACTCTACTGTTGCACTAGTTCTGTTTTCTATGTAACACTTGACATTTTCTGTGGAGGAGGCCTCGCTGCTTGTGCTATGCTACCAAGTGCAAGGTGGGGATTTCTCAGAGTAAACTTTTTACATCTAATGCAAATTTGATTGTTTTGACTTTGTTAGAGCTCAGTCACAGTTTATATATATTTAGGGCCATATTTGTAAGGTTGCATCGCTCTTGCACCATGCAATGTGGAGTATGAGCAACCCAACTGCAAAGTGTGATTCATTAAGCCATGCAAGACCACCTTGCGTGCCCCTGAGTGAGATGATATATTTAGAGTAATGCAATGCAGACGAAATCGCTGGGTTTCATTACTCTGCCCCGGGGAGACCTTCCATGGGTGTTCACACACAACACCTATGGATGTTGATGCTTCCTAGATTTACCAAAAGTGGTAGACCTGGGAATGCGCCCAAAACGCTACACCTCCCTTAGTGTGGAGAACTATGTTTAGTTCTCCTCGTTTATTCCTCTTTCCATGTGTGCTGCAGCTGTACACATAGAAAGAAATGCCTCAGTAGATTGTTTTTGTGCAGGAAGGTGCAACAGAGGCACCCTTTCACTAAGGTGACACCCTGCGTGGTGCTGTGTGACTTTCTTATACATATG
The DNA here is from genome assembly GCF_031143425.1 of Pleurodeles waltl. Classification (NCBI taxonomy): domain Eukaryota; kingdom Metazoa; phylum Chordata; class Amphibia; order Caudata; family Salamandridae; genus Pleurodeles; species Pleurodeles waltl. The sequence continues at coordinate 46,073,121 of NC_090447.1, read as the reverse complement.
CCTCATACAGTTGATCTGTAACTCTCACAGTTTCCTCTGGTCTATCTACCTTAAATTTGGTCCCTTGTCCTTAATTTAATTTATCATATGATGGTTTCATTAAAAACATTCCAATATTTCATGCATTCATCACAAGTTTATTTGGGATTTCTACTCATTCGCCAATTTACAGACAAATACAGTTGTTTTATTTTTGATGTTATTTCTTAACCTGAAATGAAAGAAAACTCTAAATAAGAACGAACATATGTATCCCAAATATGCTTCAATAATAAATTCATGTTTTCCATATAAATTAGCACGTTCTACTGAAACCAATGTAATCCACCCGGTGAATCGATAAAAGTGCTCCTAGTGTACTGTTACCACTACAAATGCATGCTGTTCACTGCTTTGTTTATTCCTGTTTGCCAGAATCTTCATACTGGTGTTTTGCAGCCTTATTTCAACAATATATATTAACATAGAAAATATTGAAGACTACAAATTAAAATATATTAAACTGAGAATCTGTTTCTTTGAGCCTCAGAAGAAAAATACTCTTTCTCTTAGGCCATCTACTAGTAAGAGGTAGGGTGGGGGACCCTAATTTTGATCTGGTTTTGGTGTCAACATGCACCAGTATAGGCAGTAGTTGCAATTTATAAAACATATAAACATATTTACATACAGTGGGCTCGATTCACAAAGGTAAACTGAGATCAAAAGTCTAAATTTAGAGCAAAGCTAAGCTTAGACCGAAAGTCTAACTTTACTAAAAATAAAGTTAGATTTTCAGTCTAACTTTAGACTTTTGGTGTAAGTTTGGACCAAAAGTCTAAACTTAGACCAGTGGTTCCCAACCTGTGGGCCGGGGACTCCTGGGGGTCCGCGAAGCCTCCTCAGGGGGTCCGCGGCAGCTTAAAAAATGTAATAATATTAGGTCCCAGCTATCAGTAATGACTCCTTGGGGGTCCCCGTGTTCCAATAATGATTCAGTGGGGGTCCCCGGGCTCCAGTATTGATAAAATGGGGGTCCACAGAAGTCAAAAGGTTGGGAACCACTGACTTAGACCAAAAGTCTAACTTTACTACGAGTAAAGTTAGAATTTAGGTATAAACATAGACTTTTGTTCTAAACTTAGACCTTTGGTCTATGTCTACCTTTGTGAACCAGACTTTACGTTTAGACCAAAAGTGTAAACTTAGACAAAAAGTCTAACTTTACTTGCAGTAAAATTAGACCTTTGGTCCAATTTTACACTTGTGGTCTAAGATTAGGTAAAAAGTGTAAACGTAAGCCAAATGTATAACTTTATTATGAGTAAAGTTAGATTTTAGGTCTAAACTTAGACTTTTGGTCTAAACTTAGACTTTAGGTCTACGATTTCCTTTGCCAGTCAGGCCCATTGTGTCACAATCTAGTCGCACCATATACTTACATACTTCCTATGTTACCCGAAGATACATGTTGTCTGTGTTCGCCCTAACCTTTCTTCTGGTAGCTTAGCTCATTCTTACACACCATCGCTTTCAGCCATATTTTCTTTTTAAGTGTTAACATATTATTACTATATTATTGTTAGAAATGGAGTCTGTAGTTGGCACAGGTATGCACCTTTGTCCAGTAGGGACCACAATCCTAGTCAGGGTAAGTCACGCACAATCCAAATTATCCTGTGCCCACCCTCTGCTAGCTTGGCACTGAGCAGTCAGGCTTAACTTAGAAAGCAATGTGTAAAGTATTTGTGCAATAAATTATACAGTAACACAGTAAAAACACCACAAAAGTACACCACACAGGTTTAGAAAAATGGATAATATTTATTTGAATAAAATAAGGTAAAAATGACAAAGATCCAATAAGCACAATTTGAAATATCACTTTTAAAAGGTGTAAAAGAATCTTAACCCTTAGAAATAAACAGTTGCATCTTTGTTACACACAGTACCTAATATGCGTCAAAAATGCCAACTCTTGGAGACTGCAAATGAGGAGATATGTGGAAAAATAGGATGTTGCATCAAATTTTCCAGAGCGACACAGAAGATGTGCTGTTTCTTTCCACGCTGCAAGGTGTTTGCGTTGTTTTTTGGTGTGCACTCTTGGTTCCTCACTGTGGTGCAGGATATTTTGATGCAGAGGGATGATGCAGGGAAAATCCTTGATGCGCTGTAAGAAGGCACGGGGCTGCGTTGATCCGGTAGGTGATGCGTTGAATTTTCCATCGCAAGGCAGGCGCTGCGTCGAATTTCCAGTCGGGGCTGCATCGTTATGGTCAGCTGTTTGACGATTTCTCGGTCGCAATGGAGGCTTCCTGTCGATTCCGGCAGGCGGTGCATCTATTTTCAACGCACAAGGAGTTTCCTGAAGAGATGAAGGCCTCATTACAACATTTGCGGTATTGACAGCCTACCGCCATGGCCGTCAACATACCATTGCTGTGTCTACCAGCCACCCACCCTCATTATGACCATAGAAGGAATTCCACCAGAAGGCTGGTGGAATACCGTTGACGGTAATGGCGGCAGACGGCGGTAAGGTGGAGCTGCTGCCAGCAGCAGTGCCACGCCAACAAAACACTGCTGAGCGTATCATGAGCAATGATACGGCCTGGCAGTATTTTGCTGGCGGACGCTGCTGTTGGCAGCAGCGCCGCATCCCGTCTCCTGCTGGAGGACCCCCTGCAAGCAGGTAAGTCAGGTTCTCTGACAGGAGTGGGGGTTGGTGTCTGCGTGTGTGGGGGTGTTGGGTGTGTGTGGGTGTGTGTCTGTTTTTGTATGCATGCATGCAGGTGTGAGTTATGTTGAATGAGTGCGTGAATGACTGAATGTGGGTGTATGTTGTGTGTTGTGAATGCGTGTGTGCGACAATGTATGTTGGTGTGTGTTGCGTTGTGTGGGTATGTATGTGTGCATGCGTGGGTGGATGTGGGTCTGCGTGTGTGTATGAGTGTGTATGTGTGCGCGTGTGGGTGTGGGTGTGGAAATGTGCAGGGGGCAGGAGAGGGAGGGGGAGGATGGGGGAGGACTTTGGGAAGTGGGAGGGGGCAGGTGAGACCCCTATCAGTGCCAGGGATGGAATTCCCTGGCACTGATAGTGCTAACCGCCATGGTGTTCGTGGCGGTACGCTTGCCACGAAAAACCATGGCGGTAGGCGGGGTCATAATCCCAAAGGTGGGACTGTGACAACCGCCTGGCTGGAGACCGAAGTCTCCAGCACAGCGGTAGTTACCACCCTGGCGGACGGATTGGTACATTAGAGGTTTGGCTTGAGCCAAACCGCCAATGTCATAATTTGGGAAAAGGTACCGCCAGCATGTAATAAGTACCTTTCCCCAAATTACCGCCGACCGCCGGGGTGGTAATGAGGACCAAAGTCTTTTTGGCCCTGAGACTTCAGAAAACAGGAGGCAAGCTCAATCTAAGCTATTGGAGAGCACTTTTGGGGAAGGCAAAGTCCTTCTCAGCAAAGTCAGAGGCCAGCAGGGCAGCAAGTAGGGCAGCAGTCCTTCTTAGCAAAGCAGTCCAGATGAGTCCTTTTGGCAGCCAGGTATCTCCTCTGACAGGGTGCAGGTGTAGGTCCAGAAGTGTCTGAGTTGGTGGGGTCAGACACCCAGTTTATAAACCCCAAAATGTCTTTGAAGTGGGGAAGACTTTGAAGAGTGGTTTTTGAAGTGCACAAGTTCCCCTTTCAGTTCAGTCCTGTCTGTCTGGGTCCCAGTAGGGGGTTTAGCAGTCCATTGTGTGAGGGCAGGCCACTGGCCTTTGAAATGTAAGTGTGAGGCCCTCCACCCTTCCAGTACAAGACGACCCATTCAATATGCGGATGAATGCAGGTGTGACTGAGTGTCCTGTGTTTGTGATTGTCTGGGTGAAATGCACAAGGGAGTTGTCAACCAGCACAGACCAGACATTGATTGGAGACAGGCTGTAAGGCACAGGTGATCTTAAGTGCAGAGAATTGGTCACTTTCTAAAAGTGGCATTTCTAAAATAGTAATATAAAATCCAACCTCACCAATAGGCAGGATTTTCCATTACCATTCTGGCCATGCTAAATATGACCGGGTTACCCCTTTCAGATCAGTATCTACCGCTCAAAAAGTATATGAGGACAGACCTAATGCTAGTCTGTGAAAGGAGCAGGCCTCACAGTGGTGGAAAATAAATTCAGGAGCTTTTCACTACCAGGACATATAAAACACTAATGTACATTTAATGCCTTTTACCTACATAGCACCCTGCCCTATGGGTTACCTAGGACCTAACTTAGGAGTGACTTATATGTAGGAAAAGGGGAGCTTAAGGCTTGGCAAGTACGTTTAAATGCCAAGTTGAAGTGGCAGTGAAACTGCACACACAGGCCTTGCAATGGCTGGCTTGAGAGACATGTTAAGGGGCTACTTATGTGGGTCGCACAATCAGTGCTTTAGGCCCACTAGTAGCATTTAATTTATAGGCACTTAAGTTATAGGCTCTGGGCACGTGTAGGTCACTTTACTAGGGACTTATAAGTAAATCAAATTGGGAATTGACCACTGTTACCATGTTTAAGGAAGAGAGCATATGTACTTTAGCACTGGTTAGCAGTGGTAAAGTGCGCAGAGTCCTAAGGCTAGCAAAAATAGTGTCAGAGAAGTGTAGAGGCAAAAGATTGGGGGATGACAACCCTAAGGCTGTCAGGTCTAACAGTATTAACTCTGAGCTAAAAGGATGGTATGCATGACAAACTAAATTAAAAAACAGAGGGGCTCATTACAACCCTGGCGGTCAAAGACCGCCAGGGCTGTTTTGGAGGAAGCACCGCCAACAGGCTGGCGGTGCATCCATGGGCATTACGACAGTGGAAGAAGTGCCGCAGTTGCACTGCCGGGACCGGCGGTTTCCCGCCACATTGGTACCGGGGGTTTAAATCCCCCAGGGCACCGGTGCTTGCAGCGCTGCCCAGGGGATTGCGAGTCCCCCTCCCGCCAGTCTTTTCATGGCGGTAAGAACTGCGATGAAAAGGCTGGCAGAAAGGGGAGTCGTGGGGCCCCCTGCCACGGCCCGTGGAGCTTTTCACTGTCTGCTCTGCAGACAGTGAAAAGCGCGAAGGGTGCAACTGCACCCGTCGCACAGCCGCAACACCGCTGGTTCCATTTGGAGCCGGCTCCCGTGTTGCGGCCGATATCCCCGCTAGCCCGGCGGGCAGAAACCAGGCTTACGCCCATAGGCCCAGCGGGAATCTCATAATAGACCCCACGTTAGTGCGGCTGTATTGGCGGCCGCCCGGCGGTTCATACCGCCAAGGTTGTAATGAGGGCCATAATGAGCAATTTAAGGCCAAGGATGTGCTAAAGGAATCCATAAACTTAAGCTCAACCAAACGTTCTATCAAGACTTTCTTCTAATTAGGTTATGTCTAGATGTAGGTTGGAGACTCAGATCCCAAAGCACATTAATAGCACAGAATATACCATTTTAATTACATTGTGTAAACTTCACATAGGTGGTTTCCATTGCTCTGTTTAATGTTGTTTGAGATAACCACCTTCATTTCAGATAACACAGACTCTCAATATTTATTAGGTCCATCTAGGCCCCACAATATTTATTATTTAATTTAATTTACGTGTATTTGTTTTTTTGTGATAAAGTGCTGCACAGCACCGTGCAGCAGCTTCAGAGTGCTTTGATTAGGAGGACATGATTACCAGCATGGAAGTGTATATGGCACTATGACATTTCTGTGCATCACTTGAGTCTGACCCAGGTAATACTATTAATACCTTGCTAACTGTCTCACCACCACCGTGCTATCATTTTCAACTGTTTTCAAATATAATACATTTGAAGCCATCAGAATTGGTCCATCCAATAAAGGGGGTCCATATTTACAAGGGCATGAAAAGCCACACAAGATGGCTTTGCGTGGCCTTGTAAATATGGGCAGGCACACTGCGCCACCCGTGTGTAAAAAAAAATGACTCTTAGGTAGTGTGCCTCTAGGTCCTCGTAAATAAAGCCCTTAGGTGTGTAAGCAGTTTAATTAGTTGTTGGAAATGACAAATCGTAATTTTAGTAGAATAAGATAGATGGTCAGTAACATATGTAGGAGTAGCAGCAGTAACAGTGCAAGTTAGGAAAGTGTCAGAAGACGAGGCCATGAAATATTCCTCAAACATCCACAACTTTAGATCTTTGTGAGTATTCAGAAATGGCCATTTCTTAAACATCAATAAAATGTTTAATAAAGGGTTAATCGCCCACGGCTTGGACCAGGTTCTGTTTCCAGAACAGTAGGATAGTTCTTAATATTTAATACTTTTAAACATTAAAGGCAAGACCTCATTAACAATGAAATAGGATTGGATTGCATGCTCAGCGGCTTTCAGAGGATTTTTATCTATTTAAATATTGAAAGAAAATTGAAAAAAAGAAAGACCCTCAGATTTGTAACTGTCCATGTGTTCTTGCACAGATATATTTGTATCTTTCCTGGGCAAATGTCTGATCAAGTCAGTTTTCTGTGATACCTGGTCCCTAAGAAACCAAAATGAAAGTGCGGAAATAATACTGAATTCTTCAAGCAAAGACATTTGCTAAACTAGGAGGATTGCTTCGGGTGCTGTGGGAGAGTGGAAGACGTGCATAGTGGATGATCATCTGAAATGGCCCATGTGGTGTATTTCAAAGAGAGCTCTCTACCTATGGCACAAATTTAAGTAGTGCTGGAGTGGGGGCAGTGCCTTCAACCAACCATCCATCAACAGTCATACCTTACACACTTGCATAACACATAGGGGCTCATTTACAAGAATCTGACGCATCAGCATCAATGCGTCAGATTTCTTGCGCTCCCCACACATCCCTTAACAATGCCATGGATGCGCTGTATTTACAATACAAAGCTCCAGGGCACACGCTTTCACATATGCAATAGAAATTCTGAAGCATTTGTTGGCGCTAAACTCATGCATCGCTGGAGTAGTGACGTCAAACTGTCACAACTCCAGCAATACGAGGAGTCTCCCATAGGGAAAGGACCTGTGTAAATTTGGCACCTGCTCTGAGCAGGTGGTAAAAGTTTGTTGCAGTGAAGTCACAGAATGACACAGTGAAATATTGTACATTTTTCCAGTGGAGAAGGTATAATGTGACGCAGGGCTTTATAAACTGACTGGATCCAATGCGTCATTTTGTCAATATGGAGCAGTATAGTACACTGCTGGTGGTGTAAAGGGCTTGTAAATGAGGCACAAAGTACTTAGGTGAATTTGTTATCAAAATTAATTTAAAGTTTCTCAAATAATATGGGATTACCCAATCACACACATTCAAATCAAACTGAAAGGAGTAAACATTTAAACAAAAAGGGGCATTTGAATAATAATTCCTGAAATTATCATATTCAACAACCCCACCAAGTGCTCCCATTAATATGATCTAAAACCACGCACACACATTAAAAGTTCAAAGCAATCACAAAAGCTTGGTGAAAAGACAAGAGTAAGGATCACTGCAAGGGAACCCTGAGCTTCAGAAGCGAGTTCATCGTATTAAGAGAGAATTAGAAACAAGTTAATCATGTTCGCTGAGAGCACAGGAGTAAAATTCTTCCAAATACTGATAGAATTTTTTTAGTAAGAGGCCTGTGGAATGTTGTTCACTCATCAATTTACAACTTACTGCTCAGCTATTAAAATGTATCTAACCCAAGTATTATATGTTGATCAAATATATGAAATGTGATTGTTTGTAAAGGGTCAATTGGAAGCGCATATTGTGGTCACCCACATAGGACACCAAGAACCTTTTTATATGGACCATATTGCATATGTGACATCCGTCCAACCAAGGCCTCTCTGAAAGGAATATGCGCCGGAAAAACGCATGCCTGAACAACGCATGCCTGAACAACGCATGCCTGAACAACGCATGCCTGAACAACGACCACGTTGTTACCACTAATGCCTTTACCAATCATCACTTAACAACGATTTTTCGGTGTAAAGGCATTCCTGGTAAAGGCATTAGTGAACGGCATGCATAGTTCCACCATGCATCCCTCCTGGTCCCCCACACCCACCCCTAAAAATTACCGCAACCCCCCACCCCACCCCTAAAACCACCCCAACTCCCCACCCCTAAAATTACAGCAACCCCTCACCTCGCCCCTAAAACCTAAAACCACCCCAACCCCCACCCCTAAAACCTAAAGCACCCCAACCCTCCACCCCACCCAAACCCCTAAAACCTAAACCACCCCCACCCCCAAATACTAAAAATACCCCGACCACCCACCCCACCCCTAAAACTAAGACTGCCCGACCCCCCCTCCCAACCCCTAAACCTAAACCACCCACCCCCCTCCCCTAAAACTAAAAATACCTTGATCCCCCACCCCACCTCTAAAAGTAAAAACACCCCTCCCCCAAACCTAAACCGCCCGACCCCCCACCCCTAAAACTAAAAATACCTTGACCCCCACCCCGCCCCTAAAACTAAAAATACCCCGACCCTCCTTCCCCCACCCATAAACCTAAACCCCCCTAAAACTAAAAATAGCCCAAACCCCCACCCCCAAATAATAAAAATACCCCAACCCCCCACTCCTCCCCTAAAACTAAAAATGCCCAGACACCCCTCCCTGCCCTAAACCTAAACCACCCCGACCCCCCACTCCTAAAACTAAAAATACCTCAACCCCCACCCCTAAAACTAAAAATACCCCTACCCCCAAACCTAAACCGCCCGACCCACACCCTAAAACTAAAAATACCTCGACCCGCGCCCCTAAAACTAAAAATACCCCGACCCCCCTTCTCCGGCCCCTAAACCGCCCCTAAAACTAAAAATAACCCGACCCCCACCCCTAAACCACCCCGACCCCCAAAACTAAAAATACCCGACCCCGGCCCTAAAACCTAAACTACCCCAACCCCCCACTCCCCCCACTCCCAAAGAGTAAAAATACCCCAGACCCCCCACCCCGCCCCTAAAACTAAAAATACCCCAAGCCCCCGCCCCTAAAACAAAAAAATGCCCCAACCTCCCCTCCCCCGCCACTAAACCTAAACCACCCCAACCCCCACCCCCAAAAACTAAAAATACCCCGACCCCCCACCTCCGTCCCTAAAACTAAAAATGCCCCTCCCTGCCCCTAAACCTTAATCACCACTCGCCCCCCACCCCCAAAAAGAAAAAATACCCCCACCTCCCACCCCAGCCTCTAAAACTAAGAATGCCCGACCCCCCCTCCCCTGTCCCTAATCCAAGCTGGCCCCCACCCCCTAAAACTAAAAATACACCGACACCCCTGCCCTTAAAACAGCCCCAGTCCCAGCCCCACTCACCTTCTCCTTGATCGTGTCGTCCTCCACTGCCGACTCCCTTCTTCTGTGCCTTAACCACACATGTGCGTGGTTCAGCACATGCGTGGTTAAGGCCCCGAACAAGGAAGTCGTGGTTAACGAAAGCGTTGTTCCGCTTTCGTTTTCCACGACTTCGTTGTTCGGGAGTCGTGCTTCAGGATGCTTCCCCTTTGAAAGTATAGTGTGCTACTCATCCAACAATGACCTTCAGCGCCTCTGAGTGTGTAGCGTGCTACCCACAGAACAATGCCCTTCAGTGCCTCTGAGTGTATAGCGTGCCCATCCGACAATGTCCTTTAGTGCCTGAGTGTATAGCGTGCTACTCATCTGACAAAGACCTTCAGCGCTTCTGAGTGTATGAGTGCTACCCATCCAACAATGACCTTCACCGCCTCTGGGTTTACAGCATGCTACCCATCAGGCAATGACCATCAGCACTTCTGAGTGTGTAATGTACTAGCCTTCAGACAATGCTCCTGAGCGCCGTTGAGTTTATAGAGTGGTACCCATCCAACAATGACATTCAGTGCCTCTGAGTGGATAGTGTGCTACCCATCCAAAAATGACCTTCAGCACTTCTGAGTGTACAGCGTGCTACCATCCGACAATGACTTTCAGTGCCTCTGAGTGTATAGAGCGCTACGGATCTGACAATGCTCTTAAGTGCAACTGAGAATATAGCATGCTACCCATTCAACAATGACCTTCAGCATTCCTGAGTGTATAGCATGCTACCCATCCAACAATGACCTTCATTGCCTCTAGCTGTATAGTCTGCTACCCACCAGACATTGACCTTCAGTGCCTCTGAGTGTATAGTGTGCTACCCAGCTGAAATTCCGATCAGAGCCTCTGTGTGTATAGAGTGCTACCCATCTGACAATGACCTCCAACCCCTCTGAGTGTATAGCTTGTTACCCATCTGACAATTACCTCCAACCCCTGTGAGTGTATAGCTTGCTACCCATCTGACAATGACCTCCAACCCCTGTGAGTGTATAGCATTCTACCCATCTGACAATGACCTTCAGTGTCTCTCAGTGTATAGCCTGCTACTCATCTGACAATGACCTTTAGTGCCTCTGAATACATAGCGTGATACCATCCAACACTGACCTTCAGTGCCTCTGAGTGTATAGTGTACTACGCATCCAACACTGACATTCAGTGCCTCTGAGTGTATAGAGTGCTACTCATTGAACAACGACCTTCAGCGCCTCTAAGTGTGTAGTGTACTGCCCAGCTGAAATGCTGTTCAGAGGCTCTGAGTGTAAATCATGCTACCCATCTAACAATGACCTTCAGTGCCTCAAAGTGTATAGCATGCTACCCATCCAACTATGACCTTCATCGCCTCTGGGTCTATAAAGTGCTACCCATTTGACAATGACCTTCAGCACCTCTGAGTGTATGACGTGTTACTCATCTGACAATGACCTTCAGAGCTTCTGAGCGTATGGAGTGCTACCCATCCAACAATGACCTTCACCACCTCTGGGTTTATAGTGTGCTACCCATCAGGCAATGACCATCAGAGCTTCTGAATTTTTAGTGTACTAGCCATCTGACAATGTTCCTGAGCGCCTTTGAGTGTACAGAGTGGTACCCATCAAACAATGACATTAAGTGGCTGAGTATAAGGGGGCGTGGCCACGAAGCCAAAGATGGCGCACGCTTGATCCGTCTGCTCCGGAGGGGCCTAAACTTCTCCTGTTATCCTGGGCCTCCCCCCGGGGCAAATTGACGGGGAGCGAGTGCGGGGACCCGAGCACCGGTGGAGCCCAGAGCGAGCCTGGCAGAGCCCGTCGGAGGCGGCCGGCGAGCCCCTCGGCCTTGGGCCTGTCGCCGCGTTAATGTCGGGAGCCGGACTGAGCGAGTGAGCGGATACGCGGCTGGGCGTGGGACCGCGCGCCGTTTGAGGGGGAGCCAGCCGACCGCGGCTGGGGAGACGGGGCGGCCCCCCTCCTGCCTGGGGGTTGCTGCAGGGCTGCTCGTGGAAGGCCTTGTGTTCCCGAGACCGCGGAGGACGGTGTGACGGCGACCGGGGGTGCGTGCGGGCCCTCCGGCCCCACCCTCGCAAGTAAGGAGAAACGACCGGAGCCCCTGGGCCTGGCGGGGGGCCCGGCTGCCGGGAGCCTTGCTGTGGCGCCGACCCTGCGTGCGGCACGCTGTGTCTGGCGGAGGGGGCCTCTGGTGTAGCGGACACCCACTTTGAGCACCGGCACACTCCTGCGAAACGGGCCGGGCCCCGGGAGGGCCGCCCTGCCTGACCGGACCGGTCCGGCCCCTGAAGTGGCGACTACTGTGATCGAACTGGTGTGGTGCTTCGTGTCCTGGTGCAACGCGCCCCGAGTCCACGGAGATCCTGAGCGAGAAAGCACGGGTCTCTGGTGCTGATGGGATTCTACCTGGCGGCCCCTGCGGGCCTTGAACTGCGCTTGAGGCGGAAGTCCTAGATGGGGGATCCCCTGAGCTAACGCACCGTGGTCGGATTCGCCACTGGGGGGGGACGATCTCCTACGTAATCGATGTCCCCTAAGAACCGCCACAGGGCTAAAGTCATGGACGGTACAGCGACCCCCGGGCGCGGGGGGGGGACGTGCGGGGTCCATTGCAGGTCGATGTACAGGACACCCTGGACAAAATATTGGGTGCGATAGAAGACACTAAGTTAACACTGCAACACGACATCAATCAGGTCGCGGTTGAACTGGGCCTCTTGAGGGCTGACCATCACAAATTATCGGACAGAGTCAAAGAGACAGAAACCACACTGGCCGACATCGCACCAAAACAAAAAGACCTGCAGGCCGAAATGTCGCATCTCAGAGATAGAGTGATGCGACTAGAGCGAAGAGCTGAGGACGCAGAGGAGAGAAGCCGGCGGAATAACGTGCGAGTGGTGGGCCTCCCGGAGGGGGCAGAAGGATCAAATATGGTAGAATTCCTGGAAAAATGGTTGAGCACAGTGGTGGCACCGGGCCTGCTGACTTCATTCTACACTCTGGAAAGAGCGCACAGCGTGCCTGCGAGGCCCCTGGCGCCGGGCAGGCCCCCCCAAGTGGTGATCGCAAGATTACTACACTATAGAGACAGGGACATCTTGCTACAAAGGGCGCGAGAAGAGGGCCCATTTAAGGTAGCAAATGGCGAAGTCACGCTGTTCCCGGACTTTACAGTAGAGGTACAGAGTAAGCGTGCCTCATACATGGCAGTCAAAAGGGCCCTAAGGGACGAAGGTATACAATATTCGTTGCTGTACCCGGCTAAGCTGAAAGTAATGCTTGACGGTAAAACAAAATTTCTTCAATCCCCGGAGGAGGCATGGGAATGGCTGGAAACTCATGGGACCCAGACAGAGCGGCTCAGGAGGGGGGGCCCGACCGGGGGTGGACCGCGCCGGCCCCCCAGGGAAAGATGGACCCGAAGTCGCCCACGCTTGGCACCATCCCGGAACCAAAAAGAAAGTGGCAGAAGAGCAGCACTGGAGGCAGCGGCCCGTGTGAACGGAGAGGGGACCCCCCGGGAGGACTCTGGCGGTGAATCTGACGAGACTGTGATGTCATCGGCAGGGGGCTCGAGCAGCTCGGTGCAGGCCCCGGTAGTGACCCCACAAACTGCAGATGACCTCTGAGGCCCAGAGGCTTACCTGATACCCCGGGGCGGGCGCAAATGGTGCACTAATGGCCCCTCCGTGCAGGGCCACCCCCCTACTGGAATCTCGCCCGTACAGGTGGACTGGCGAGAACTGCAACTAAAAGATGAAACATGCTGCACTGTTGCACAGGTGTTTTTTCTGTTTTTGGGCAGCCTACTGTTTGAGAGGTGCCCTGGGGAGGGGGAGTTGGGATAAGCAGTTACTAGTTAGGATGGCAAGGGGTGGTGAATGGTTGCGTAACAACAGTGCTTCACTAAGGATCAGGGGACAGCAGATGGTAAAAGTAGCAAAGAGTAGCCAATGTAAATTTAAAAATCACCAACATGGCAGAATACAATTTCTTAACGTGGAACGTTAGAGGGATGGGGTCACCGGCCAAGCGACACAAAATACTGGCTTATTTAAAAAGGAGGAATATACAGGTAGCAATGCTACAGGAGACCCACCTGGCGGCTGGTGAACCTGAGAGATTGAGACGTAGGTGGAGGGGGCGGGTGTTCGCAACAGAGTACTCAGCGTACGCAAGGGGAGTAATGATCTGGATCCGTGCAGGGGTTCCCCTAGAGATAGAAGCTTCCAACATAGATCGTGAGGGGAGGTTCGTGGTTCTGGAGGGACAGCTATGCGGCACACCAGATCCCCTTTTTGACGAGATTATCGAGCCACCTCACCCGCCAGAGGAGAGGAGAGCTTTTGGTTGGAGGGGACTTCAATAGTATATTAGATGTAGACTTGGATAGATCCTCCCCCCCACTACAGGGTGCAATGTCAAGTAAGATAGCTGGGAAACTTAGTGAATGGATGAGCTACTGGGGGCTAGTGGATATATGGCGGGAACAACACTTACACGACAGGGATTACTCATATTATTCGGGCCTTCACCGACTCCACACCAGAATCGACAGGGTGGCGTGTACGGCAGACCTTGCACGTGGGATGGTTCACTCAGAATATCTGGGCCGTACACTGTCTGACCACAGCCCCCTATTGGTAACATGGAGGGCAGCAGAGATTAGGCCCCCCATTCCGACCTGGAGATTGTCCCCTACAGCACTTGAGGACCCAGCATATAGAGACGCCCTGAGACAGCATCTGACTGACCATATTCAATTTAACAGTGGATCCACCACCTCTAGATCTACGGAATGGGAGGCCCTCAAGGTGGTGACAAGGGGTTTTTGTCTTGGACAATCGGCCGGAGTGAGACGCACACTTGAAAGGGAGCTGACTACGCTAGAGAAGATAATACATGAGGGAGAACTTACTCAGGGGACTGGCACACTAGTAAATGAGAAATATACTCAGGCAAAGAGAGACCATTCCCAGATCGAAGAACAACTTAGATGCCACAGCACACAAAAATACTTTGCCTCCCTACAATCTGAAGAGGGTAGGTCTGGGAAAATGTTAGCCTGGTTGGTGAAGCCGGATGGAGATGCTGAGCCCATCACAAATGTGCTGGATAAGGAAGGGTCATGCAGAAGTAGACCAGGCCCTGTAAATGATGCATTCAAGGAATATTACACCTTTTTATATGGAAAACCGGCTGAAATCAGTACGGAGGTCTTTGATAATTACCTACAACATATACCTATAACGAGCCTGATGGCCGGAGACAGGGATAGGCTGGGGGGCCCAGTGACGGTGGCGGAGGTCAGTGAAGCTATAGCTCAATTAGCCTCAGGGAAGACCCCGGGAACAGACGGCCTCCCCATGGACTTTTATAAAAAATTCGAGAAGCAACTGACCCCCCAGTTGGTAGAGATGTATACAGAATCGCTACAGAATGGGATAATGCCGTGCACCATGAGAGAGGCAATGGTAGTCCCACTCCCTAAGACAAAATCTAGGCAACCCTCGGTGACTAACTTCCGCCCCCTGTCAATGCTAAACAGTGATTTAAAAATACTAAGCAAGATCTTGGCCAACCGTTTACTCCCTCTTGTACCAACTCTGGTACATGTAGACCAGAATGGTTTCGTCCCGAATCGCAGCACCTCCTTAAACCTGAGACGTCTCTTTGCGGTACTGAATATGCCTAGCGACATGAAACCTGCAGCAGGGGTGTTGCTCGCGGTGGATTTTGAGAAGGCATTTGACTCGATCAGATGGGACTACTTGAGAGCAGTGATGCTCCGTATGGGAATGGGTGAAGATTGGGTCAAATGGGTGGACTTGTTGTACACGTCACCGCTGGCACGTCACCGCTGGCAAGAGTGAGAACAGGTAAAACAGTATCCGGAACTTACCCAATTCACAGGGGAACCAGAGTGTATAGTGTACTACCCATCCGACAATGCGCTTCAGCGCCTCTGAGTGTATAGCATGCTACTCATCTGACAATGACCTTCAGTACTTCTGAATATATAGTGTGATACCCATCCGACAATGCGCTTCAGCGCCTCTGAGTGTATAGTGTACTACCCATCCGACAATGCGCTTCAGCGCCTGAGTGTATAGTGTGCTACCCATCCGACAATGCGCTTCAGCGCCTCTGAGTGTATAGCATGCTACTCATCTGACAATGACCTTCAGTACTTCTGAATATATAGTGTGATACCCATCCGACAATGCGCTTCAGCGCCTCTGAGTGTATAGTATGCTACCCATCCGACAATGCGCTTCAGCGCCTCTGAGTGTATAGTGTACTACCCATCCGACAATGCGCTTCAGCGCCTGAGTGTATAGTGTACTACCCATCCGACAATGCGCTTCAGCGCCTCTGAGTGTATAGCATGCTACTCATCTGACAATGACCTTCAGTACTTCTGAATATATAGTGTGATACCCATCCGACAATGCGCTTCAGCGCCTCTGAGTGTATAGTGTGCTACCCATCTGACATGCTGTTCAGCGTCTCTGAGTGTATAGCATACTATCCATTGGACAATAACATTCAGCACTTCTGAGTATAGACCGTGCTACCCATCCAACAATGACCTTTAGCACTTCTGAATATATAGCGTGATACCCATCCGAAAAACGATCTTCAGTGCTTCTGAGTATATAGTGTACTATCCATCTGAAAATGACCTTCAGCGCCTCTGAGTGTATAGTGTGTTAAATATCTGAAAATGCTCTTAAGTGCCTCTGAGTGTATTGTGTTCTACTCATCTGATAATGACATTCATCGCCTCTGAGTGTATACCAGTGTACCCGTCCAACATCGATCTTCAGTGTCTCTGAGTGTAAAGTGTGCTATAATCTGACCGTGCTCTTAAGAACCTGTGAGTGTACAGCATGCTACCAATCCCACAATGACCTTCAGCTCCTCTGTGTGCATAGCATGCTACCCATCCAACAATGACCTTCAGCGTCTTTAAGTGTATAGCGTGCTACCCACCCTTTGACCTTGAGTGCCTCTTAGTGTATAGTGTACTACGCAGCTATAATGATGTTCAGGTCCTCTGAGTCTATAGTATGCTACCCCACTGACAACGATCTTCATAGCTTCTGAGTGAATATCGTGCTACCCATCCGACAATGACCTTCAGCGCCTCTGAGTGTATAGTGTGCTACTCATCTGACAATGACCTTCAGCGCCTCTACGTATATGGAGTGCTACTCATCTGACAATGCTCTTAAGTGCCTTTGAGTGTATAGAGTGGTACTCATCCAACAATGGCATTCAGTGCCTCTAAGTGTCTAGTGTGCTGCCCATCCGAAAATGACCTTCAGCACTTCTGAGTGTACAGTGTGCTAACTATCCGACAATGACCTTCAGTGCCTCTGAATGTATAGAGTGATACCCATCTGACAATTTTCTTAAGTGCCACTGAGAATATAGCGTGCTATCCATCCAACAATGACCTTCAGCGCTTCTGCGTGTATAGCGTGCTACCCATTTAAGAATTACCTTCAGTACCTGTGAGGGTACAGTGTGCTACCCACCTGACAATGCTCTTAAGGTGCCTCTGAGTTTGTAGCATGCTACCGTCCAACACTGACCATCAGGTCCTCTAAGTGTACAGCCTGCAACCCACTCGACATTTTCCTTCAGTGCCTCTGAGTGTATAGAGTGCTACCCAGCTCAAATGCTGTTCAGAGCCTATGATGCATAGCATGCTACCCATCCGACTATGATCTTCAGCGTCTCTGAGTGTATAGCGTGCTACTCATCCGACAATCACATTCAGCATCTCTGAATTTATAGCGTGTTACTCATATGACAATGAACTTCAGTGCCTTGGAGTTTATACTGTCCTACCCATCCAATAATGACCTTAAGCGTCTCAACATGTATAAGCTGCTACCCACCCAACATTGACCTTCAGTGCCTCTGAGTGTGTAGTGTGCTACCTAGCTGAAATGCTGTTCAGAGCCTCAAAGTGTAAAGAATGCTACCCTTCTGACAATGACCTTCTTCGGGTCTGAGTATATAGCATGCTACCTATCCAACATTTATTTGTTTTCGCCTCTGGGTGTATAGTGTGCTACTCATCTGATGGTGACCTTCATCGCCTCAGAGTGTATAGCGTGCTACACATCCAACAATTACCTTCAGCACCTCTAAGTGTATTCTGTGCTACTCATCTGACAATGACCTTGAGCGCTTCTGAGTGTATAGATTGCTACCCATCCAACAATGACCTTCACTCTCTCTGAGTGTATAGCGTGCCACCAATCTGTCAATGACCACCAGTGCCTCTGGGTGTATAGCGTACTACCAATCTGACAATGGTACTAAGGCCCTCATTATGACATTGGCGGTAAGTACCGCTTACCACCATGCTGACTGCTGCCAACATACCACCGCTGTGGCGGCTCACCGATACCCATATTATGACACACACATAGCAATCCGTCACTATACAGCCACACACACAAGTCCGCCAGCCCAAAGGCCGGTGATAAACTGGCGGTAGCAAAACCCGCACCGTTACGCCAACAGAACTACGCCCTCAACATTATGACCCACGAATCACTGCGGTGGACATTCAATGGTGGTAAACCATTGGCACTACATACCGCTGCGCTCAAAATACACACACACATACAACATTGGACAATTCAAACTACACACACCTGACATACATACACACATCACACCCACACCACTATAAAACACACACCCACACTACCCACAACCGTTTATGAAAACAAACAAGTGCCACAAGAGAGATAGCAAGACCACAGACAAGACCACAGCCACACACCATCACCTATACACCATTCGCGCACCTTACATCACACACCCCAACACATCACACCACACACCCTCACCCAAACCACTCACATTACACCCATGGCACCACAACGACAACCCAGATTCTCTGAGGAGGAGCTGAGGGTCATGGTGGAGGAAATCATCCCGGTAGAGCCACAGCTATTCAGATCACAGGTGCAGTAGACATCCATTGCTAGGAATATGGAGCTATAGCGGAGCATCGTGGACAGGGTCAATGCCATGGGACAGTACCCCAGAACAAGGGATGACATCAGGAAGAGGTGGAACGACCTACGGGGGAAGGTACAGTTATGTGGCAGCAAGACACCAAATAGCTGTACAGAGGACTGGTGGTGGACCCCCACCTGCTCCCCCATAACTAACAACATGGGAGGAGCAAGTCTTGGCAATCATGCATCCTGAGGGCCTGGCAGGAATAGGAGGAGGACTGGACTCTGGTAAGTCAAATCTCTATTACTATCACCCTCCCTACCTGCATGCCATCACAAACCCCCACCCTTACCCACACTCCCATCACTCCACCACCTCCTACACACCCCACCATCACAACCCACCCCTCCCAATACCAAGCCCTGCATGCAACACCAATGCATGGACCCCCATCACACACCTGCATGGACACCTATCACTAAAGCATGCACACTAGTGGGAAACAGCTAGACCACCAAATAACTACTCACACAAGGCGAAGCTGCCAGGGCAATAACAACCTTGGAGGGCAACACACCCATGCCACATGCAGAAACAATAAAACTGCATTTACATCCCCACAGGTCCCCCAGTCAACGTCACCGGAGAGGAGGTGCCAGCAACATCCAGACCCCCCCAGAAGAGGCCCACAGTGATGACAGCAGCTCTGGACGCCTGGATCAGGATCACAAACCTGGCCCATCAGGGATCTCCGGACAGTCGGTTACCCAGGCACAGTCCCTTACCACCACAGAGCCTCCCCCATCAGGAAACACCACCACAGTACCCACCCAGCGGGCCCATACCTCTGTCCCCAGGACACGTCAATCAGCAGTGTGTCCACCACTACAGGGACCCCAGGGCACCCCACAAACACAGGATGATCAGGGAACTGGGGTCAGTGGCAGTGGGCACACAGTTCAGGGGACAGAGGCACAGGAAAACAGGGAAGCTGGGAGGACTGCTGTCTGATAGGGGGAGGACAGGCCCAGGGAACCTACTCTCCAGGAGGCACTCACCAGGATCCTGGGAGCATACCACCATTCCCAGGAGACGATGGGCCAGATATTGGACAAGTTTCAGGAGTACCAGCGGCTGCAGGAGGGACAGTACCTGGGGATCAGGGAGGACTTGAAGTCCATTAACACCACCCTGGTATCCATTGCAGGGGTGCTGACAGACATGGGAAACACTAAGAGGGAGGCAGTGGCACACCACCAGGCCCATACCACTAGCCAAACCGATGAACAGCCCTCCACCTCCGCTGCCGCTAGTGGACAGGAGGCCCTGCCACAGGACCAACAGGCCACCAGCACCCCTCCCCCTGCCGATGGAAAACCACCCCGCAAACAGTCCCTGCGATCCAGGCAGAAGCCAGAGACTATTGCCAAGACCTCCACCAGGAAATAAGACTGGTCCCACCCTGCCACCCTGTCCACCTTGAACTGCCATTGCTACACTTCCTATGCCCCCTTGGACAATGCACCTGTGATCCACATAGCCTGGACCCTATCCTGAACTTTCCTCCATCATCAACCCAGCCCATTGCACATCCCCCTCTACTTATTAGCACTTAAATAAACACCATTTGAAAAATAATACAAGTATGGAGTCTGTCAAATGATTGAACTATGTATTTGTTTAACAAGGTATAAACACTGCAATACAACTGTACAGTAATGTATACATAGGAATGACCCGTAGTTGGCTGCAGTCAGCACACCAGGAGCGGTAGTGGGGCACAAATATCTGCAAATAGAGATGCCAAAGGGTACAGTAAGTGGCCATAGAAGTGGGAAAATCAGCCTGCCAGTGACAATGTCAAACACAAAACTGTCAATGAAAAGTCAAGTTACAGTGTCTTACCTGTGTGTCATTGGAAGTATTGTCATATTATTGCACTTCTGTTGTCCTCATCCTCTGCCTCCTCATCTTCACTGTCCACAGGGTCCACTGCTGCCACAAGCCCATCTCCAGCCTCATCCTCCTGCAGAAAAGGCACCTGGCGACGCAAGGCAAGGTTGTGCAACATACATCATGCCACGATGATCTGGCAGACCTTCTTGGGTAAGTAGTACAAGGATCTACCTATTAGATGGAGGCAGCGAAACCTGGCCTTCAGGAGGCCGAATGTCCTCTCTATGATTCTTCTTGTTCGCCCATGTGCCTCATTTGTAACGTTCTTCTGCCCTTGTCCTGGGATTCTTCAAAGGGGTCAGTAGCCATCAGAGGCAAACAGAGTCACCTGCAAATATCGAGGGACACCTATTAGCCACACACTAACCCTTAGGGCCCACACCATAACCATACACCAACATCCACTGGGTGGGAACCAGGGCTCACCTATTAGCCAAACCCAGTGCCTCTGGAGTTGAGCCATCACATATGGGATTCTGCTACTCCTCAGGATAAAGGCATCATGCATAGACCCAGGATACTTTGCATTGACATGGGAGATGTACTGGTCCGCCAGGCACACTATCTGCACATTCATGGAGTGAAATCTCTTTTGATTTCTGAACACCTGTTCATTTTCTCGGGGGGGGGGACAAATGCAATATGTGTACCATCAATAGCCCGAGTAATGTTAGGGATATGTCCCATTGCATAGAAATCAGCTTTCACTGTGGCCAAATCCTCCACCTGGGGGAAAACGATGTAGCTGCGCATGTGTTTATTCAGTGCAGACAGCACTCTGGTCAGCACTATTGAAAACATTGGCTGAGACATTCCTGCTGCCAAGCCCACTGTCACTTGAAAGGAGCCTGTTGCCAGGAAATGGAGCACAGATTGGACTTGCACAAGAGGGGGGACCCCGGTGGGCTGACGGATTGCAGATATCAGATCAGGCTCCAAATGGGCACACAGCTCTGTGATTGTGGCCCTGTCCAGTCTATAGATGAGGATAATGTGCAGTTACTCCATTGTTGCCAAGTCCACCAGGGGCCTGTACACGGGGGGTGTCTCCATCTCCTATTAACCCACAGTGGTTGCTATCTAGGGGGCAAAACGGTGAGCAGATGGTCAGTATTCCA